>NC_088203.1:87536242-87839273 GCF_037126465.1 Ornithodoros turicata
AAAAAGTGATTAATATATTTTTAAAAAATCTGTTCACATTTAGCGTGGACACCCTGTATATTGGAAAGAATGAAGCTGGTTGGGGATCTGGTATACTATATATATATATATAAAGGAGACCTGAGCTAAAATGGTAGCATTCCAAGCCAAAACTGGGAGTTGACCCAGGTTCAAATGCCACGACTGGCTGTGCTGTCTGTATAATTCCACTGCGTTTTCTACAGATACTGCACATATTAGCACATTTCACTATGAAGTTCGCCTATGACACGCAATCCATCCTTCCCCCATATCAGCTGGCAGACCAGGCAATAAAATGCTATCAACCAACCAACCAACCAACTGAACGGTATAAAAACAAGATAAAAAGTAACTTTGTGCAAATAATGAGATGTCAGCAGGTACAGCAAACACAGCTATGGCATTCGCACTACAGTGAGCATTGCACATAGAAAATTAGATTTTCAACATTTTATTATATTTCAGAACACGAGCAACACAGGCTCTGCAAGAGTTCAGCTTATATGAACCTCCACTTCAAAGTCAAGTGGTTTTACAATAACTATGTCAAAGATATAGCTCCCTACAAAGACTCTGTGCCTGAATACCCTGCGTAAGTTACCCTGCACAAGCACCCTGCTCGTGTGTGGCGAATGAACCATGTATACACACTGCTGCTTTTTCAGCTGGTTTGAACCCTTTGTGATGCAATGGCTCAATGAGAACGACGATGTTTCTTTGGAATACCTCCACAGTGCCTTTCTTCGTGACAAAAAAGATGGCGTAAGTTTCCTGTTGAGTTTTCTGCATTGAGTGGTGTCAAGAAAACTCCCCAAAGGTTATTCGTAACAAAGCGTAATTGCTGGCATTGCATCTCGTGCAGTATCATCACGTACATCTTGCTGTTTTTGCTCCCGGAAGAATCAGGGAGTAATAACCTGAAGTAGCAGGAGTAACGGAAGAAGTAACAATTGCATTGCTAGTTGAAGTGCATTAAAAATGGTCTGTATAGAGGGAAAAAAAGGTGAAAGAAAATGAAGCATGCTACACCAAACACAGAATGACACCTAGTATGTTATGCGGCTTCTACTTATGTAACTTCGTTAATGAGGCAATGGCTACCCTGGTGAAAAATGTCTGCTATTCAAAGTGGTTTATGAAAGGATTTTCACTTGAAACATACAAAGTGGTTCAAAGTGGTTTCAAGTGGTTTCAAATCCTTTCATAAACCACTTTGAATAGCAGATATTTTTCACCAGGGTAGTCCCTATGTGAATAACAGAAACAGACAAGTAGGTTTGGAATGTTTCATGTGTCTGAGGGGTAGTGGCTGTTCTGATACAAAGTAACAGATTTTCTTTGCAACTTTGACAGAACATTACTGGCGGTGAGCAAAGTTGATAAAGCAGACATGAAAGTACCCCCCACTTCCGAATGTATTTGCATACCCACGTACCTTAGTTCAGTTCAGCTTTATTGTCATTATACATTGTATTTTACAATGACAATAAAACTGAAGTGAACCCCATTGTAAAGCTAGTAGGGACATCACGGTAAAACAAAACTGAAACCATGTCACTACAATAAAAATTCCATAATATTTACTATGCCACAGAAAAAATATCATTTCTAGCTCTCTTGGTCTTCTAAGGGCAAACAAAAGAGGTCAAAGGGTGACTAATATCTCACGTTTTTCCTTGCAGTTCCTGCAGAGTTCAGAGCATGCACTGTTTTCAAACTCAGTGGTGGATGTTTTTACGCAACTCACCCAGTGCTTTGACGTCATTAGCAAGTTAGAATGCCCTGACCCTGAAATAGTTAAGCGATATATGAAAAGGTTTGCCAAGGTGAGCTTCCTTGTCCTATAATATCTGTACCTTCTAGTAGAGGACCAACAAACTAGTGCCACTTTTTTGGGAGTTGCTTTTCTTTCGGGGTCAGAGGATTCCGTTTTGTAGAAGTGAATGTTTTTAGTGAGCAATATCTTTACCTTTTTATCCTCTAGACTATTAAGAAGGTATTAACTGCATATGCCAACATTGTCAAGAAGGAATTTCCAAACTATGTGATACAAGAAAAGACTGTGAGTTTTGTTGTCTCACTCAGTTTTTTTTTCTCTCTATTTGCATGCTGATAAAAAAGTTTGGTTTCATTGAAGCCCTACATGAAAGACTACAGAGATGTTGAAGGGATATTTTGCGCTCCCTAAGCTAATTGAAAGAAATGTATGTGGCAGCACCATTTCACTTTAAACAGATCTCCTGCAAGATGTCTTGCTCGAAATTGTCATATATTTCCAATGTTATATCTGTATTTCGCGGTCAGAGCTCATAGCTCGGGCATATATCCACTGGGAGGAGAAAACTAGAGATACTCTCATCCACTCGCATGATGTTGCATGACGTTCACTTTCACTGTGGAGTGGTCATGTTGGAGTGAAGATGGCAGTCAACAAGAGGCTGCAAAGCCTGGTCCTGCAACCTGGCCAGGCGAAGGGTGGCAAAGCCCTCGTAACGTCACGGTGTTGTCTCATGATATCGCACATACATCTCTCCGCGCGGAAATTTCAAATTACCTGGACCCCCAGTGCTATGCAGTGCAGATACTCAATTATACCATGCAATATTATGCAGAGTAATGTAGAACCATTGAAAAGCATAAAATGCACTACCCTTTCCAACAAAATCGTACGATCTGATCCGCCAAGCTATCACTTTAATAAACAACTAGCAGGATGTCATCTTAATTCTTGATGGGTGTTTGAACAGAATGAGGGGAGAGGCACTTTGTTGGGTATCTGTGATGAATCCTGTTCCTTCTGTGTTGGTATCAAGGTAACAGCGCCTTTTACTCCGAGAGAAGAAATTTTTGCACTTTAGTCTGCGTGTTCGAGGGGAATGTCCTCTTGAGATGAGCGTGGTTTCTTATGGACAATGTTATACACACTCGCTCCTGCCTGTTATAAGACTTGGTGCATATTATCTTACAAGTTGTGTGCGGATCATTTTCGCACAGTGTGCTTCATGTTTCATAACTTGTACTACTTTTTTTCAGGCATGCATTTTAATGAACAACATTCAGCAACTAAGGGTACAACTAGAAAAGCTTTTTGAGTCTATGGGGGGCGAAAAAGTAAGTGGTGATTCGTGTTCTGCTTTCCTTCCCATTCCGAGCAATTTTGCACTGACTTTTCTTTTCTTCTGTCTAGCTTGAGGCAGATGCTGGAGATATACTCAAGGAGTTACAACAGTCGCTAAACACCGTCTTGGACGATCTTAGCATAGTCTTTGCTAAGAGGTAAGCAGGGCATTTGCAGAGTTGGTCAGGGGGATGTCAGAGGCCTGCCAGGGTTGTATGAGCTGGAGACAGAAGTTGCATGAAAGAAAATAAAGTGATAGCAATTTATTTTATAAGTAAAGAGACAATGATTACTTCTTAGAACTATAAAACGAATTACAGAAACAGGTTAAAAAATTAAGTTGTTGTTCGTTGAATTACAGAAGCGACAAAAGGAGATGATCGTCATTTCGCAGGAAGCTCCTCCTTCTTCAGGATAAAAGAGCTTGACTTTTAAATTCAGAGTAAAGGGTATTTTGGATAAAGTCATAAATGGACTTCTATCCTGAATGAGGAAGAGCTTCCTACGTAACGTCAGTCATCTGTTTTCGTAACTTCTGTACATTGTTTTTTGATGATCCCTCATTTGAAATAAAATTGTGATCTCTGAAACACACGACTTGCTGTAAAACAAGCTTTGTGAAATGAAAAGCATTTGCATAGAGGCACATTTTGTGACCTCTTGTCAAACCATGTTTGTGGTTTGTCCATGGAAGTACATACTGTTGCACCACAGATACGGCAATAAAGTTTAAAGTTTAATAGTTTTATTAGCTTGTCCATAAACAGTGCGATGACCTTCTATTATGGTACAATGGTTAGTACAAAACAGTGGAAAATTAATTAGTTAAACATTTTACAATCAAAAATGTCAATGTCACAAATTTCATTATTATAAAGTGCTGCACACGGGCCTGGGGACTCAGTGAGCTAAATTTTGGAACCTTAAAAACACGACGCTGACGGAAATTTCTCATTGGTGCATGCAAATTAATTGATTGAATCAAGCACTGGCTATCGAAAATGCCATGAACGCATTTGCCCAAAAATATAAGGTCTCGACTTTTGCGTCTCGGAACCAACGTGTCTAAATTGCAATGGCTATGTATTCTGTTATATTCATAAAAATAGCGCCTCCCGAGATATCTATCAAAGTAAATTCTAATAAATTGGCGTTGTACATTTTCTATGGTTGATGCCAAAACATTTCCAATACAATTCCATACAAAGGAGCAGTACAATACCAGCAGGATTGGCTGTGCAACAGAACAAGTTCAGAGTTCATTGAATTTTGCTGGCAGGAAAATGATTCCAGTTACAAGCAACACTTTCTGGTGATTACTGGTGAAAAGGATTCCGGATGCTGGTGGCAACAGCTTTGAATTCATCATCTAAATTGTTGAAGCACAAACTTAGGCCACCCAAAATAATTGCCATACTTCACTTGTTACTGTGTAATATTTCTGTGAACTTTACACACACGTGTACAGTCACGAGTCCCACCCCAACCAACACAACATCTTGGCCCAATATTGGACCAGTATTGGCAATGTCAGCCCAATATTGGACCAAGATTGGACCAATATTGGATCAGTATTGGCAATGTCGGCTCAATATTGGACTATGATTGGACCGCCAATATTGGGCCAAGATGTCGTGCTGCTTGGGATATTCATAGCCGCTTCAAACATGTCCTTTGTTCTGCTTTGCCGCAGTCTGGAAGGTACAATAAAGCAGAGCATGGGAGAGCTAAGTGGACTGCTATCGGCTGTCAAAGGATCTGGCCAAGCATCTCTAAATCCAACAGCACAGAGGCATGAGGTTGCTGCAGAAGCTGATCATGTCCTGCATCCACTCATGGACATCCTGGATGGAAAGCTCTCCATGTTTGCTCAGGTCTGTGAGCGTACCGTTCTCAAGAGACTGCTCAAGGTGAGTAATTAAAGGATCCAAGTTGATGATTGTGCCTCTGCTCTTTAAGTGACAAGGGAGCATAAATCTCTGCAGGCTTAAGATTTTGTCCGTAGGGATGTCTTTTTGGAAATCTCCATTGTACAAACTACTTTATTAGCCACCTGATGACTTGAGAAGGATGTGCACAATTAATATAATGTACTGTCACATTCTGAGCACTAAGGCATGCCTAGCTGTACGCTTCTAGGTGACTTTGCTGCAGCAGTCACAAACATGGGAATGTATGTGGGTCCGACTTGATTGTCGATGCTTTAGACAACATATGGGCAAACATTTTTCTCTTCAGTATTAGATATGGTGAATTGTGTTATTTGCCAAAGAAGACCTCACAAGAAAGTGAGAAAGCATGCACAAGAAGATTACATAGAGCCTTTAAGCAATTGATGTTACATGTCGATCAATGAAACATGGGGTACGACATGTGGAGAACATGAGGCTAACTTGTTGGGGCCTTGAGGGTAGTCTTGTATGCTCTAATTTCACGTAGTAACATAACATAAACCATTCTTCTAGGAACTGTGGAAGATAGTCATGCACACCATGGAAAAGACTGTGGTCTTGCCACCTATGGGAGAAAAGAATGTAAGTACCCTTCAACTGGATACGTGAACTCTTTTCATAAATACACTCGTTCGAATCAAACTTGTTCTAACAGCGTGTATTCTATGCAATTCACACTGAAAATTTGACATCTTTGTTTATCCCGGTGGAAGCTGAACCTACGCACTGAAAAGTCGGTCAGTTACTGGACATGGAGCAAGGATTGTGATGTCAGCGTAACAGTTCCAACGTACTGACTATTAATTAATAGTTGACTCTTAATACAGTACACTTCACTTAATTCGACCCTGATGGAGCAACAAAGTTATGTCCAATTACTCACAGATCAAATGAAGGAAAACTACTTCGAAAATGCATTAATTGCCTGCTGCTGTTTGGACAAAGAAGCATGCACTGCAGAGCATGCTCTAGAGAGGGAGCTGACATGTTTGAAGTGTATCCACCGATGTACCATGAGACAAGAAAAACACAGACAGCATGGATAGGGGAATGTGCTGAGATTTCCTTGTTATCCTAGCCTGTGTGGCGGGTGGATGCATCTCCGTTGCGTTTATCCATCAAGCTCATGTCCAAGACAAAAGCTGTTCAATCATGTCCTGTGAAGGTGCACAGCAGTATGTAACACAGTAACAGTATGCATGTAAGGCCCTCAGTTTTCCGCGATTCCGCGAAATATCTCGAAATTTCGAGGAATTCGAAATTAATCGCGGAATCCTTCATTTGGCACAGCATCTCACGGAATGCCTTATTTTTAGGGGTGTGCGGATATTGGAGTTCTTGAATTCGGATCGAATATCAATTACTCGAGGTATTCGGTTCGCGAATCGAATACCCAATATTCGGGTTTCCAGATATTCGACTATTCGCCGAATACGAACGGCACCTCCCGAAAGTGGGCTTCACCTGACGCTTCCCTGCATGAGGTGAAACCTGCTCTACGAAATTGAAGCCTACTTTACGAAATTGTTCATGCTGCAGGACAAACACAGACAGATTGTAGTTTAGCAACAACGTTAGCCCAAGTTTATTGTGCATACTTCGCCTGAGGATGGGGCGGCGTTCCCTCCCGACCGCATCAGAGGCGAACACAAGATATCATGTATGTTATAGTAACCCACAACAGTGCTTTGAATCTGTAATTTTATAAAATATTTTTTGTTGCCACATTATGCAAGAAAATAAAGTGTTTCCCATTCCAAGCAGCCATTGACTGCTCGCTGCGGAAAATCGCCTTTATAAATGCCTTTATCACATTGCCCCAGACCAGTGGTAGGAGGAACGTGGAGATATGGTGGTCTCGGGACACTCGAGATACAGGCATTCTAACCAAGCACGCGCACATGCTGACGTGAAACTTTGTCGCGAATGATGCCTTCCCATGAGGTCATTTCACTTCATCATTAGAGACAGCATTTCCGGTAGTCGCAAAGTGGGACCTATAAACGCATGTGCCTGCTGGAAGCGAAATTGCCACGTCTGCTATGTCACGCGAAGTCAAACTAGGCTTGTTATTAGGGGTGTGCACATATTAGAGTTATCGAATTTCAATCGGATGTCAATCACTTCAAGTATTCGATTTGCGAATTGAGTATCTAATATTTGGTGTTTCAGAATATTCTACTATTCCACGAATATGAACGACACCACACCAAAAGTGGGCTTCACCTGATGCTTCCCTCCATGAGGTGAAGCTTGCTTTACGAAATTGCTAGTGCTGCAGGCGGACCGTTGTTGTTTAGCGTGAGATAATGTTAGCCCAACTTAATTGTGTATACTTCGCCTCAGGAAGGGGTAGCGTCCCTCCCACATGTACCTTAGCGGTGCCGGTGGGGAATTTTGATCTGATGTCTGGCCTGGGACGTTGCCTTGAAAAAGTGAAGATACTTAGATAATGCCTGCAGCCCAGGAACAAAAGGATGCCGTAAAAACATCCCTTACATTCAAAATTTCAGCATATCCCCAGCAGAATCAGCAGGTCCCCGGGTGAGACATATACGCTAAAGCGAAGAAGCTAGAGGATGTTCATGGCAAAGCTGAGGCAGGACACCAATTCATTTGTTTTACAAGTGACCTACGGATGTTCAGAAACTATTGCAGTCTTATCTGTGCAACATGCCAGTGCATGGCATCAAATTTTCAAATCAAGATAATTGCCCCAGTAAGTGTAGACTCAGCTGAGGAGCCGGAAACACTATCTTGTAAAATTGAGTAGGGGCTTCTCACAGAAGATTTAGATGTCTCCCTCGTGACAGTTAATGGCAGAAAAACTAAAGCCATAGGCTACAGATTTAAAACTTTTACTGCATAAGGCATGTATTCTAAAATTTGCATAAATATTAGATATTCAATTCAGTATTTGTCATTTCTTTTCCCCATTCGATCCGATCCGATTTGAAATATTTGGATTCACACACCCCTACTTGTTAGAACTGCTAAAAAACTACTCCGAAAATCTATATTTGGATGCTCAAAAATGCTCAAAAACACACATTTCAATGCTCTGAAGTGCTCCAAAATGTGTATTTCGATGCTCCAAAAATTGCTCCAAATACTTCTGTACTACTCTGGTACTTCGGTAGTAGCATCACCGTGGGCACAATAACATCATTTCCTTTTTTTTACTTTTATGAGGATGCTGAGGGAGGAGCATGAGGACCTAGCATGCCCAAATAAAATGTGGTGGGTCTACAACGCTTTCCAGGGATACCACTTTTTTTTTATATATATGAGCTGGCATTTGTGGCCATTTGGCACTTTGGTCTCTGTGCATTATGGCTAGTAACTCAAGTGCATCAAATTGAGGCAGTTGTGGTGAACAGGTAGCTAGCACAGCATTACATCCAGACAAACGATAGTCTGGAATAAACTGTGGAAGCATGAACACTGGAAACCATGACTGGAACCATTGTCACCATTGTACCATTCTCACTATCAGAACTGCGTTGGACATTCGAACGCATGTTGTCCATGGGTAATTCGTCGATACGTACTTGTTTAGGTGGCTACACGAACTGTCTGCCAACTCAGATTTTAGATGGCACTATACTTTGCAACAAGGTTTTATAATAAAGTCAAGCACATGCAACTTCAAGTCGAGCCATCCCAAGCCGACCATCGGCCAGTAGTCGGTGTTTGGTCGGCAAGCGACTTAGTCGGGCACTGCACCTTGGACCAATGTGGGTCTAATGTTGTGCACAGTGGTGGTTGGCGAACGACGTTGGGACGAACTTTGTACAATGTGTCACAGGCGTGCTATTGAGAGTATGGCATAATAAAGTTGGGCCAATGTCGGCCCTGCACTGCAAACAAACTCGAAAACAACACAGCCGCTACTTGAAACAAAAAAGAAAGAAACGATGCAATATCTTTGTAGCTCTCTGAATTCAACGTATCTGAGCAAATTTCTTCCGCTTGCATAATTATTTCTAGACGAGATGAAGGTTACCTTCCGATCGCCCTCGGTAGCTGTGACTTTGCCTAGACGGGGGTTTGGTCCCCTTTTGCAGGCCAATAATAAATAGATAAACAAACAAACAAAGCTCAGTCGGTAGCGTGCTGACTTGCTGAGCTCCAGATCACATGTTCAACCCCAGTTGGGGACAATAGCAGTATGTGGGCCCTCAAGCACCTTGTGTCTGTGGTTTTGGTTGCACGCTAAAGAACCCCAGGTGGTATAAATTACCTGTAGTCCTGCAATGCGGCGCGTGCTGCAGCTTGATACACAAGTATTGTCTAGCCAGCCTTACTTGTGAGTCTTCTTCCAGTGGTTTGCAATTGTGACTTAGTTTCGTGACAGCCAAGGGGGGGGAGGGGTCAGGACATCCGGATCCCCTCCCCTCTAGATCCGCCCCTGCTCCTTCATTTGTTCTCAATGAAAAAATGGAATCTTTCCATGTGTCTTACCAGCTGCAAGGATTGTATGATTGTAATAAACAGGCTCGACTGAACTTTGGGTTTTGCAAAGCACTTTGTGAGTGCATGCTTTTCTGTGAAGACAATCTCTTGCTTTGCTTTCTCTCTTGCTTCCTCTCTTCCACATCTGCTTCCTCACTGCTTCTTGCAGATGATTCTTCCCAATTTGCCCAATGCTAAAATTGAAGACATGTCACGACTCTTCAGAAATCATGTGGCTGCTAACAAGCTACCCACTCTGGGCGTAATGGTGAGACTCCTCTGCACCTTTTTCTTCTCTACTGTCTTCCATCACATTGATATAGCTATTGCAAATCTTTTCATGGACCAGACAAGAACTCATCCCGTGTATGCTTTCTCTAGCTACTAGCTCTTGCTACTCTGATAATGATAGTCCAGACCCAAATGCTGTCAAATGCTTTCTTATGATGCTTAAAGTCACCATGCAAAATATTTCAATTTTGTTCACAGCCAATTATTTACAATTGAATTTTATTCCTCAAAGTCAGAGCTTTGTCTGCCCTAGCTCAAGTTTGGCATACTCTATGGCAGCCTGGCAGGACCAGTGAAAACCTTTTTCTTACGCAAATTAGTTATCTTGAATTGAACGTACTGTCATTCATTGCTAACATGTTTTTTATCCTTCTTCAGGAGGTGGAAAAGAACCTAACTCCAAAGCAGTGCGCCGTGCTGGACGTAGCATTGGACACAATCAAGCAGTACTTCCATGCAGGAGGCAATGGACTCAAGAAGACCTTCTTAGACAAGAGCCCTGAGCTTCAGTCCTTGAGATATGCTCTGTCGCTTTATACTCAGACGACAGATACGCTCATCAAGACCTTCGTAACAAGCCAGACCAAGCAAGGTGATGGTTCAGCAGACAATAAAAATTACTTTATATTTGGTAGCAGATACGCCACAAATTGACAAAATACTGTATCAGTAGCAATTTTTGTGAGGAACTAATTTTCATGAGCGTTTCTTTTCTTCGCGAATTCAGTTCCGCGAAATATTCAATCCAACGACAGAAAAATGGGAGAACAAAATTTGTAAGGAATTAGACCCAGGACGGTGAGGCAACTTATGTACGCGGTTTCTTACGCCATTACACTGCATTGCCTCACAAAGTGTGGAGTTCTTCTCCACTGCAAGGGGAGACAGCAGTGCAGCCTTCACGAGTCCTGCGTGGATGTCGGCGTCCCGTGATTCCAGTTCCTTGTAAGCCTGAATCATCCAGCAAGCATGTATGGGTTGAAGATGGGTTGGGTACGGCCTTTGTAAGGGTTGCCGCATCACTATCGAGTACCAATTAATCGTAGCTGCTCGATGCGGTGACAAGAATGATGGGAGACATGGTGATTCTCCAATGACCCCAGCCGAGTAAGGACCCCGTAATCGCAGCCCTCTCAGTCAGAAGGGTTCAAAAGGAAGACAAATGCAACGGTTATTACTAGAGCCTGAAGTTTTTGGGAAATATTTTTTCTAAATTCGGGGGGGGGGGGGGGGGTAAAAAATTGGGTAAATAAACGTGTGCTCTATATTCATGCGAATTTGGGTGAAAAAACTTCCAGTACGCTAATTTCGGGGAGAAATCGGGCTCAGTTGATCAAACGAACTGTACTGGTTTGGTACAAATGGCGATGTAGCTGCATTTGCTGCCAAACAAGTGAATTCCTACAGACGTCTCAGTGAGACAACCTTCAATTCGGGGTGCAAATTCGGGGAAATAATCAGGTTAAACCCTAAAAGTTCAGGCTCTAGTTATTACCCAGTTGTGATACCTTTTGTTAACTTCCTCCTGGAAGTTCAAGGTGGAGGGCCCCTAAAACGCCTGATGCAGTATCGACGCACCGCGGTGCTGCGAATTTATTGGTTCCACGAATAATTGCCTGATACTGGCTCCTCACAAGTTCGCGAATTATTGAGCCCACGAATTTAACCACTCTTACAGTATGCAATACTGATTATTTATCCATCCAGATGTCCAACGGTAAATTTTGGTACTAAAACAGTTCGCATTGGCTGAAACTTGATGGCAGATCTGATAGTTTAGGGTTGTGCTTAATATGGTATTTGAGAGGCATACATACCAGCATGGTTTTTCTTGACAGACTGTAGTACAGTAGACTTTCGTTAATACGGCTTCCGCTAACTTGTTTTTTGGTTAATTTGATCGAGTTCAATGTTCTCGTCAAATATGCCCATATGTTTCCCATCCGCCCATATGTTTCTATTGATAAAAAAGTTTGTTATTTCAAATGTGAAAGCAGTCCGCATCATATAATTCGACCAATGCGCCTACCTGTGTCACCCGCGTTGCACCGCACATAGCGACAGAAATGTTATCCCTAAAGCTCCGATGGCAGGTCGCGACTGTACAGTACTGATAATATCAATTTTGGCGGCAGTAATGGAGTTTTTAGACTGCCAGTACTTTATGTATTGGTTTTTACTTTATGTAATACTTTAGGTATTGCTGCTACTTTACGGTATTATCGCTCAAAATATAAAACATATATGTAGCAAGAAAACAAGCTGTTGTCAGTTCCACAAAAGTCTGAGTATGGGCAACAAAAGATTAATTGGTCGACATTGTAGAGAAGATTTTGTTTATGTATTTTTACTTTGAATTGTGGCCACACTGTTAGCCTTGGATTTTGTGAGCCTGTTTTAGAACTATGGTATGCATCACAATAATCATCACTGTCTATAGTAAACATACTAGTATACCTCCAACACGTACATAAATACTGTCCCACAAGGCGTGGAAGAAATTTGTTTTTAGAAAATCGCAGACTTGATGAACCAAAAGGTAGCTAGTACATTTCTTAATGTCTGTGTGGGTCTTATATGAGGGAAAACATGAAATTCTAATGAATTGCCTGCTTAAATTTTTATGCTGCTTAACATTCTTGTTAATCAGAATGTTGGCATGGCAGAGTAGTGGGCCTCCAAGTTATTTGTGAATACAGTCATGCCCCGTTACTATGGACTCCATTAATATGTACAACTTGAATTATGGACGATTTTTGCCAATGACCAAACTTTTTCAATCCATTTTCGTCTTGTTAACATGGAAACTCGCTTTTCGGACAATGGACGGTCCAGCAAGGTACAAACCATATGTAGTCCATATATTTTCGGCCCGTTAATATATATGGTATCGGTACGGAGGGCAAGCTTCCCCTCACATTCTACCGGATAACTTTTTAAAATAGGATGTTCCGTTGTAGAAAGGTTTTTATGCCCTCCCTTCACAGCTGTCCACAAGAACTATATGAGGACAGGGGGTTATTTGTGGACATGAAGGGCCTAGAAAACCCTGTGTGACGTCATGACTGTTCGGAACACGTCCACGGGTGATTGGCCCCCGTGCAAGGAGTTGTGCTTTTAGTTAAACATAGTGCAGTTGCTTGGCAGCTTACGAGAACGGAGGCGGTACAGTTGTCCAAGCAAATTGCCAGGCTCTGGCGTCGACGACTTGAGCAAAGTCAAGCCAGTAGCCACATTTGCTATGGCTCAAGCAGGACTACAAACGGCTCTTTAATTCTTCGAAGACAGTGGTGATGAGCAGCAGCCTCTATGTGTTGCCGACGTTTTGCTTAAGCTTAAACTGCCGTGCAGCAAAGTATACCTGCAAGCAGGCACTAATTCGAAAATTTTTTCAATAAAGCATCATTGTTTATGTGTTATTTCCTTGGTATTCGATAATATAGACGATTTGCTTTATGGTCGGGAACGAAAGTGTCCATATTAAGGAGGCACAGCTGTATACCATTTCTGATTGAAGCCCACCAACCGCATTTCCTACTGTTCCCACGGGGCTTCAGCAATTGATAGCTAGGGTCTCTACCTCAACACAACTTTCCGGCTGCTCTTCTGGTTTACTCTTCATGACTTGTCTACGGAGAAGGGATGAACAGCCGGGGAAGCAAGGCTTTCTTGCGCCTTCATGCCATTTCTTATCACATTTCTTATCAAAATGCTACAGAGTGTAGCATGCAAGCCCATCTGCTTTAAAGCTTTAAAAAAAATAGCAGTTGGATCTTATTTGCTTCCCATCTTTTAGTAGTGTGTCGTGCCCACGAACGTTTTAAATCTCGTTCCAAATGTTTTTAGGCGCCCTGTCCATGTGCTATACACAGATACCATAATGTCTTGTTGTCATATTACATTGTTCCTTATCTGATCCATCCATTCATCCATTGTTGCATAAAAATTACAGATCAACCAGGTGCAGATGATGGGAGTGTTGGGGAAGTTTCAGTACAAGTGGACCTCTTCACACACCCCGGCACAGGGGAGCACAAGATAACAGTCAAAGGTGAGTGAACAGTTCTGCATGTATGTGTCTCTGGAAATCCCAACTAGAATAATTGACACAACAGATATTATGCTAAAACACTAACAACTCTTCTCTGTGTCAATTTTGGCAAAAAAATGTTTGTCTTCTGGACGCTGACTGTGTCTGTGATATTTTTTTTTTCCCAGTGGTAGCAGCCAATGACATCAAATGGCCCAACACAAGCATGTTCCGTCCCTTCGTCGAGGTGAATCTCATTGGTCCAAACCTGAGTGACAAGAGACGGAAGCATGCAACGAAATCGAAGAACAACAACTGGTCTCCGAAATATAATGAAACATTTCACTTGTGAGTTTTATCCCCACACTTTTTTAGGGCATGGCATTTTCAGGGTACTATGGCCCTTTCTAGTTAGCCTTGAAAATTGAGATGTTTATTTTATAGAATAGCAAATACGAATTGGTTTTGAAGTATTGGTGGTAATACTTTGACCACTGTAGACTATACTAATTTCTTTGACTGCTATAACTCATTCTACGCGTTTTCATAGGAGCTGTTGCTGTCGTCTGGCACGGTAGTCGTGCGTCCGCTTCTGCACGTTCAAAATTTAAATTTCCATCGTCCAATCACGATACGGATCTCGCGGTCCGATGAGTAGCGGATCGTGCAGACGGGCTCCTCATAGGGGTTGCCATGGATTATGACATTGGCCGTTATAATCTAGTAGGTCGTGGGCAAGACATACATACTTGGTTGCGTTATTTACTCTGGCAGAATTTCATATGTGCATCCCTTGCCCCCAACAGCATCATTGGCAATGAGGAAGAACCGTCATCATTTGAGCTGCACGTCTGCGTCAAGGACTATTGCTTTGCGCGAGACGACCGGCTCGTCGGCGTGGCGGTCATGCAGCTCAAGGACATTGCGGACCAGGGCAGTTGTGCATGCTGGTTGCCACTGGGTCGTCGCATCCACATGGACGAGACCGGATGGACCATTCTGCGAATCCTGTCCCAGCGCACCAACGATGAAGTGGCGCGAGAGTTCGTCAAACTCAAGTCCGAAGTGCGGAACGATGAGAACATCCCACGCAACTAAGGGCTTCCTGTTGTAACCGCTCCATGCTGGAGTCGGTCTACTTTCAGCCGGGGATCTGCAGTGAGGAATGCAATGTCGGAAGAGCTTTGCGTAACAGCCTGATATACTTACCTCCTCCTTTGTACCGTTTTGTTAAAGGGGCAGTAAAGCGCAAACATTTCTTAGTGGAATTAAAGATCCCGTTGCCGTGCAAGCGACCGGATTAATCGGTTGTGTCGTTTGTGATTCGTGAGCGAAACAAACCACGATTTCCTCAAGTCGGCCTTCCGCACGAAGGCCGACAATGTGCCGACAATGTGCCGACAATGTGGAACAGAGTCTCATTGGTGTCCTCGAACAATTTGTCCACGTTGTTGTGTTGCACTTAAGAAGAGGAAGATGTAAATTGTGGTTTCTTTCACTCATAAATCACAAATTACACAACACATGAATCCCGTTCCTTTTGTGTTGGTGTTGAGGTAAAAGTATCTCTCATTCTGCGAGGAGGCATTTTGGCACTTTAGTGCCCCTTTAGGAAACCTTTGTGTTGAAGTATGAGACATGTATTCTTCATTTGCACCTCCGTTACCTATACGTTCTCCTTCGCACAAATTATGGGGTGCAGAGTGAGGTACGGGGGGCTTACATAAAACGTATAAGTAGAACATTTCAGTGTTAATCCTGTATGCTAATATATTACGAAGGGACGAAAACGGAAGGAGCAAGCATACCTACATGCAAGACGTGGTAAAATATGCTAACAATTATGTGTGTCAATAACCACGCGTACCAATACCAATGGTACCGATGGAACCAATGGTACGCGTAACCATTTTGATTCCGTAAGCAGACCTCCAAGAAGAGCGTTTCTTCACGGCAGTTGCTACAGTATAGCATGTTCCTCTTCCTTCAACACTATCTACTTTCACAAAACAGGAAGAACTAAGGATAGCATGTATACAGCTGTCTTGCAACAGGACATTGTCTCTTCCAAGCAAGCAGCATTTTAACAGGACACAGAAAGAACATCGGAGCTGAAGGTTTTGCATGATGAGGTATGGGAAGCCATTGTTAGTGACAGTCTCAAGATACAGCCTGTTGCTGAAGCTGGATAATGCAGTTTGGTTCACAATATGGAGGTCACAACTAATTCTGTTGTCTACTCTTTAGAGCATAGGTTCTCAAACTTTTGGTTTTTGTAAGGGAACACTTTAACAACTTCCAAAGAGTCCCAGGGAACCCCTGATCCGGGCCGACGTTGACCTGGCTATGTGTTTGTAGCACATCAATCCACACGAGTTCTGGTGGAGTAATGGGGGAGGAGGTGAGGAGCTGCTCGCAGAACCCTGAGAAGCAGTCTCAACACAGTTCGAGAACCTACGCTCTAGAGGACACCATGATTTTGCGTATTATTTTTTAAACACAATTTTGCAAGAAGGCCAAGTAAGACCACAAGGCCAAAAAACGATACCAGTCCCTGCCTTGAGAAGTCTCTTCAAACAAAATCAGAGATCGGCCTCTACTTGATGAAAATTCACATGAAAACAGACAGAAAAAATACTCTTACGTGCAGCCGTGTGCGGATGCTTTGATTTGTATGTGGATTCACGAAGTGCACTAATCGATGGATTCACGTGGTTCTAGCTTCTTTTCCTTTAGGCACTTGTACTACACTAGGTAGTATACGTCATGGCTGACACATGAAGTGATGAGAAAAAGGCTGAGCACCGCAAAATGGTTACACATTTTACATTAGAACCAAAGTTGAAGATGTTGAATACTTCTAGAAAGTGGGGCTCCTCATTCCTCTTAACATGACCACTTTCAGTTCCAACTCGTTGAATATGAAGCATGTACAAAATTCCTTGTTACTGTCTTGAGCCCTACATGTTTTTTTTTACTCTACAGCTACTTTTATAACAGTGCTGTCAACCCTAGGTAATGGTTGTGAACTACGAGAGCATTTGGTTCTCCCGGAAAACACCTTTCAGAGGTACAGGGCGCCACATTCTCGTTAAACGTATTTTCGCAACAGCATATCGCAGAGTGCTGCCTTTTGACGAGAATACGGGGCTACGTTCTTAATGAATATGCTGTTCCGCAAGTGGCATTCCTGTTGAGCTTGGTACGCAGAGCTTGGCACACAAACAAATATGCTAAGTCGCATGAAAGTGGTTTTTCCAGGACTGACCATAAGCCAAAGCCTTTATGTCTGCGGTAGCAGATGCCATATTGGGGTTGACATTGTGGACGAAGGACTGTTAAGTGCTGTCGCTGCCTGATGTTGCATTCCTCACAAAACAACGACAAATTCATCCTTACATTCCTACTCTCCAATGACTTTCTCTCCAGTTTCGCTCAGGTGGTGTGTTGTAACATACATCGTTTGTTTCTCTTTTGTCCAGTGAACGCTTTTTATTTCCTCCACACTGTGAACGCTTGGTCGAAGGCAGTACGTGCCCTCTTTGAACCCAAAGGAGTGTCTCTCAGCAAATATTTCTAGTCATGATCAAAAAATGTATTTTTCAACATTTTTCGACATTCCTCCCACATTTGCGTTCTCAGAGCAATCGCTGCTCCCAGTGTGTTCAAAGGTAATGTGAATAACGGATAAAACACACACTCACATAAGACACATACGAAAGTAATATATATAAATATATATATGTATATATGTGTATTTATACGTTAACTAATAATTTTTTGCAGTCACACTGACACAGCAGTACATTTTTGCCTTATGGTGTGCGAAAGAATGTTGTAAGATATTCCTAGATGAAAGAAGGAAGTGTGATTGGAATGTTCTGCTGTTGACAGGTTGGGCTTTTCAGAAAAATACCCTCCTCATTCCTCATATCCAGTTCAGACTCCATTTTTTCTTGTTGTGCAAGTTTTGCAATCTCTGTGCATGACACACACACACACTAGACATATGCTTGATGTGCGTGTGCACACAATAATTTTTTCCTTTTGTAAACTATTCACTCGGTTGTGTGGCTATGTACATAAGGTGAAACAATGAAATCTTCCTTGTGTGAAACTTACACTAAATAAAATGAAATAATTGTACAAATCTTTTATGCTAACTTGAAATGGTTTAATATATCAGACATTGATCAAACATTGTTTCGCGTCTCCTGCCTCATGCAGGACGGGACCTTGAAAGATTCGTATAAGAAGGTAATAAAGTTGGTCTTCTGTAAATGCATATTACACAGTAGTTAGTTTAGTGGGTGCAGATCTTGGAGTGAACAATTCGAGGAAGACCGAGTAAGAAAATCCTGTGATCAATGCAGTCCTTGAGCTGCATTGTAAGCTACAACAGGAATGTGGGCTAAAGAAAAGTACTTTTTGTGGAATCTAGTATCTGGCAGTCACTAATATTCTCTGTAGCGCTACATATCAGACAGTCATTGGGAGCACTGGAAGTACTCAAGTACTACTGGTAGTACCAAGTACTGAAGTATCACTTTAAGTACATTTCTGAGAAATTGTACTTTAGTTCAAGTACATTTCAAAATGTGTATTTTGTACTGTACTTGAAGTACTTTTTCCCATCAAGTACCCAACTGGGACTGCAGTAAAAATTCTAGAAAATATGAAGAAATAATTTTTGTGTCTTGAAGGGGCATTTTTGAAGAAATTCCATTGTTGACGAGGCTGGAAATGTTGACAAGTCACTAACAACAGTACTTTCACGTTGTCCTGCAGTTAGAATTTGGGAACACTGCAGACAAATGTTATATGACACTGCTATAGGCAGCAAGGTGACTTGGGTTTATCCCTTGTTCTTCCAATAAATGAATGTAAATGTAAAAATGAATTTTTACATTATTTTCTTCGTTAGCAGGTAATAATCATACTGTTTTACAAGGTGTGATTGGCTGTTAAGTACTACATGATTAAGGGAAGTAAGAGACTGAAAGGCACACATTACGTATTTTGATTATGCATTTTTAAATGGCCACATGGATTACATTTCCGCACGTAACAAAGCCACATAAAAAGTGGTTTTACATTGCCCTTCTCATACATACAAATGCATACAAACAAAATTGTCAGTATACATGATTAGTACTTGCGTAAGTTTGAGTACTTTGTAAGTGTGCTTAAAATACTAATGAGGTCAAGTGCTTTGTACTTTACTTGAAGTACAATTTTGAGGTACTTTGCCGATCAGTTATGGCGGGGCTCTGCAGTTTGGGGATTTGTAATATTATGACCCCTAAGAGACTGTTTATATTGTAGTCAGTCATTAAAATCTCACTGAAATCTCTCCCTCTCTCAAAACCACTCTCTTTAGAAACCTCACTGACTTATGCTGCGTAAGTCAGGGACATTTCTAAGTGTTGACATGTGGAACAGTAAATGTCTTTAGAAAAGTACTGTACTTTTGTGGTTAGTAACCACCACTGGCATGATGCTGTTGTTTTTCTTTCTTGTTCATGTTGCACGTGGAGAGAGGACAGCAGGAAGCAGGGAGAGACATGGGTTTAAAGTGCCACTCCAAACTCAGAAAACAGTGTTTATTTTATTTAGTCCCTGAAGAGAAGGTGGAAATTTCAGGAAATTTCAATCCTGTTTACAAACGCTGTACATTTCTGTCAATTTTTTGAAGATCCGCTGAGCCTCCACAAGTTTTGATGACACGAGGAGTGGGTGACGTAATCATAAGCCCACAAATTGCAATGATGTCATGTTCGGGAGAGGGCACTCGTCTCCTAGCAATGATGCCAGCGTCCGGAGAGGGTCACGTGGTGGAGAAGTCACGTGAGGCTGATTGAAAGAGGGGGAAATGGGAGAGATGTCTTCTCCCTTCTTTGTGTTACCTTTAATACAGGGCGAAGGTCGGAGCAGTCGGATGATATGTCACGTGAAACTCCGCTAATGGAGCGCAAAAAGTGGGCCCCCGGAAGATGCAAAGGGCAACAGCGTTGCCAGATGAGAGCCGGGCGCTCCGTCTGAGCCTAACATGATGTCACAGTTCTCAAGAATAAAAATTGATTTTCTCTAGCTTTTGCATCATGTAGAGTCAAAATATTTTGCTGGAATGTAAAGTGAGAGAAGATTTCAGTTGCATATAACTTTCGTAGGATTCGGAAGACATGAGACTTAGTCCTTAGTGGCACTTGAATAAGCATCCTGGGCAAGCTTCAAGGGGAACTGTGCTGACATCTGTTTGGGGAACCCACAGAAAAACTTGGAGAGCATGCTCAGGCAGGGAGTGGTTAGCCAGTGGTTAGTCAAGGAGCTGTTAACAAAGGAATATGTTTGCAAAATGTGAAGCAGACCCGCAGTGGGACGTACATCCGGGTGCTCTCGTTGCCCAATGATTGCAACAAAATGGGTAATGCAGAATGGCTTTTCTCTACAAGATTAGAAAGGTAAGCCAACCACGCATCAGCTGCTCTCTTAAATAAAACATAGGGCGTTAAAAACAGTAATAGTAATACTTTGTATTATAATACTATTACGGTAATACTTGTATTTGTATTATGTACTATAATACCCATTTTTGAAATGTATTTCTATCTGTATTATAATTGAATCTCTGTATGCAATAAGGGGATAAGTCGAAAAATCCAAAACCGAGAAAATAGGCTTGATCTGATTGTCCGTCCCATTGACACACATGCATTTCCCGTTTTTCACCATGCTGTAACGGGCCAACAAATCACAATAAGGTCCTAAATTTTCATTGGCATTGTTGGTTTTAGCAATACAAACAGTTTCCGAACTGTCAACCTGGTTCCCCCAGCAGGACTCTTGTGAGTGGACGGTTGCGCAGAACACTACCTTTAATTGCGAGCATATATTTACAGGTATGTGGCCAACAAAGACAACACAAGTTGCTCAGTCGGGCAACGCAGCACTCTCTTCCTCCATTCTCACAACCTGCACCTTCTGTTTTCTACTACGAAAAGTTTGCGTTTCCATCTTGGTGGGCTTTTCGACACGTTTTGCCTTCTCAGCCTCTTTACTGGCAATCTTGTCTCGTAGAGAGGTGTAGGCAGAGGGCTTTTCGCTAGCGTAAGCTACGTCTACATGGACACCAAGGACTTCTGGCACCATGTAGGCTTTGAGCCATCCTACAAGTGGACTCACGGTCCCCGGCTCGTAATGCGATTGCTTGTGGTAGAACAACACACCATCAAGCTGAGAAAAGGAACAATTTTTAGACATTAACGATCATTCATGACTCTGCACAAAATTCCACTGTGCCATTCTAACATTAACGATCAATAACAACTCTGCACAAAATTCCATTGTGCCATTCTCACATTAATGACTGTGCACAAAATTCCACTATGCCATTCTCACATTAACAACTCTGCACAAAATTCCACTGTGCCATTCTCACATTAACGATCGATAACGACTCTGCACAAAATTCCATTGTGCCGTTCTTACATTAACGATCATTAACAACTCTGCACAAAATTCCACTGTGCCACTCTCAAAACTTCGTAGTCTGTTTAGAATTCCACAATGAAAGTGAAGAAAGTCGTACCTTGTCTGAAAATGGGAGAGGTGAATTTAGCATCTTCCAGACCGCTTCTTTCGTGCAAAGGTGGCTCGGCAAAGTCACAAACTTGTATCGATTGTGCTCTGTCTTTTCCGTTATGTTTGGGACTTCAGCAAGCTTCGTTTGAAGCCAGCAGAATCGAAATTCAGCCTGTAATGCAGCAAATGGTGAACATGATGGAAAGTAGCCACTCTGAGGTTGGGACATTAAAATTCACGAAAATTACGGGTTCGCGACCAGTAAAGGTTTTACAGTAACTCAAGCAAGCACAGCAACAGTGTCAAGCATTGCAACCGTGAGGACGGTTTCTGCATCCAACAAAACATTGATGGTTCTGTCATTGTTTCAAACCGAATGGGATTTAATGCAAGTAAAGTCTTTTCATCGTTTCAAGCGTCTCACCTCACTGTCGAACACTGGGTGTGAACTCCAGCACATAATATCCAGAATGTAGAACACTGAATTGGACTCGCTGTATATGCAGTCAAGAAGACAGTAATCTGCAAATGGCACACAAACTGGTCAGACAAAAAAGAAGCTAAATCATTTCAATCACGTGTGTACAAGTGCATGTGGTGTACAGGATCGCCAATAACAACCTGTCCAAGTTCAACTGGTAGAGTGTGGTCTCACAAGAATGGACAAGTTAACACAAAAAGGGAAGAGGTAAGACTTATGTCTTTTGTCATACTGGGAATGAAATACTTGTTAGACGAGTACGATAAGGGCAGAGGGGTATTCGTTATTTGCAATTTTAATACCCTGCAAATTGGAATTGAATTACATCTTGGCCTATGTATCTTTTCACCTACAACCAAAAAGTGAAAAGTTTACAGCTATCCAGCTGTAATTCTCGATCCAGTGCTTTGTCTGACAACTGCAAAGGGGTCGATGTGGAAGTCACAAACCACTTGGGGAGAGGGCAGTGATTTCTCAACATCTTGTTCTCATAGACTTTACGCAGAGAGTGGGGAGGTGCTGGGTACTGAAAATTCTATTAATTAGGTTAAATAATTATTATACTATATTAATTGTAATTATTATTTATATTAATTATATAGTATAAATTAATTAACCAAGTTATTGTCTCGAGATGTCGAAAGCGTCGCAAAAAATTCCTTTCTCACCTGATCGTTTTCCACTGTATGCATTACAGCCACCCGGGAGGAGAGATGGAAATGATAATATGTTGTAACCATTTTTTCCATAGGCCCTCGTCCTTCCCTATATGGAAAGCACACTTTCTTCATGCAATTTGCAAGCAAGGCATCGAAGTACTTTCACGTTTCCTATATGGTAAACTTCATTTTATGTGTGAAAGGAGTTACGATCGTTGGCCCTAGGTTACTTGATAGATTTAAGAGAAGGTGATCTGCACTGACGTGAACCTTCAATCCGAGCATTGTAGCAAGAGAGGCAATGGTCACGTAAAAATCCGGTCCACAAATAACAATACCTCACACTTATCCTTGTGAAGTTTGACGGGAAACTATTACCCTGATTTCTAGGAGCATTTGTTATACTATACCACAACTTCCTTCCTCTCTTCTCTGGCGCAGTGGGATACGTGCGCTATAAGAATGCCCCGCAAGACTGATTTCGTTCCACCTCTGGAAAATGGCTGATTCACAAGGTGCTCTCCAAATGGTATACAGTTGAAGGAGA
This sequence comes from Ornithodoros turicata, assembly GCF_037126465.1. Taxonomy (NCBI): domain Eukaryota; kingdom Metazoa; phylum Arthropoda; class Arachnida; order Ixodida; family Argasidae; genus Ornithodoros; species Ornithodoros turicata. Next base: position 87,559,378 of record NC_088203.1, read on the forward strand.
AACACCTTAGACCTCGTTCCTCTACCCATATGAAATGCTGTCATTTCTTTTTTGCTATCCCATTTAAATTTTCTATAGTAGTTTGCTATACTTACATTAATAATGACACTGCTTGCTGCCACAATGAAACTTCTGCCTTTCTTTTATTTTGTTACTGTTATCTTTTCTTTTTTTTTTTGCAGAAAGATGATCTGAAGTTACTTAGCTTAACTTAACCTACTTTGTATGCAACAACCAGGCAGCGTTTCCCCACCGGGCATGGAACAACTATCCAGTTTTCTTCTAAATCTTCGGGCACGTCTACCAGCCACTCGGACAGCATCAGCTGCAGGAAAGGTTATCATGCGGTAGTATGTATGTTTACTCATGAAATATGCCAACATGCCAGCTTTGGACGGCCATTCCGCCCTTTGGGGGGCTCCTCCACATGTCTCACGGAAATGGCACGTCTCAGAGCAAGCAGAAAACACCATGGAACACTGATATCTCTCTGAGACTATTAGTTGCATGCTTAACAAAAACACATGTACTTCATGTGCAGCACTTCAGCTTACTTTTTCTGCATACCGGGTGTTTCATCTAAAGTGATAAAACATTCTAGCTGGCAAAGTACACGCTGGAGGATTGCGGGACTTTCGGTAATTACCTCCTGGAAATGTTTGCCGCCATTTAGGACGGCATTGAACAATATTTAATTCAGGGAATTTATTTTTTTTCAATTGAACTTTGAAAATTGCCAAGCAAACCTCACTTTTTTTTTTACAGAAATATGAAGTGCTCCTTCCTTCTCTAGACGCACATTTCGCACGTGCTTCTTTGCGAAAATCGAGCAGGCAGGGCTAAAGCGTAATTTTTATTAATTTATTTTCCAACATTTTCAGTTGCGATACTGTGCATAGTTTTTGTTGGGTCTACGGTCATCTGTGGAGGGCTTCATGTTTCTTTTAAAAAAAAGGTAAGGTTCGCTTGGCAATATTCAAAGTTCAATTGAAAAAAAAAAAATTTCCTCGCAATTAAAAATTGTCCAAGGCTTTTCCCAATGGTGGCAAAAGTGCCATAAGGTTACTGCCGAAGGTCCCACAATCCTCCGGCAAGTACTTCGCCAGTTACAATTTTTTATCACTTCAAGTGAAACACCCCGTGTTCATATGAAGATCAGTGAATACCTATATGTGTGAACATGCTATGTGGCAGGCCATTGATGTTTAGTTACCTGATTCTTGTACGACCTTTCTGGCTTCTTGACTATGACAGCCACATCCATGTCCTCTGTTTCTTCAACTCCATCCCAACTGCCCTCTGCGAGGCACCTCGAGTGCTGGACAAAGTCATACCTCTTCCTTAAAGAAAAAGAAGACGAAAAAAAAAACGGAATGAAGGGAAATAAAAATCCAAGGTAGCACTCCTTCACTGCTATCAGAGTACATCATTAATGTATCATAATTGTAGCGCACTGTGATGTGGTCGTCCTGCAGAACATGGCATCGTTTTCACAGGTGTGCCTGCTGAAACTGGCAAGGATAATGGATGGTAAGCTAACAGATGCTGGTGTCATGCTATAGAGAGGTGGGGGACAGATTATCTAGCACTGTCATGTTTGGTTACGTTGGTAACTGGAACATGGTGGCATAACTTTGTTTCTGCAACTGGATGAGGAGCTTATGTTACACCTCCCACAGTCTAGGGGAGGAGAAAGTATGCTCGGAAAACTAATTCCTGGTTCTAATTGGAAAACTAATTCCTAAGGTTCCTGGAATCCAGCTCTTGCACTGCCCATAATGTCTGCATGTGCAGGTTCTAGTTATGGGTTCTGTAGTTCTGTACTTTGTTGGTTCAAAATACGACAGACAGAAGGGGGGAATGGGTGTTCCTTCTGCTGGTTGCAAACAAAGCTGGAGAGAAAAGCGGTCGCGTACTGAAAACGGAAGAAACTGAGAACAGCAACTAATTGTCACAGAACCATTTAGGAACAAGAGAGCTAAATTAATCAATGGTGAGTGAATAATAGTCTTGTACAAAGTATAAACAGTTCAAATGCACCAAACGCAACAGATGTGACACATCTGGAAAGCTACAATTTGCTATGCAGGTGAAATGAATACTCCGCACACCTGTGAAGACAACTTCATCTGCTGTCAGGAGCATTGACATCAAAGTACATACTCAATGGTTCATACACCTTCACTCGAAAATACATTTATTTCGCGCATTTTCATTGCCGCACATGACACCGGCGTCGATTCCGAAAGCATTCAATTATTAATGTAACAGAGAGTGTAGCTCTCTGAAGGGATGTGCTTTAGTAACTACTGAGAACACTACTCAACTGTTTTTGTGCGTTAATAAAGGCTTTACGCCGCTCCGCTTGCGAAGACGCGCTGTATTTACGTTTGTAATAGGAAAACCTTGGATGGGGAACTGCGGAAGAGCTTTCTTCTCCCGTAACGCGCAAACTATCGCCAATCTGATCAAGCAAACCTTCCATTATGTGCACATCCCGAAATTCCCACTATTCCGACTCATGCACATGCCTCTGTTTACATTCACTCGAACGCGATACGACGCTGCTGCCCTCTACCGCTGCTAAAACAAACTACTCGGAAAGTGCGGAAAGTGCTCCACTCTTGCGGACGCCGAGTGAATCATCGCCGCTGGTTTGAGCTGTGTTGTTTCTCCATCCGTCAGTATTGTTTTCTTGTGTGTTTCCACGTCGGATACACTTTGGCTACTGTGTGAGCGCTCACCGTGATCAGAGAAGTTGCCTCTATGGCACCGCAGTGTCTGTGAAACAGTGAATAGCCTGTTATATTAGGCTTAACCAAATTTGTGCGATGGCAAAAATACTGAAACATTTGGGTTTCGGGAAGAAGCCACCGATGCCCCCACGGGTGGACTATAATTTAAGGTCCTACATGGGCTTGGGTAAGTTTCAACACATTTTTTTCGCATAATTTGTGCGGTGTCCGTAAGGCCGCGCACGGGGGATGATGCGGAGAGGGACCGACTCATCCGACGTCTTCGATCTTGCTGGGGTTAGTGACACCTACTCGCGGCATGGTCGCACATGCCGTGCCAAGCACCACTTATGATCACTCCGAATACAAGGTCGTTTCGCAAAAAAGCAACGCATGCTCAAGGTCTATGAGATGCTGCTCCTTTTCAGAGGATGCTGCAAGCAGTCGACGTTCCGAATGTTGCACACAAATCAGTTCCGTGTTTTCGTTTCTGTTTTTTTTTTCCCCTTTTTTTTTTTTTCGTTCCGCGCTCTTCTGAGGAGATTAAAATTATTTGAGCGTCATGCGGTGTTATGTAGCAAACACGGAACGCCTGGAACGTTAGTGTATTTCTTTTTTTCTTTTTTTGAATGTTTCTCGTGAAATTGTTTGGTGAAGTTAGTGGGTAATTGCCAAGAATTATGGCTGTGGTTGCTTCTTGTACTGACTAGAAATGTCGGTGACAGAATTTCGGGCACCAGACTTGAGCAACTCAGAATTGTTGCTAATACGAATCAAATACAACCTACACGACACTCGCGGTGTCGAGATCAGCGTCGCGTGCTTTCAGTGCATGGACAACTCAGTATACCAGTTCAAGATAATCACGTAACGTACATGTATAGTTCGCCCTGACCCCGCCAGAAGAAAATAATCGAGATTCAAGATGTTGCACAAAAAAATTAAGAAAAGGGGAGAGAGAGAGAGAGAAAAAAAAAGCCGACTGGAAAATAGTCATCGTCACATTTGCCTGGAGACTCTGCAGGAATAAATATCTAACTCCCGAATTCTTATTCGTTTCGAAATATCTGTGTATCGATATAATACGTGTGCATCGAAATATCGATAAAAACGCATTGAGGAACTTTTGAAATGAAAATCGCTGTTACATATAGTTATGCAACGCACATGTAACAACGCACAACGAAACGGGCGCTATAAAGACATGGAACAAGGTTAGACTTGGGCGGGTTGGCATGACATTTTAAAATGCAGTGGCTGTGTGTCGTCGCTTTGTGTTCGTCTTTTCTCTTTTTTTTACCTTCGCACTGGGGTTTTATCGATTTTAAAATAAAGATATACTATTAATAACTCAGAAACAAATCAACATCCCCTTCGAGGCAGTACCTTTGGGATGCAAAAGTGCTGGCAATTTTGAGCTACTTTGCGGATAAACGGATTCTGCAAGCGAGCTGGTATAAATGTGACGTAGTTTCGGAACAAACATCGTTGAGTTTGGGAACAAGAGGTGCAACTTGCAGGTAACATGCATCGTGTCTCCTCCTCATACTCGAGGATATATTCCCCCGAGTTCATTATACGGTCTCGCTTGGATCTTGCTTTTTTGTTGAATGAACAACGCAGGACAAGACTCAACTGCGTTGTACGCTTGTTCATTCGTCCCCTTGAAACTCAGGAGCATGCTGCCTGCGCTGTGAAGCAACTTCACGTGCACAAAAAAAAGGAAGAAACGGTGTCATTACGACGCCCAGTCACGTCACACAAGAAGTCAGACGAAGCAAAAAGTTCAACCGTGCTGTGTGTGTGTTTACCGAAGACTTCTCCACCCTCTCTGTGGAGGAAACGTCGCCTATTTCCTGCATTTCCGGCCCGATGATGAGTGGACCCATCTGGAGCACCCTGACGACCTTGCAGAGAGAACGACTTCTTTTGGAGATGTTATCGGCGAAACTCTATCCACATGCTATCCACGGCCCCGATGTTCCCTGCATAGAGAATGGCAGCGTCGCCGACGATACGTCATGCCCGCTCTGGAAGCGATTTATTTTCGTCTCCTTTTCGGCCGCTTCGGATGAACGTGATGAATGCGAGAGGAAGATGAACATTATATACGCGACACCGCGGAAGGGGAGCCGGTGCAACCGCTCCCCGAAATGTCCACACAACATTTGGACAGATCTGTCGTCGACGGCCGAAAGTGAACACTGATGTCAGCGGGAGGAACGAGGTCATTACCGTGCATTCACACGAGTGACATTCTCCAAAACACTCCAGCGGAAGATACGCAAACTCGTAGCTTTTTGCTGTCACGTGAGCACTGAACGTTATACCTTTTCGTCCTCTCCTAACAGTGAGGAATATTCTGCGGCACAGTCACAACATGGGTTCCGTAGCAGACGACACTACCGATGCTGTCGTCTGCTACGGAACCCATCGTGTCGTCTATTATGTGCGCCTCTACGGATACTACGGCGCCTTATGAGATGCGGCGGTTACTACCGGAATACTCCGTGAGCACGTCGCTGGTGTGAACACACGGTTAATAATACCCATTTCAGATTAGATCGGTGTTCCCTTGGTTCATTGCATCATGCCATTGTCATTGTACTACACTCCATCTTCGGGAAGGTATTCGGGAAAAAGAATTATTTTACGTGTCGTAATCTGCGAGATGCAAGCCCCTGAACAAATTTTTGCGCCTAGCCCTGACATCAGAAGAGGGAGAACGTCGGCCATTTCCATTGGCTCCCGAAACCGCTTGGTCTCGCACGCGACCCCTGATGGAGACGTCCCCGATGAGTTTCGGTATTTGCGCTGTTGATTTTCGACGCGTACATTATCCTCATTTGCCGTAAAACTTGAAATGCAGCTTTACGTGCGCATATAGTCACACGCTGTGGTTCTTTTGTCACTGGTCCCAATCATTTATGATGGTTAAATAAGTTATTTTTTTATTATTATTATTATTATTATTTCGTCAACGCAACTTCCTTTTACTGGGACGAAGAGTCGCAACTTGCGTCTGCAGATTCGAACTCGAGATCGAACAGCGTCGCCACCATGCGGCTGCTCCGTGAACTGCCTTTAGTGGGGATGCGCGGCTTGAGCCGGTGCTTTTGCTGTGGCACGAAAACGTGCTTGGAAGGCTCAATTTCTGGGCATGTGTGCTTTTAAAATCGCTTCAGAACGAGTGAAAATGACTTGGTGGAAAACTTTTTGGAACTTTTCTAGTTCTCTGCACCAGCGTGCTTAGCAGGGAAGAAAACTACAGAACATGCATATGTTCCAGTATGCGAATTCCACTCGGCCTTTGCTATATGCTGACGTTGCTGTCAGACCTATTGTTGCTTGCGGAGCATCTACCGGTGCTTCAGGTTCTGTGATTTGACCCTTAAGTTCTGAGTCAAGTGTGACAACTGATGGCAGCGTGTCCGGATTCCCATACTTGTCCTCCAGCACCTTGACCGCTGTGGCGTACGTGGCATCGGTGAGCTGAAGACCCTTTATGAACGTTGCGGCCTCCCCGACGAGCACGGTTACCAAGTACGACATCTTCTCTGCGATGGTCAAGCACCTATTGCTGTGGACTAGTGCCTCGAACCGGCTCCAAAATTCTTGCCATGATTCGTGGCGGCCATCAAACCTGAGTAGTGAAGCGTAACCCTGTAGCCCCGAAATCCGATTGGCCGCTGTCGACCCACAAGTCGCCGTTGTGGACCTCGCTCCCGCATGCTGGGCGAGTGTCTTCTTCAAAAGGCAATTGACTTGAAAGATGCGGTCTTGCCATTCCAACGCTGCATGTAACTCCGTTTCTGCTTCTTGAACTGTGAACAGAGGGCTTAGCCTGCTCTCAATGTCCGCAAGGCTCGTGGAGAACGTCCTAATCCTTTGTAACAGCACCTCACAGTGACTGACGTGGTCCGAACTGTTGTGTGATTCTGCAATGACTTGTTCGGCCTCGCTGAGTATCGCCGTCAACCTCCGACGGGTGCAGGTTCTCTTCAAGAGAAGCAACTCCTGTTCATTGATATCTCTGGCCTGAAGTGGTCCTCCTGATCCTTCTCCTGGGCGAAGAACCTCCCGCGAGCCCAGGCCGGGTTTCGGCACCATTTGTTGAGGAAGCGCCAGAGATGGGAACAGAACAGGGTTTAATGAACCGATGATTAGAACTACTGTACAATGAGACAAGGCGTGCGCGAGCACCCCCTTCTTCCTTTTCCTTAACATTATATTTGTCACTGCGGTTCTGTGTGTCAAACAAAATGTACCAAGAGCTAAGGTCAATGTTGTAACAGTTTTTTTTTTTAAATTATAAGTATAAAACTATGTCACAGTTATTTATAGAATGGTTTCTGTGCTAGCTGTTCTAAGTTACTTCACAATGCTCAGGATATGCTGCACGCGCTAGACACAAGTTGTATCGAATGTATTATATATATGGAATATATGAATGCATGAATATATATATATATTTATGACACGGGTGTTTTTAAATGTGTGAATTTCAAGCTTTCATCTCATTTCGTCTAACCGTATGACAAACTAGACTTTTATCTTTCACATACGTAATCATTGGAACGCACGCATTCAAGGTAAAATGCTATAACCACCCCTGAACGTAATATGTAAAACACGGGTGTTTTTTTGGGTATGAACCACGTGTTCAACAGCGTGTTTCAGAATATACACCTGCTGCTGGAACCAAAAACTGAGTTTATATGTAGTTATTACCTGACCGGTAGCACCCCAAGGTCAAGTCCACCACAAAGGTGTGGTCATCTCGTAACATATTTTGGCACCATTTAGTGAATGCCCGCCCAGGAGACGAATCAAACCTTGAACCTCTCCTGTACTCGCTCGACGCAAAATTGCAAAAATTGTAGCGAGGAGCTTCAATGCTGACTGGGCTATTCTGCCCTTATGTTACATTCTTGCACATTTGTACATTTAGATTCATTGTTATTGTCGATGAGTGCATTGTACATTTAGATCATGCAGTGGAGACAGGAATTTTGAGTGAGTCTTCTTTTTTTTTTTTTTTTTTGAAATCCTTGTTGTCTCGACGTAAGATAAAAAGGTACAGGGAAAGACAGCAATACACAAGCGACGAATAAATATTCGAGCGAGAGCAGCAAAAGACTAAAACAAAATCACGCTTGGAACAAAGGAGGCAGTGTTTCCCTTAAAGAGCACACAGGATATTTTCTTTTCACAACTTCGCAACTTCAGCGTTTCGCAGTGCAGCAATATTTGTTAACTTTCACACGTTATAAGCGTTCTAAGTATCGCATTTCAACACATCCGCAATATGTGAGGCACTGACAGCAGTATGTCATCCAGAAACACTGCGATATCTGCGTAGAAAAGCCAGTGCCTGCTGCGTCCGATCATGCCGCATCCCCACTAGGGCATCCGTCGCAGCGCCACCTACAGTTCGATCTCGAAGCGATATTCGCGAATAAGGTAACGTTTCCTCGAGAATGTGGAAAATAGAGTAGGTATGTGCGAATATTCGAATTTATCGAATACCAAACAGCAAACTTCTGTGTACTCGATTCGATTTCCCAATCGAATGCGCAATGTATTCGAATTTTGAATCGATGTTTGTTCCAAACCGAATATTTTCGAATAGTCCCAAAGCTGCCACACGTAAAGCCGAAAATGGCAAAAGAGTCGAGGGCATAAAAGAATGTGAACGCTATACTTCATGATATATTCTGACCCGTATGAATATGTGTGACTATGTATTTGAGCGCTTCGAATTGGTTTCGGTTTTAAAATAGTTATTCGCTCGTGTTTAAAAGGCACAAGAGGGTACACAATGTTACAGGACAGGACAGATAACTGGCAATGAAAGCAATGAAACTTCGATAATGAAAGTGGTCTATACCAGCTATACCAGCTCGCTTTGCATCCTGCTTTTCTGTTCAACATTTTCTCAGCTTTGTGTCCTGGCGGATGAAATTTTTATAATCTTCTCAATCTTTCTAATGTAAATTTAGACAGACGGGTAGCAGATTTCATTCCCCGTCTCTGCGCGCCCATAAGTGTACGAAACTTCGCAGACAGCCGGCTGCCTTCTTACCAAAGTCATTTGATGCGTTTTCAGGAATGTTCTACGTGTACCCTATATAATTTCTTCCCGTTGGCGTCGTTGGTTCAAGCGGAGCTTGCATGTCGCTCTTTCCGAATTTACGAAGCATGTTCTGTGCATTGGCAAGATTGACTCCCTATGGGTGATGTAAGTTGCAGATACTGCCTTCAGATCGGAACTATCGAACGTATACCGTAAGAGAATGTCATTGTCATGCATGCAACGAGGTACTCGAGAAGTACCTTGGGCACAGCAGAAATGGCACCTATAGGGTGATGTCACCCGCCCAGCGTCGTGCATCCCACCGCTTACAGTAATGCCGCTACGTCAGTAGTTTATCCAGAATCGCAAACATGGGGGGAGGGGGAGCAACACATTTTTTAGGGGGGGGGGGAAGGTCATCATTACAGCTACGTCGCAAAGGAAAAAAATTGGGGTGTCTTAAAAAAAAATGGGGGGAGGGGGAGTGTTGAGGAGTCTGGATAAATCACTGCGCTACCGTATTCGCTGCTTTTTAGTAGCGGAATAGCGATTGCGCTCCACTTTAAACTAAACACGCACGGACAGAACAGTTCGGAAGTATGTTTACTTCCAACCAACACGCTCTTACTCTCGTAAGTTAGATCTCACTTAGTATAGGTAATGAAAAATGATGCAATTTCCTTCTAGTATCTCAGAACCTACCCAATTTCCTTGCGTGCATCCGTGTTCTTTTCGATGTTTCATGAAACTCATAATCTTGATCATACTCATCTTGATCAAACTCATAATCATGAAACTCACTGAGCCTCGGTGGCTCAGTCGGTAGCGTGTTCGCCTTCTGGTCCCGAGATCGCGGGTTCGAACCCGGCCGAGGTAGCCAGCAACTTGGTGGCAGGGTACAAGTTGCTTAGACACGCCGTCTTCCGCGAGGGACGTTAAATACGGGGTGCCGTGTGATGACATCGACCGTCGCTCGTGATCTGAGTTGTCTCGCGACGTAAACACCCAATTATACAGGGTGTTTCAAAAAACGTGTCATTCGGACTTTATAAAAAAACGGGGCGACGGAAAAATACGGGGTAAACGGCATTTGTATGGTAAGTGAATTTGCCACCTTGTAAAATATTTTCATTTGATTTTAATTAAAAGAAATTGAATTTCTTTAATTGAACTCCAAAATTTCCCAAGTCAACCTAACGTTTTTTTTACAGAATTAGAGAGTCCGTAGCGAACTTAGTCAGATCCACCAAGAAATCCGCTCGATATTGCAAATGGAACTGCCCAAAAAAAGTCCCGAAATTGAGGCTTCAAAGTTTCGGGTATTCAACGGCGCACGAAATCAGACGCAAAGATTTGTGGAGAGGAGGACTTGCTCCTGCCCACATGAAAGATAGAAGGTCGAAAAAAAAGCAGGGCGGGAAAAAAGAGGCGGAATCATTTTTGTTTGCCGCTTATCAACGTATGGTGGAATGTCACCCGCCTTGTTATCGGCGCGTCTTGTGCTGGACGCCGGTCCGGCGATAAACTGTTCTAGCTCCATGGGGGCAGGAACATGTCCTGCCCTTGGCGCATCTTTGCGACTGATTTGGTGCACCGTTGAATACCCGAAACTCCGAAGCCTCAACTTCGGGACTTTTTTTGGGCAGTTCCATTTTCAATATCGAGCGGATTTCTTGGTGGATCTGACTAAGTTCGCTACGGACTCTCTAATTCTGTAAAAAAAACGTTAGGTTGACTTGGGAAATTTTGGAGTTCAATTAAAGAAATTCAATTTCTTTTAATTAAAATCAAATGAAAATATTTTTACAAGGTGGCAAATTCAGTTACCACACAAATGCCGTTTACCCCGTATTTTTCCGTCGCCCCGTTTTTTTATAAAGTCCGAATGACACGTTTTTTGAAACACCCTGTATATGAAACTATGCGATAGTGAATACCGTGATGACAGCGGGCAGTCGGGCAGTTTCTTAATTGCTGTCTGAGGTTTTCCCTGGGTTTTCCGGAGACCTCCCAGACGAATGTCGGTACAGTTCCCCCTGAAGTTAGCCCAGGACGCGTACTAACCCCCCTGTACCCCACTCCTTCCTGCTGTCCTCTCTCCACCTGTTCACATCTGTACGCCGCTCATAGCCACAATTGCTTCGTGGCGCTAACAAAAAAAAAAGTAACGTGTCAAAAAATGTGTCATGCGGAATAGGAACAACATAGATATTGGAAATACAACGAAATGTCTCCATGGTCATTTCACGGGAAAAACGTTTTTCCTTTAGTATAAAAAGGGTTAAAACTTGAGCGGGTTGGTAACTCATAAATCATTCATAATTAAAGTCGATAAGACCGCCAGTGCGGGGATAAAGACAAAGGACGTTTACACAAACAAGGAGACTGTGGCGTCGTTTTCTTTGTGTACGTCCTTTGTGTTTATCCCCCCCCCCCCATGTACTGAGGGTTTTATCGATTTTAATTCTCTTTTAGTACGGTGTGAAACAGAGTGCAGCATTTCTGTCGAGGCTAAATAATTTAAGCTGGCATTTGTCGTCGGATGTGATATTGTTTCGCATGACACGTGTATGCTGGAAGCGAGCTTTGCTTTCGTTGACGACTGCTTTTGTTCTATGACATGGGGCTCTATAGAAGTGTCGTGTTTGTCCGCGTCGGCGTGCTCGGCATTTGTTACATTTCACCTGAGAGAACTGGTACTCACAGTTGGTAAACCGCTCGTTAAAAAGAAAAAAAAAAGAATAGAAAAGGCATAGGCTTGATCTCTAAGTCAATATAAGTTTCGGTTCTGGCCATACCCCAGTGAATACCCCCTATTTTTTGGGAGCGTCAAAGCGAATGGGTACTCTATTCTAAACCTGCCTCACGTCATCCTACCTGGATGGACGTCGGCCAATTACACGAAAGCGGTGTCCCGGCGAAGCGGACGACACTCGCTTCATTGGATGGAAACCATCCGTGTAGGCTGACGGATCGCGAGGGCGAGGAGATATTGGAGATATATGCCTTCCCTTCTACACTCTTAAAACAATACTTCACCACATAGCACGCTGACGGCGAACCATTGTACATAGTGATACTGCTATCTATCAACCTTGGTTTGTGGGAAACGCAGGGGGTACGCCTTTTTGTGACAATTAACATTTATGCATAAGTGTCACAAAAAGGCGTACGCGCGCCTCCCGTTTTCAACAAATCAGGGGAGAAAACGATGTCACTCGGGCTGACGGTTGGCTAGGAGCGTGCTATGTGGTGAAGCTCGTTTTTAACACATCCTGCGAGGCTGCCGAGCGCACCATTCTGCGCGCGAAGCCCATCTGCCTCGCTCCACCTCGGGCACGCTAGCGGACATCCTCTACCCCGGTGGTTCTTCAGCCGAATGTTCCGCTAAAGCAAGAAACCTTATTCTCTTTCTGCAGGGGGCAGGTCTTGCTCAACGACCCATCTAATACTTTGCTCTCCCTGACGAACTCGTGCACCCTCTACGCATCTCCACCCTTCATCCTCTATCCTCCATCCGTCCGTGGATTTTTTTTTTTTGCTATAGTCGTGACGACGCCCACTTCTGTGTGGCCAACAATGGCGAGCCGATCCTGCCATTACCCCCCCCCCCCCCTCGTTTTTAAGAGTGTAGGTGGTGTTGGCACAGCACTGCCTCCATCCCATAGAGCTTCTTTCAGTGAAAGGTACAGAAGCGTAGCTGGCTTCCCTCGGGAAACGGGGCCGGCGCGAAGACCTCTGATAATATTGCATAGCGGGCTTCTTATCCATGAAGAGTTTTAGTGGAGAGTTGCCGCCATTGCGCATGCACCTGTGGTGCGTACGCTAAAGCTTCTGAGAGAACACTTCGCAGGATTCCGGCCAGTATAATCTATATACGGACTTCGTCGTTTCATTTCATTCGTTGAGATCAAACAACAAAGTATACCGAAAGCACAAAATGACGTCATACTGCAGAAATAAATTGTCTTTCGGCTGTGTTCAAGTCGAGAGCGTTCACGGAAATTGCTGGCGGGCGGGAGCCAGTCGTGTTTTTGTTCCGTCGGACGTTGAACGCGAAGCCTCTCATCGTACGATAGAGCTCAATAGTTGCCACTGCCAACCTTTTGCTGTCCTTTATCTTAATCTTCGTTCAGCTGTCGTCTGACCTCACTTCGGGTGCAGTCATGATTCGTAAGCTGTAAGTAGAGGGTTTTTAGGAATACGTTGAAGTTGTTTCACAATAACGTTTCCGAAGACATGAAAAGCCAGTCGCCTGATTCCTTTGGAGTGACTGACATTACGTTGCTGGTATCTGATTGTCTGATACGGAGCTATCTGATACGGATACGGAGGATATCTGAGCGATACGGAGTAGGAATCGGAGGGCGCTTGCGATTTCGTAAAACTCCCTATAGCCAGCGACAACATAAGTCATACACTTGACCCCGCCCCCACACAAGAATCGCTCCGCGCGCGCGAATGTAGTGCGGCGCAGCCAAGTGGGAACTGGGGGAAGAGAGAGAGCCGGCACTACACAGACATGTACAAGATACCCAAAATGTATTTAAGATAAGATCATAAATACTGACGTTAGAATGTAATTAAGATAGAGTATAAATACATGAAAATTAAAGTAATTAAGATAGAGTACGAAATACTTCAAAAAGTATTTGAAATACAATTAAGATACTATTTATCCTTGAACTCAAAAAGCCACCAGTCACTGGTCAGTGCGGCGAGTCGCCGCTGTGTGACATGAATAACCTGAAACCCGCGTACTATGCAAGCCGTCCCTGTATGATAGGAGTCATCTAAACACAAGTCCCAAAAAGATGACAAAGAGATATCATATAATTCCACTAAGTATATGTGACCCAGAACAAATCAAACTTCTAGCAGGTCCCTGCTCGGCGAGGTCAGAATTCGGCGTTACCACATTAGAGATACATAGCACATACACACATACATACCACACATAATAGAACCTTCATCCGCAAAGGATTAGTATATACGGGGCAAGATCTCTAAATGGAGACTTCCAAGAAGGGCCAATGTCCGGGTCAAGTCCGAGGGACTCAGGAAATTTCTACTGAACAAGCAAGATAATGGAAAGACGAGACACAGAAAGTTTGAGAGGGAGATCCAAAATATGTAATTAGAGTATTGAGTAGAAAATACCATAAAATGTATTTTAAATAGAGTACAAATACACAAAACAAAAAGTATTGAGTAGAGTACCAAAATACCGCAAATTGTATTTAAAATACAGTATTTTAAATACAATACTCCAAATACGTACAAGTCTGGCACTACATCACGAAGCGGGGGCGTCGTGCAAAGGCTGGTAGCCAATCGCAGGAGCCTTCCACGGATGAGTGGGCGGTCCCAATTGTAGGAGTTTTATACTTATAATAATAAAAGAAAGACCGTTACAACATTGACCGTAGCTCTTGGTACATTTTGTTTGACACACAGAACCGCAGTGACAAATATAATATAGCAAAGGCCGAGTGGAATCCGCATACTGGAACATATGCACGTTCTGTAGTTTTCTTCCCTGCTAAGCACGCTGGTGCAGAGAACTAGAAAAAGTTCAAGGAAGTTTTCCACCAAGTCATTTTCACTCATTTTGAAGCGATTTTAAAAGCACAAATGTCCAGAAATTGAGCCTTCCAAGCACGTTTTCGAGCGCGATGACCACAGCGAAAGCACCGGCTCAAGCCGCGCATCTAGGGTTGCCACCTTTCGTAGTGAAAAATACCGGCTGAGGGAGAGGAGGTGGAATAGAGGGAAAGGAGGAATGGCTCGCGGGAAAGGGAAGTGGGTGAGGGGTGGAAGAGAACACACAGAAAACGAGAGAGAGAGCTCAAGATAATACGAGGAAACATAGGTTCCTGTGTGTAATAATAATAATAATGAATAACCAAGGAAAGAACTGGTGACTGCGGAGTTGAATCTATGCTCCAGATTTATTCAAGCTGTAGTGGAATGTTGAAGAGAAAGCTCCGCAAAAGCCCATATGAAAGGTCTTGAGCGACAAATACCGGCAAAAGGCTGCCGGTATCACCTTCCTACCGGCAACCGGCAGAGCGAGGAAATAACCGGCCGTGCCGGTATAATACCGGCCTGGTGGCAACCCTACGCGCATCCCCACTAAAGGCAGTTCACGGAGCAGCCGCATGGTGGCGACGCTGTTCGATCTCGAGGCGAATAGTGAGGCCAACACCACCCACCATCTGATCTGACAGTATAGTGTCTCACGCGCAATCTAGACGTGCGCTGCTCCGCGCGCATGCTGCTAATAACTCGCGCCTAACGAGACCTTGACAAACCTCGAAAAATACATCGGGAAATTTCCTGTACGTAGGCTATATACTACTTGTTAGATTGCCCTGGTTGCCGACAGCCAGCTCATATCCGTAACTGCTCACATGCCGGAATATACGACTTCCCCTTGTTCCGAGGTGTGGCACTTTTGTCGAAGGAGCCCATTAACAAAGTGTTCAAGAACCATCAACGGTTTCATACTTACACCCGTCATGATTAACTTTGGTGTTGTTGGCGGAGGTCAAGAGTTCAGTCAGGCGCATGTTTCTCGTGCCGGAAAAGACAAAAAAAATGGGAACTATATTTGGGACAGCGACGTCGACATTATTATAAATACGGCGCACTTCATCTCCTTTCTTGGCTGTTTTTAAACGCAATTTATGTTGTGGCAGAGTAGCAGAAGCAAACACCAATGATAAGTCATAACGGGAAGTCGCTATTTGAACATAACATCAGTTTTGTCTTTCTTTATTCTCTATCTCTTGCTTTCTAGCCGCTCGTAGTTAAAAGGACGCCACTTGAAGGACCTCAAGTGTGGGCCTCTTGTGATTACCCTTCGTTCTTATCAAGGTTCACGCACTGCTTCTTATAGTGCCCATGCACCTCAACGTGCTGTGTAGCTGTTGCATTGTGCCTGTCAATTCACAGTTGCTCCTGTCATGGGTCATTTATAATGCATTGTACGCTTGCTAGCAAACAACGGTAGAATATGTAGCAAGCACACCTGACTGTTATGCATATATGTGTTTCCCTGTTTCTTTTTGTTGTTCAAGTTGCATTTTGCGAAGAGCGATCCCCCGGGAAAGCCCCCAAAAGGCGGTATTGTTTTTTTTTTTTTTCGATTCCTTTAGTGCAGGTTTCTTACAAAAGTTACTGATCAACACGCGCAGTAGTTTTGGCAATATAGCGGGACGTAATCAGTAAGGGATTCGGGTAACGTGTAGGTTCGCGCACTTATCAATATTGCGATGTGTAGCCAATTCATCGATCACTTTGAATGCTTTGATCACTTTATAGCTGTGGCCATTCTGCCCCCTACGGATAGCTTGTCAATTACGGACTGTATTAAACCAAAAGAGTGCCATTCAATATAAAGAGAGAGAGAGAAAGAAACAGAGCGACACGGCCTGAAGTTTCGGTGCGATATGTATTTCATTCGTTCTCCATGAGATACGTATACAGCTCATTTATATGCTTATATAACATTTAAAAAACTGTATGCTGTGCAGATGCCGTTCTTGCAGGTGGGTTGTACTGGAAGGCGGACACCCTGTGGGAGAGGGCATGTAGCTACTGGACGACTATAATTGCCTGCAATTCATTAAGTAGATGTTTTCGGGAGAATGCGAGACAACAGAATTGGAGGTGATCATTATATTTGAATCCACCCTGTTTTCTTAAAAATGATGAAACGCGCACGTACCTTGCGATACAATCGCCAATTTTTGATATGCAAATGAACCGAAACCAGAAATAAGCACTAGTCGAGCACGGAATCGACTTGACCTTCGGCTTATCTAGGCCGGAAGACGGTGGTGCTCGTGGTGGTACTTTTGAGTTCAATTTATTTTATTTATTGACACCCAAAAATCCCTGTAGAGGGCGGCGACTAACGCTTTGAGGGAATGCGCGTCCTGGGCCAACGTTCTAAGGGAACTGTGCCGACGTATGTGTGACAGCGTCTGGAGGAAAAACCAAGCAAAATAGCCAGACGGCACAGCATAGCCGGCATGGATTCGAACCCGTGTAGAAGGTGGTCTATCTGGCTATCATATCATCGCATACTCCAGTCAGCTTCCATGGCTGCAAAGCACGTACGTCGCCCACGTTCCGCGCTCGAGAAGATGGTGGTTTCGGTTTTGGCTCATTTGCGTAGCAAAATTTAGCGATTTAGACCCCAAGGTACGTGCCCGCTTCAGGATGGCGGAATAAAAGCGCTAAAAACACAAGGACGACGGACACAGTTAGCGCTGTCCGTCGTCCTATATAGTGTTTTTAGCGCTTTTATTCCGCCATGCCTTACCAACAGGCCCAGTCTGAAGTTTTAAGTGCGGTTCAGGATATTTAAAAGGAGGGTGGATTTAAATAGTGGGGCTGACTGGAACTGCATGTGCTACCTCGCCCGAAAACATCTAATTAAAAAAGAACGAATTTTAGTGAATTAGTCGTCCAGTAACTATGCATACGTTTTCTGATAGTGTATCCGCCTTGCCGCAGAGCCCACCTGCAAAAACCACATACAGGGTGTCCCAGAAAACGTGTCATTGAATTACAATAAGAAAACTGCACCACCTAGAGTCATGCGGTCAACGGCATTTGTTCTTACTGGGTTTTTGCCACCTCCTCATGTGAATGTCGTGTAACGTAAGTTTAATTATGTAAATTTTTGCGAACTTAAGCCGGAAATTTGCCTAGTAAAGGTCACTTTTTTACCCCACCAATGTGAAGAGCGTCTCTAATTTAGTCAAATTAATGATAATTGACAGGGATATTCAGGGGCTATCCCATCGGAAAAAATTGCCGAACATCATGCTCTACGGAGCTCACACAGAATAGCGCACGATGAATTTTTCAGCGCAATCTTTGTCAGTCCGACGAAAGGAGGTTGGAAACCCAGCCCTCCCGACACCGCAGAAAGAGATAAAACAGACACGGCTTATCACGTCCGACTTTCGCTGGGATAATGCTTTCCCTCCCCCAATTTTAGGAACTGATGCTTTTTCTACTATCACTCTGGGGGCTGGCTTCGGAACCTCCTTTCGTCGCACTGAGAGCGATTGCGCTCAAAAAGTCATCGAGCGCTATGGTCCGGTGCTCCGAAAAGCATGATATTCGGCTATTTTTTCCGAAGGGATAGCTCGTGAATATCACTGTCAATTATCATGAGTTTGAGTGAATTCGGCACGCTCTTCATATTGGTGGGGTAAAAAAGTGACCTTCCCTTGGCAAATTTCTGAGTTCAGTTCGCAAATATTTGCATAATTAAAATTGGGGTACATGACATTAACTCTACAAGGTGGCAAAAACCTAATAAGAACAAATGCCGTTGACCGCATGATTCTAGGTGGTGTAGTTTTTTTATTATAATTCAATGACACGTTTTCTGGGACACCCTGTATGTGTGTATGGCTTTCGTAGCTTTTTAAATAAAAATTGTGTAACAGATTGTGTATTGTGTAACAGATTTGAACAGCCCGTGCATTGCGTAATATGTATTTATTTCACGCGAAGCAAATACGAGTCGAATAGTTCCATAACTGAACCGAATACGCGGATATGATTACACACACACGTGATATGTGCAATGCGGATCTTCGTATGAAGCAGCAATCATTTTACAGCGACAGCTGTATGGGGAACTTTTGTCAAGGTCACGACAGGCGCGCTATCAGTTGGCGCAGCAGCAAATAGGAGAGCAGATAAAAAAAAAAGAAAAAAAGAAGGGCGGCAGTCGTGCGGGGTGCGAGCGCAATCAGAAATTGTATACAGGGTGTTTCACGAAAAATGAGCCAAAGTTAAAAAAAAAAAAAACATGGTTCATTGCACACCAAAAAGACGGACTACAAAGTGTTACGAGTGATGTGAGGATATTCAAACTGTTTTTGTTTTGTAATTATTTAATCAAGCAATTAAGTGAAATTAATTAGTCAGTTTTTTTAATTATAAGGATTGGAGTCGAAATGTCCGTGAGAAAGTTGTAGCGGTCGATACGACTACACGGAAACCGTTGATTGCATCTTTGTACCTCTAACGGATCCTTTTTTTTTTTTCTCGGCTCCTAACTTTCGGGTGTGCAAAAAACCGATGCGGGACATGTCGCAGACGCGCGAGGAGCGCCGATCACAGCGCCCTCTACCGTCCTGTTATCGAACGAAGAAACGGTTCTCATTGACGTTTTGGCTTGACTTGGCTTGACTGCTCGCGCGTCTGCGAGAGGTCCCGAATCGGTATTTTACAAGCCCGAAAGTTATTCTTTGGAGCCGGAAAAAAAGAGGTTCCGTTAGAGGTAAAAAGTTATAATCAACGGGTTTCGTGTTGTTGTATTGCCCGCTACAACTTCCTCGTTCACATTTTGGTTCTAATACTTATAATTAAAAAAGAAAAAGAAAAACTGACTAGGTCGCGCTGAAGACTGGGAGGTGATTGTTTCGAATCCTACCACCGGCTGTGCTGTCTGAGGCTTTTCTCTGGATTTTTCCAGACGTATGTTGGCACAGGTCCCACTGAAGTCGGCCCAGGACGCATACTAATCCCCCTGTCCCCCAATCCTTCCTGCTGTACTCTCTCCATCTGTCCACATCTGTACGGCGCTCGTAGCCACAGTTGCTTCCCGGCGCTAACATAGAACTTTTAAAAAACGGACTAATTAATTTCACTTAATTAATTAATTACAAAAAGTTTGGGTATCTTCACATCACTGACAGTGAGGGAACACAGAGCGGTTGGGGTGAAACGAAGCCGAGAAAATCCGAAAGTTAAGGAATGCGAAGCCGGCGCCAAGGGACGAAGGCTTGAGAGCGAACAAATACGCGAGCACTGAGCCGTGGCCACTTCTGTCTTTTCTGTGTTCTTTTCGGCTTTTTCAGTGGAACAGCAAGTCGACTTCACATTTTACTGACCTTTCCTCTTTGTCCTCGAATAAAGATATATCACGCGTCCCCACTATCAGGAACGAAGCTAGAACAAAACAAAAAAGCTGCAAACGCCTTCTTATAAGCCGAATGAAGTCGGCCCAGTACGCAAACTAACCCCCCTGTCCCCCACTCCTTCCTTCTGTCCTCTCTCCATCTGTCCACGTCTGTACGCCGCTCATAGCCACAGTTGCTTCGCGGCGCTAACACGGAATCAAAAAAAAAAAAAAAATAATAAGCCGAATTCGGCTACAAGCACGGGATCAGTATTGCTCCAAGTTTGAAGGACGTGATGCGCTCACCGTATTGGCGCCGAGAAGTTTGGGAGTCGCCCCCTGGTGTTCACTGAACGAACCTTGTCGTGGGGATGTCCCCGGGCAGTATTCTCACATTGCATTGCGTATAAAGGCATTGCACGTGTTAGGGGCTGTCCAGCATTGATATTTCCTGGTGATTCATGAAGAAAACGACATATGTGTTCCAAGTAAATCGCATTTTTATTCCAATATGACAGTTTTTACTGTAAGTAACAGAAACGAAACCGAAACCGGGATCCCCACCAAGAGACGGCGCAGTGGCGCCCCTAGTGAGGGTCTCGCCGCCAATACGTCGCAGACGAACTATTTCGAAGCGACACATCAGCAAATATTATGGGGTCGGCGATAATGCCAACCGAATGGGCTTTCGTTGCCTAGATGATATGGGCATGGGCCAGCAGGTCAGGATTAGAAGTGCCGCAAGGCCGCAGATAGGCAGTTCATCTAACATGATAAACAGCACTAAGACTATACTGAGAGACACGGATGGAAGGAGTGACAGGACCGAGATTGGAAAATTCCTTCCGTCCATGTCTTATTGCAGTGCTAGTTTGTCATGTTAGGCTTACACCGGCGCGCTCGGTTTGCTACAGTTAGGCAGTTCGTATTGGCGGCGTAGTCCAACAGTCTGTTGCTCGTAAACCCAGCGCTACAAGTTATACGTGTGACAGCAGTACAAAAAAATATAAAGCTGAACGGCTGTGAAGTAGGTACCCTATGGGAAAACAGAGCCGTATATAGAGAGAGTTTGGCCATCTTTTGATCTTTTGCCGCTTCATGGGCGGAACCTGTTTTGACGTCAGCGAAATCAGCTTATCAGCCAGCAGGTAGGGTGCAGCCATTTTGGTGCAGTTCATCGGCTGGTTGTCTCGCTCAATGTAATCTACTAGTATCGTTCTCTTGTGACCTATAGGCGCCTGTGAAATGGGGACTTTGTTACCAAACTGAAAGGTTTCAAGGACGAAGGGTTCTCCAAGGACGCTATACGCACATGTCTTCCCCCTTGCACTGTGAACATCGCTTTGCAACAACATGGCGTCGCCCTTGCCCTTTTTGCCATTGGTGATTGGACGACATTAGAGCGCGGCGAAGGAGGTCGTTCAGCCGTGACGTCGCATGACGTGGTCCCAGTTAGGCTCCCCCTAATGGCCAAACTCTCTCTATAAACGGCTCTCGGTATAAGTATCTCTCTATAAACGACTCTTTTGGAAAAGGGCTCGGGACGACGTCTGGGGGAAATAGGCTCCGGTTCGTCTAGCAACATTGATCTACGCTGATGGCTACGTTGTCGGCACGTACCCACTTTTTCTTTGTTTTAGACCCAGTGTTATGCGCATGCAACGTAGCTCGATGAGCATTGGCTCAATGCGGACCGAAAGTGTCCGTGTGGCAGGGGTATAAGAGACTCGGAGAGTGCGGTTCGGGAAGGTTGGTAGTGGGGGCAATGAAGAAAAATGGGCTCCAGATCCTCAAGAGCACCACAGTGTCAGCAGGTGGGAGAGTCAACCTGTCTCGAGCGGTAACGCCACTGAGCTGTAAAGGCCACATCGAGTCGCATTCGGTGGATTAATGCAACA
The DNA here is from genome assembly GCF_037126465.1 of Ornithodoros turicata. Lineage (NCBI taxonomy): Eukaryota > Metazoa > Arthropoda > Arachnida > Ixodida > Argasidae > Ornithodoros > Ornithodoros turicata. The sequence continues at coordinate 87,581,023 of NC_088203.1, forward strand.
TCTTGACGAGAAGTGTTTCGTGGCATGCGGAAAGCGAGCGTTGGATCAACTCTGCTCAACATAGATGGGGGGAGAATGTCGGTTGTCCATTGGCGGGAAGCCAGGGGTGTCACGAGGCGTCACAGAATGGAACGGCGGTCTCCTCTCAGCAGAAGAATACTGGTCCGTTTCCGATACGAGAGTGCTGCTTCTGCGGCGCTGTCGGCCTGCTCGTTCTCCACGACACCACAATGGGCCATTAACACATCTGTGACTAGGGGTGCGGATGTGCCTCGTATGCCGGAATTTTCAATAGCTTAAAGTGCAGATTTGGAGTCTGTGACAACTGCCCATTCCCGTGGGGTAAAATCAGCGATGTGTTGTAGAAAGAAAAGGATGGCATAGAGTTCCGCAGCTGTTGAGGAGGTTGGATGTGAAAGGCGTCGTCCTCACACTACGCCTTCGGATGGTATGACGAATGCTGAGGCGGACTTGTTGTTTCGGGATGCGCCATCTGTATATGCTGCTGTAAACGTAGAAAACTTCTAGTCTACCAGAGCATGAAAAGGGGCTCGGAGGACTTGAGGGGGGACCTGATCTCTTCTTTCCAGAAGGTTTGGAAGGCTTACGAAAGTCAGCGGTACCGGCAGAGACCAGGGGGTTTCGGCGGCATAATTTCCTTAGCTATGAAGCCAGTGAGAGTCTGGCGTGTCCTCAGCGCTACTCGATAGATGTCGCTTTCAGGGTGGTATCGAATTTTCCTGAGGAGCGGGTGACTGGGAATGTGAGCACGCAAACGTAGGAAGTGGCGAGCCGTTTCACGTTCACGTAGAACCTCAACCGGGAGTTCACCAGCTTCAGCCAGTACTTCCGTGTTTCAGTCATTCTTGGAACTTCGAGGCAGCGACGAAGGCTTCGAGCAAACAGGGACCGAAGGGTATTTAATGATGTTGTTGATATCCTGTGCAGAATAGGAAGGCTGTAAAGCACAGTCGCCCTCGCCAACGCCGCGTGAACTGCGAGCAGGGAACGCCAATCACAGCCCCATCCTGAGCCAGAAAGGTGTTGAATTGCGGGGAGCCATCGTTGCACTTTAATTTCAAGGTGTTTAATGTGGCGAGCCCAGCGCAAGTCCTAGTCGATTACCACGCCAAGGAAGCGGTGGAAGCGTACCGGCTCAAGCTTCTTGGCACCAAACCAAAGAGGGAAATTGGTCATAGTTTTGTGCGTGAAAGGGAGCTCCACGCACTTTTCGGGTGAAAGGTCCATCCCAAGGTGCGTGAGGTACGTATGTACCTTATTTAAAGCGAGCTACAGGCGGCGCTGTATGGCTGGGCGTGATTTTCCTACTGTCCAAAGGGCGACGTCATCTGCATACACGGAAAACGACACTTTGCGAGGAATTACTGATTGCAGGCCGGCCATCACCACATTAGTGTCGGACTGAGAATACTTCCTTGGGGGACTCCTTGAGGAACAGGGTGCTGAGGGCTTTGGCCTTGGGACGTACGGACACCGACAGTTCGGTCCGTAAGGATTTGTTGAAGTACCTGCCGTCGGCGCTTGGGAAAATTACGATACGTAGCGAGATCAGCGATCAACCCAAGTCCTTCTGTGGTTGCGTTTTTCGTTTGCTTCAGCCAGGGGAAATTCTATGTCATGAACTTTTCGGAACAATGGTCACGGTAGTAAAATTCCCTAGATTTCGAAGGAATTATTTTTTCCCCGAGGCAGACATCAAATCCCATAGATCTAGGGAAATTTTCCTAGAGTTGGCAAGTGCAACGAGTAGGTGCTTGCACTCTTCTCCATTGACATCTCTATGGCACTGGCTGCAGGAGGGAGGCGTTGAAAGGACGACGGAGTCTCTCTGTCGGTGCATCGATGCGTAAGGCGGTAGCGTTGCTGTTGATTCGTTGAACGGCTAAGCTATTACGTGGATAATTTAAAATCATGGAAACGCCTCACTGAACACAGACGTCCACTCAACTCGCACCTTTTTAACACCCCCAGCGAACCACAAACCATCACGTATTGAACACGGTGTTTCAAATGGCACGCAACGAAGCAAGACGTCGCTCTCTCTGCTGGAGAGTCTGTCTCGCACGTTTATTACGCTGCATCCTTCCTTGGCTCTCTTTACCTTCTGTTCGATCTTCCGTTCTTCAGTGAGAGTTCATTTTCGTGGTCGCAGCATGACCAGAGGTGGGCATCCTTACGAGGGATGATGAGAGTGAGGACGTCCTCGCCCTCACGTCACAGACGTTGAAGTGAAGTGAGGAAAATTTCCACAAAAAGATTGAGGTGAGGAGAAATCTTTTGTGGCAAGGATAGATACGCCTATTATAAGCGGAACCTGCAAAAGGAGAAATGAGCTAGGCATGGGCTATTCAGAATTATGATTACAGGGTCCTCCCTTGCTTACCCTCGCGTTCCACCGCGAGGCCGTTTGCCCACCCCTGCCCATGACCGCAGCATACATAACCGGTGTTGTACTCTAACAGCCACTATTGAACCCACAGCCACGCTGTCTAATACTTCACGGCGAGTCTCGCCGGCACTGAGCCCACCAGTTAGTTCACAGGCTGCGCCACGTGCCGAACCACCGTGCCCTGCTGCGCCGCGCATATGCCGCTCCAGTGCGTTACCCGTGGCGCTATCTAGTGCCACGCAGCGCTACTAGGGAGTTTTCGCTGACATAGCACAGAAGCAACTGGGGGTACCACAATAGTGCTATCGCATTAAAAACTGGCACCCTGTCGCGAACGAAGCGAGCCCTTCTGTAATTGGAAATTGCAAAACAGACATTGGACGACCTTCTGTTTACGAACATGTGACGTCAGGAGAAGACCTGTTCGAGGTTATATTTTGTTGTGGTGGGCAGGAAGCGGGAAAAACGCGTCGTCTGATAGGCTGATAAAGCTGATAGTAGCCCCAGCATGCTTTGCGTGGCGGCGTCACGTAATCAATGATGTATAGGGGCTCAGGTCGTTTGAAATACATGTTTACAATGATCAACAGAGAAGGTGACATATGCTTTCTTTGCACGACGTTTCTAGAGAGTGCGATAAATAATAGAGAGCTTTAGTACATTGTACGCTGTCGCCATTGCGTACGTAAGGGATAGCGTCGATGGTTCTGCGCACGCCCATAACAGAAAGAGATAGTGCGCAGAACGCTTTTTGTGACGTACGTGCTTCTGCGCACGCGCTACACATAAAGAGAGGTCCCCGCATTGCGGAGAACCCCTACGCTCTCCCTTACATACGCAAAGGGGATAGCGTACGATGCACTAAAACCCTCTAAACTCTCAGGAAGCCTCGATAGTCTTCTCACGAAAAACAATGCCATTACTATATACTTTTGCCACGCACGTTGCCATGGCTGGCGGCATGTTTCTAAGAAGGATATTTCTATGAGGTAGGGGAAGAACACGCCTATACAGAATCTAATGGTGCGGTCGTGGTGATGTTCTTGCCCAGCTGGTTGCTTGCCTAACACGATGGCAAGCTGCGCAGATGGATCGTGCATCCTGGGCCAACTTCGTAGGGCATTCCGCCGGCGACATTTGGCTTAGACCGCAATACAGTGCCGCACGAATTCAATCAGGCGTAAGATACAAGTTCGATACGACTGACTCGCTTCCTACATGGACATCAAAAATTGTGCAGACGCATAAGGTGGTCACGGATACCTTGCAGTTCGAGCAGTTCTTCCTTAGCTCACCGACTAATTGCAGAATGTGCAAATTCTTGGTCGCGTGATCCAGGAGGCGCGTGCCTTGAAAGTCGAGGTTGATAAGACTTGCTTATTTCTGCTAGTCTTGCCCGGTTGTGTCTCTGCCCCTATACCAGCTCCTCATGCTCAAGGAAATAGTACCACCGATACACCAGCTCGCTTGCCTTTTAATGCTTTGCTCATCGAATCAAATGTGTTTTCAACGTTCTCTTGTGATTTAAACTTCACTCCCAGGACATGCATGTTTTCCAGAAAGTCTTTTGCGGAACTTTGGGATTTCTGGCACCAGCTCGATTTTTAGCGTTCTTACCGAGAAAGACATGCATTGTTCAATAATGTTCAATTGTTGCTTGTTAGCCCTGAGCGCAGCCTTTCACTAACTTACGTACACATTCGGCGAAACATTCAATTACACATACGTTATGTTTACGGTTCCGAGTTTTCGGAGTTTTCATTTTGGAAAATTCGGAGGGTGTTTATCGGAGTTTTCAACTTTTCGGAAATTCGGAGTTTCTCGGAGGATTAAAAAGTCTGAAAAATGAACGGCGCCGATTTCGGAGTATTGCGGAGCAGTCATCGCAGAGACAATGCAAGGAAAGATGTGCAAAAGTGACTGGGACCACACGATGTAACGCACGGATGTTTTAATACTCAGCGCTATTGAAGTACAAACAAGTGTATTTGCACAAATTGTAAATGGTGCCCAGACTCAAAATGAGTAGCAGCTGTGACGAACACAGAACCAAACTAGCCCAGTACCCAGGGTCAAGTACGGTCACTAGGGTCGAGGATACATAGAACAGATGGGACAAGTATGTGTAGTATCCTCCTTTTGTGCCATTCATGCGTCCAGCGACCCTGAAGGAGGCTACCACTTCTGGCCTTTTCCTTTTGTTTAGTTGTGAACCAGTTTGAAGTCGAAAACTAGCTGTGGAAGAAGGGGGACGAAGTAAACGGGAAAAACCTTAAGGCCGCCCCGTGGGCGTTGGAAAAATCGGAGTTTATCGGATAAATCCGATATTTTGCAAAAAAAAAAAAAACATCGGAGGGAGTTTATCGGAATCTACCAGATAAATCCGAAAAGTTGGAAGCCTACTTATATTCCTTTCTCACGTTTTATCCAATTGGTGCTTGTGGATGGCGGAAGATCTGTACCCTTTAAAAGTAAACGGAAGTTTTTCATTGCAGCGCGGCCGGTGCGATGCAACAGCGAGAGCAACCTCTTGGAAGCTGTGGCCGCCGAAGAAAGGGCAGCCAACAGCAAAGTGAACCGCTCGCAGGATGACACACAAGTAAGACCCATTTTTCCAGTTTGGTATACCTCATTGTGATTCTGCTGCCTATCGTGTACCAGGTGGTACAGTCTTGTATGGAAGCATGGCGCACGTGCGTCTGGAAATCGAATCTCTCCTGCAGTGGAAAGCCTTGCTTGCACGGGCGCAGTAACTGGATTGTACGCTGTAGTGATTACGCTGCGATCGTGGCCCCCTCTCGCACACGGACGCCGTGGGTCCCAATAACCAGGACCAACAACACGGACATCCGTCCCCGTTTCTCGAACCGGAACACGCACTTGAGTCATGGGCGCAGTGGAGTAGGTCCACTTTATTTCTTTTTCTCTCAGGCAAAAGCTGTCTGAACATGATATTTCCTTTGATGGGGCGCTGAAGTACCCCTCGCGGAATAAAAGATGCCGTTACCTTAACTTCAAAGTAACTTGTGATACACGCTCGACACAGAAAATGCGAAGGAGGCCTGAACGCAACAGAAACACCCCTGATGCTAAACTGCGGTTTTTTGACCGCTCTATTTGTAACGATGAGAGCAAGGCTTGACTGTTTGGAGCGCGCGGGACAAACATTCGCTTCGCCTAAATTTAGTGTCTTAGTCCGCGAGCCTGTACCACTACCCGCGAGGACCTCTCCGCAACATTAATGCCTTCGAGCGAAATCTCCTTCGAAAAGAAGCGGTCCCCTATTTTCAGTACGAGTTCCGCGATACTTTAGCGAAGCAGAACGACTTCTCGATCGTAAGAATAGCAGCGTAGACGTTTCAGTATATTTGTGTGAGGAGGACCAGTAAGCACAGGCGTGCTGGGTTGTCACGGAAACGTACACCAGAATGGGGTAACATTCTCCATCTGCATGACACCACGGTTGCTCTATTTCAGGTTCCTACAGGGTAATTGCAGAAATGCTCACACGTTTATGTATTGCTTGGTAAATTAAGATGCCGTACTGAGCTTGGAAACGATCGATGGGTTTCACGTTCATCACCGAGGGGTGATCTACAACGCGGCTATATTCTTAAAAGCACGTAACTGTTATGTACCTTAACACGGAGGACGAGGGCTGTGTCATCATACACAACCATGAACCAACCTGCTTTGCTTGACCTCACCTACATTGGCGAGAATAGCGTACGCACACTTTTAGCCTTTGACGCAATGGTCTCCGATACCGTAACCACCATCGTCGCCCATACCAGCCCCATACGAAACCCATACCAAAGATCATTTTATCGCACTTTTTTACTATGCACTAACTCGACTGAACCAGAGGGACTTGTGTGGCGGGACTCGCTCTTTTAAAGGGAGACTTCGCAAGGATTCGAAAAAATTAGGTGAGCATCATACCGAACCACCCCTTCGATACCGAATATAACATTCGCATTCATTTTGCACGAGTAACTAATTCGTAAATGATGACAATAGCAAACCGAAACTGGAATGCGAAGAGCAGAAAACAGAGCTCCATACTACAGCGATTCGTCCGGAGGAGGATTCCGTGACGTCACCCAGCATTGTCGTCTGCTTCCAGGCCTACATTCTTTCTTTCTTGCCGGATGATGACATCCGACAAATTACGGATATACCACAACCTTTGTGGTGATTTTGTTGCGGAGTCCCACTTTAAGCATCACGTACCGCTTCGTATTCGCGAAAAACATTTTCACTGTGTCGAGCGGGGCTTCAACCTGGGCACGTTGGTTTCAAATCAGATGTCCTTTCCCGCGTTTTGTTTCCCAGTATATAATAAATTTATCGTATGATACATGTTCACAGCCATATTTGTGCCTCGGTCCTCGTTTTACTTATTAGTACACGTTTACAACTTTTCGCCCATAAATGCGGGAGAGAACAAGAGTTACTGCTTGTTCTTGTACTTCTACTCTTATTGTACTTTTTATGTAAATAATGAACTTTCGTACCCTTATGCATCCTTGTCACTGATAATAAAAGGTTGATCTTCCTGAAAAGAAAATCTGCATAATCTGCATCTGTATAAACATTTACCCGAGAAACGCCATCATGACGTTCGTAGACAGACTGAAACCGAAACAAAATGAGAATGGGAGGGCTGGGTTCCACGAATGGACATTTGTTCGCTGCCTCCTATTGGAAGAAAAGAAGGTCCGAAGGTCGCGTCCGTTTCGGGGACCATCGTAATCCCCTCAAGACTGTGACTTTCGTGCGCGACCTTGTTCGCCTCTAACTTCCAGCGTAGTTCAACTTTACCAAACTGGTGGCGCTGCCGAACACGATGACGTCATTTGTTTACAAACAGGGAGAGGCCTATTTGTAATGTATGTTCTTGTATTTGAGCAAGTCAAAATTACCGGAAATTTTGCAGCTCCGCATGACAGCTCTATGCATTTGCCAGTTCTTGTCAACATCACGCACCCCATTTTCCCGAAAAACGTAAACGTCTTTTTTTTTTTCTCTTGTTTTCTAGACCTCAATTTCCTAAACTCTTTACCTCGGTTGTAGCCAACGTTGGTTGCAGGCCGTGGTGCGGTGTGTCAATGGCAGCGGCAAGAGTTGTGTTGCTTGCGGCGAGATGGCGCCACCGATCTGGTTGGTGCATGAGGGTGAACGTATTGACAAATCTTGGGGGAACCGATTCTCGGGTTCTTCAGCCGTCCGCGCGGCATGACCAACGCGGCTTTCCAAACATAGAGGGCCTTTCCCAAACACGTTTCCATTTAATGGCCTGTCCCATTAAAACCCGAATTAATTTTTTGTGATCTTTTGAAAAAATTACTTATTTTCGCCCTAAACAAACTCGAATGTTTCAGTTGTGTCAGTAATATATTTGTTTCAAACTTGGATTGCGAACAAGAGAGAACTTTCATCTTTCATTGGATTGCGAGTTACAGCCTGTAACTGTTGGGTAGCGCTGTGCTTTTATACTGCTGTAAAAGTTCACCGCTGATTATTATTGCACACGCAAAAGAAAACACTAACATTTTTTCCTGACAAAGGAACTCGAAGTTAGCCATTTTGAAGGTGTTTCAAAGCATGGAACACAGGTGGCGCCTCAAAAGAGATGTGGACAAATATGGACAACCGGGAAGGCCGACGTCCAGAACAGGAATAGTTTATTCGCAGCGCGCGGTTAACGTTGAAAGCCACACACACAGCCCGTCATCACGCTATGTGATGTTGGGCTATGTGTGCTATGCTTTGAACACCTTCAAAATGACCTTTTTGGACACCGTAGGGCTTCGATCCTCACTGTGAAGGGATTCATTATTCCATTTCCCTCATGACCACCAGCAATGGGGTAGAGTATCGTCCCTGGAAACGTAAAATCATCATCATCATCAAATAAAGTAGTGCACTTACGCATGGTGCTGTTGCAGTTGCCTTCTGCTGGGACGGTCGCTACAAAGTGGGCCACTGACAAACCGTACGTCTGCAAGGACGCGGCCACCTGTTTCAGACGTAGGCGGTTCAGTACAGTACAATATATACTCCGGAAGTATACAGTTGAGAAATGCTAGATCCGCTACTTCTGTTGAGCGGCCGCCCGTTTGTTGCGGGAACGTCACAAAGATAGATGAATATGTCCATCCCCTAGGTACTACTGTTCGCATCTATCGGGTTGGTCATTTTCACCAACTTGTTGCACTGGGCCACGATGTTGGGACGAGGTACTCTAATGTGCAGGATAATTCTTTTCGGTAGACTTTGGCTCCACACCTTGTACCGCTGGTGCAACTCACCCTGCACCGCAACCTGCTTTGTGTTGCCCTCTTCTACAGAACATTCAGCATATCAGCATATGTCGAAACCCAACTGCAAGTACAGGTTTTGCGCAGGATCTCAGCTGCCTACCGCTCAACTTGTCAATTACTCCATCAGAACCTTCATCCGCAGAGTGTGCACCGGAATAGACATTCATTTTTGCGGCTCACTATACATCACCTTGCTGTATATTGCGGAGGCGTCTTCTTCATCATCTTCTAGTATATCAGCTGTTTCTTGTAGTGTGGTTGTGGGCGAACTGCTTGCCATAGTCGAACATGCGCGGGCGAGCAAAGTCACGGTTATCGCAGGTGGATCGTGAGTCTTGGGCCGACTTCACAGGGAACTGTGCCGATATTTGACTCCATGCGAAAGCAATTGGAGCCACAGTGCAAAAGCTTAGCAAGGCCGTATGGTAGCGCAAAAAGTGAACGTCTGTCACGGCTCCAAAACATTTCAGCTCAGCCGGATGTTTTATCCACAGTACAAAGAGAATATCAGCTGTACATTTATACTCTTAAACTAGATATATAAGGTATATGAGAGCGAGGAAATGCACTTACGAACATGAGCGCGTGTATGGTATTCCAAGCGAATGGTATTCCAGACAGAGAGACTATTGCGACGTGGTCGCCCAACAGGATGAAGCAAACGCTGGCATTACAGCTACTATGGTTATAAGGATACCAGCTGCGCAAGTGAACTGGAAAAGATAACGTGGGAACATTTAACACGCCGGTATGTCTGATATACAGTTTTGACAAGGGTGAAGAAAAAAGTAACTTCAGACAAGTAACCGAACAGAACGTGGAACAGACAAACCGAAAAATGGAACACGAGCCTCACAACGTACTCGTCTGCGTAGCCTTTGTGTTGTGTTTGGTTGCTGTTAGCTTTCTACGCTAATTCAATGTACCAAGAGAGAAAATACATGCAGCGCAACCCATTTCTGCGCCCCCCTCAAGAGCACGAACAAACTATTTGGCCGTGTAGTAACACATTCACCGTCACGTGCAGCTCCTGCTCGGAGGTTGCGCCTTGGAAATGCATGAAACGCAACCCGTGAAACTGCCCGCCATTGGTCATGCATCCAATCTCGTGTCTATTCAACGTGCGTGTCGTAAAAAGCATCTCGCTATTTGTTATGCCTCCATTCGTTTGCTTTTCTGCGCGGCCTGCCGTTCCGTGCCGCTTCACAAATGAAATAGATAAATGCAGCAGGGTATCTATGGCGGTCCTCCTACCAACAGTCTGGAAACATTGGAATGACGGCGCATATTTTCTTCCTTTCTCAGGCGCGCGTTTGAAACGGGTTCTTGACTCTTACGTCAATGATGTCTGTGAATTTTTTGTACTATACTGTTCGAAAGATTCAGTTTCTCTCTTCAGGAATTCTTCTTAGGAATTGCTGTTTGTGAAGCTGCACATTGCAGCCCGAAATATCTAAACTGTTGATTGAACGGTGCGTTTCGTGGTCCGAGTACGTTACTGATCACGAATAACGAAAGGGATAACTGTCTCGTTGTCACTTCTACAGGGTGTTCAGAATTAAGCTTTCACTAGCACTAAACAGGCGAACAAAAGAAAACTGGTGCTACTTTTTTCTGTTCCTTGAGTAAGAAACAGGTGCTACATAATTAGCAGCACCTGTTTCTTACACAAGTAGCGTAAAGTTGTCATCCGGTTTCCTGTCATCGCTGTGTTTGCGTAGCGCTCGTGAAAGCTTAATTTTGAACACCCTGTAGAGTCACTAAATAGGGGTACAGAGTATGGCATTCCCTTTCCGCGCCAGAGCCGCCATTCGGTGTCCACGATTGGGCCGATCGTGTCACGTGGTTTCTCCTTCTAAGAACTCGCCGTCCATGTTGAGTCACCTCCATGCAAAACCGGTTTCCTGGGTTGCGAGCTGGCTCGACTGCGCGTTGTTCTCCGCCGGAGGAGGAAGAGATTGAAATCCCATTGCTTGGCGAGGCAGCAGCGTCTGACTCAAGATGGTAGGGTAGCTCGCCGGCGTGGCTCAGTGATGCTACTCTGCTCTCTATTTAGTGACTCTAGTCACTTCGAGTATGGCGGGCTAGAATGAATGGTGTGCTGAGCGAAGGATGAAGTCGGGTCGGGACGATGGGCCTGCCGACAGGTGGCTACCACGTGCTGCTTGCGCTATCGTTTACGGCGCCCTCACCCTCACGTGATAGGGTATGTGAACAGCATCTGAGCGCGCTCCGGAGTGCAGCGCATGAGAAAAATAGATGGAATCTACCGAAAATACAAAATAAATAAAAGCGAAGCGTGCGCGTGCTGTCTGATACGCACGTGCTGTCGGTCTCGGCAGCTGCAACAAATGCACTCTCAAAGACAAATCGTGTTTCCTTCAACATGTATATGGCAAACATAAGCAGAAACGGTAATGTGCGAACATCATTTGCACGACTGGTGAAGCACACAAATAGAAACTTTAGACTGCCGCACGGCTTTTTACACATAAAAAATTATGCGGCGTATCAATTAAGTGAGTTAGTATCGATGTGTACTGTGATGGGCGGTCTTGCATTGGCAGCTGAGGCAAAGGTGCGTATCCCAAATAAAAAGTAATCATGAGGCATATTATTGCCTGTTTCGAACACAGTTTTGGTAGAGCATATTGGTGTATGACGAAACCAATGCGAGCCGTCAAACTAATGGGCAATGAAATGCGTCCCATGCAGTACATCTCAAAGCGTACGAAAGGAGACGGTTCGTGTAGAGCTGTCACAAAAAGGCACGATTTGATTTCCCCATCAGAGGAGATTGAGGGTGACGAAGAATAACAAGCATTGTGTCCTGGCCTAATGCGCCCAGTGACAGTACAGATCGTGTGTGTGTTACTCATACAGGTTACTGCACTGTTTCAGATATTGTTTTAGTATATTCAGTAGCATATTCAAAGTTGCGGAAGAGAGCTTCTTCTCTCCGCGACGAACACTCTTAATAGCATGAGATAACTGATGTTCTGAGGCTGGAATCCAGAACCGGTAATCCAGAAGATGTGGGTTCGAATCCTACAGCTGGCTAACCTTTTCAGTGACTTTCATCTTTCAACTTTTACTAGCAATTGACTGCGAAAAGCTACACGAACTGCCTGTGGCCTTTAACCACAGTGCAATGAAATAAGCTGCGCCTCTACGGTTTCATGGTTAAGCAGCATGTTTAGGCTGTATATGCCCTGACAAGTGCGGTTTCGGAAACGATATTGTCACCAGCGTTTCACCAGCGTTAGGGAGTCATGGTTGAGTGGCAATTCAAAGTTGAGGACCCTTTGAAGTATTAAGCGACGCTTACAAAAGACAGTTTATGAGGACCGAAAAAAATGATCGCACATAGCACCTCTATGGGCCGTATTCCCAAACCACCCGCAACTTCGCCCTAAGGGCACCCGTTGCCCCGGGACCCTTGAGGGCGACCCGTGGAAACCCGTTTTTACGTGGTTAGCTTGGTGCAGTGCGTAACGAACTTTCTGTTCATCGTTAATATGACTGGCTTTTCATGTAAGCAGTTACAGGTGACTGGCATGGCCTGCTGTACATTATGTTGACTCAGGATATTTATTTTCCTGAGTATGCATTATCCAGTATTCCTCAAGGTTTAGCCTTCTTGTCGATTGTCTCTTCAGACGCTATGTCCGTCTCGAATTGTTATGACGATTCCGGCCTCCAAGGACACACCAGATAAATCCTGCCGTGGGAACGTCGATATCAATTCGCCAGACAGCGGGGGTAGCAGATCATATCCTCCAAACTCCCATTACCACCGACGTCTGTTCTGGTATGTTCTGTGGCTGGAAAATGTTTGCCTGCTACAACATGTACCCTGGAACAGTTTTTCAGCATCCTGCGGAGGGTAAGAACCTGGCTTCGTTCCACAATGACTGAGGACCAGCTAAACGCGCTGTGCATGATGAACGGTTCATCGCGAAAAAGTGGGTGGCGACAACACATTTGTGGAAAAAGGTGTCAACTCTTTTGCGCGGGAAAAGCAAAGGCGCCTACAGTGAGGGTAGAGAATTATCGTCTATACTGATACTGATGTCCAGATCTGCTGAAAATAAATCACCACTTGATATTGTTAACTTGTCACAAGTAGACACGGCTGTTTCACCGTGTGTTCTCGTTTTTGCGAAATCAACAGAAATGAGATAATCGCTGACGGAAAGGGCAGAAGTGGCGACGGCAAACGTAGTATGAAACAGAAAATCAGGAGTGAGCCTTTTCACGGACAAGGGATTGCGTTGCCGAGAAACGGCAAAACGTAAGAATTCCGAAGCATAGGGTTACTGAGCCAAAACAATATAGTTGCGGGCGCATTCGACACCCATAACTAGAGGAACATCCCGTACTTTGAGCACCAGCCCGAAGACCTCCACACCCGCCCTGCACTCGCGGCACCCATAACGACCCCCCCCCCCACCAGCACCACCACCACCTCGGTCGGATTGGTTTGCCCCCCCCCCACCCCCCCTGGAGAAAATCCTAGCGGCGCCCATGCAAGGGGGTGTTTATTAATCAATGTCTACGAGTGTATGCATTGGTAGCTAGCCGACCCATATTGGGCATTCCCAAAAATTTTACGTTTCAGCGTTGTTAGTGCGACAACGGAATATTTGCTTTAGTGCGTCTCATCTCACAGAATGCCTTTTTGTATTGCCAACCCACAGAATGCCTTACGCAGCAATCGTTCAACGCCCCGGACGAGTTATATTTGCACATGAAAACTAAATAAACAACCAGAGAGAAGACCTTGCGCGAGCGCTCGTGACTTTTGGCGCAGATGGGCTGTACAACTTTTCAGCCGGCGCGAATCTGTGCTGCAGGAACAGCACGTGGTCGGCTCGCAACAGAAGAGCGTTTGTGAGCCCCACAAAAATGTGACTTTCCGCGTGGCGCGCTGCGAGCGACAGCGCAAAAGCTCGTGCAATTCGCCGCCATCTTGTCCACGTCCGTGACCACGCGCTCCCCATGCATTAGATTAGGCGCTTGGCACACCAGTCCTTCTAGCCCGCCATACTTCGAGGTAGCGATGGGGCGCTGTGGCTGGCGTGGAGGAGCGCGCATATCAGCATAGCCTAAGAACGTATGCTGTTTCGTCGGAGTGCACGTTCGACACTGCCGTCATGTCGCCCTGTCGTTCCTGTAGGTACAAGTGCCACATGTGCGGGTATGTCCGCGGATACCCGCGATTGAATTGCATAGAAATTCACTCTCCCTGCGACATATTTTGCATAAAAAAGGTGTACCCAAGCTACGTTCGCGCATGGGCAGCTAAATGTTTTACTTGCTTGTAACGCGGATTTACTAAACGGAACTCACCTAAGGAATGAGCGGTGCTTAACCCACTGACACCCTGGAAGGACCTTTCATGTCCTCCTCTGGCTGGAGCTCATGTTTCATTATCATTATGCATGGACATTGCTACTTTAATAGCTGGAGGCGCTATTTTACAGCGTCAGTTGTTTAGTGCAGGCTTTCCAGTGATCGCGTCGGCGTCGGCGGCGACATGCGGGCGAGGGGGAGGTAAGGAGGAAAACAGCCGAGCGGACCTCTGCTGGTTGTTCGGCAACATCATAGCACTATGTCATCGGATAAACGGTATCAGTAGAGTAGGAAAGCACATCCTGCTTGTACAGCCAAGACGTTGGATTCCATGAAATTAGAAGTGCTAATTCATTTCTGTTTCCAAGAGTCCTGTAGCTGTAGTTTCCCGTTCGGATGCATACAATGCCTTCACACTCCTGGCTCGACCCTGATGTAAATAATTCTGATAGTCTTTATGGTGTGTCTACAAAGTTCTCGCGTATATTTCGGTAGGGTCAGAAACGATAAAGGAACAAGGTCTTCCATGTAGTCTTCAGCGAGCCACGTTGCTTCAGTGGTGCTTTGCCTTGGCACAGCGCTTTCAGGCTCCGTACACCTACTAGATGTCCAAGACACGAGTATGGCGACATGTAAGCATAATTCTGAACGATCGACGCTGGTGAACCCAGAACAGTGAAGTTACGTTTTGCAACAAAGGGAACATATTTCCCGGGGAACTCCTCTGCACATCAAAGTGTCGGACCTCGCATGGCACCCTATGCATTCTAGAGTGTCTCCTAGCGTTTACACCATTTACAACTAGCTTCACGAAGAGACCGGGGTTATGTGGCAGAGTCGTTCCTATCCGGGGCGGGCTGCAGGACGGCACGACCCGGGAGCTAGATTGGACATGAAAGCCAGAGCCGACAGAATTTTTAAGTCATCAAGCACCGTTGAGTTCCGAAGTGCAGATAAGCTAAGTCTATCATGCATGTCCCAGGTGGATGTTCGCCCCGGGATGCCTCTGGTAAGGGGGATTTGGTTGACTGCAGCATGGAGGAGGATAGTCAGTGACGAAATCAAAACGAAGGCGCAGTGAGCTGTTTGCGTCATTCAGAGGTAGATCAACCGAGACACAACTGTAGGCCTCGAAGAATGCGGACCCAAACAGATCTCATTTTCTTGTTTTATTATTATTATTATGTCGTCACTGACTATCCTTTCCCGTCCCATTTTGCAGCCAATCAAACATTTCTTGCCTCCTGTAGAAGAACTGTCCCGGGGCTTAGTGGTTGTTGCGTCTTAGATTCTAGCCGTTTATGGTCGAGAGATCCAACAGGTCACGTGACATGCGAGTCAAGAGTTCCAAAGCGTCACAAGGTCCAACCGCGTCAAGAGATCCAACTGGGTCGAAAGAACGCGTGAAAATAAATGAAGAAAAGCAAATAAATAAACGGAGTGCGCGGCCAAGCTCCGCGGTAGCTCCATCGAGTCAAGAGATCCACTGTTGGATCTTTTGACTCGATGGATCTCTTGACGCGGAATCGACACCAACGACGATGACCTCTTTCTGCCCTGCGCCGTTGCTGTTCTTCAGGCTCTGAATGTATAACAGGCCGTGCGCCGCGGTTATCCTTTATGACGTGTCTCGCTTGCTGTTCTTGGCTTTCAAAAGAATGGTGGTAATAGCTTGCAGCGCCACAGCGGGGACCATAGTGTGGCGGTATATGATATGGCCCTAGCGATTGTCGAAATACCGCACGTGAATTCCGTCTTCGTAGTCCTCATGATAGTGAGCTGGTCACCGAGGACGCGACATGCAAAAAGACCATCACTTGCGTTTCGGTACAGAAGGTGCGTTGGTTTCCTCGGGTGTAGACACATTGGACATGCATATTGGCCACGGGATTCATTGGATAAAAAATAAGGCCGTCATCATTCCGGTTGCCGTTCTTCCGTCTTTGTCGTCGTGACCTTCTTCTTCTTCAGCCACAAAGGAAATGGCCCTTAGCCACCTGCGGGTGGTAGGCACTCAGCAGCTTCTTCTTCCTCCTCAGACGACTGACTGACTATGGTGAGCTAGAAGGACTGGTGTGTTGAACGGCGGTTGCAAACGGGTCGTGCCGACGGGCCTGCCGACAGGTGGCTACGAAGGGCTCGGCTCGCTCTCGCTGCGCGCGCCCTCGTGGTCACGTGGCCCTATGTGCAAAGAGCAACGCGGAGAACCCCAGAGTACCTGCGACAGGCGAAATTGAAGCAGTACGCCGCAAATTCGAGGAACACAAAGATGTGCGCGTGCTGGTGCGTTACGCTCATAAACTCGATAAACTTGATAAACTGCTGACAACGGGGCGTGCTTGAAGTCGGTGCAGGGTTCTGTCTAGGAATTGGCAGTAATGTTTCCGTTTATAATGTATGCTAGAGGTAGCGCCTTAATGTTCAGGAAGGAAATGTCACTCGATGATTCTCCCGTTTTGGCACATTGCAGGAAGGTGGCGAAATTTTCGCTACAGTATTTTGAGTTACCTGGTTACGCTTGGATTTTGTTGTACACCCTTTTCCACGCTGCTTGTAGTGAGTGAATGCAGCTTGTGTGGGAAACGTTAAGGTATCCTTATAATTCTTTGGTGTGAATAAGTTTCGCACATAGAGACACACTGAGATATAATATAGTCTATGCCCTGGAAATCAACTGATGTCGTTCCCGCTGAGATAAGCAATTTTCCATTTTCGAAGACATAGCGATACATGTTAATACATTCAGAGTGTTTGAAATTGTCGAGGAACTAACACCTACACCAACTCGTGTCACCCAATTACAGAAAGTGAAGAATGCTAGCATAATCAGAAATTTACGTTTCTATGAACAGAAGGTGTCTGTTCAAAATCTATGAACAGAAGGTGTCTGAGTTGAGAGAAAAAATACAGAAAATACTCATTTAATAATGCCTTTGTGAATAAGGAATGTGGCACAGAGAAGAGAGGTGGTAGAAGCTGTAGAACTGTAGGAACAGAGGAACTGTAGAAATGTAAACGGAACGCTGCTTGATCGTTGCATTGCCGTGGTTGTCCGACTTCAAAGACAAATATGTGGATACAGATTTATCGCGAAACCATCGGGGGAAGGCGTACCACTGAATCGATACGAACTAGTAACAACAGCCGGCGATCTTGCCTTATTTAGTGACTCTAATCTTGTCAGATGCCATCAACATTCCCGAAATGATGCAGTACATCGCGCCAAAAATGTAAAAGGAGCATCAATGAGACTCCTTGAAAAGGAATTGCAAGGATGAGTACGACAATTAGTAAATTCTACACAGGGCCGGTTCTAGGGGTGTGCGGGGCCTGGGGCAAAGGCACATCGCGGGGCCTGTTTCACACGATTAAGTGCATACTTTATGTTTAAAAAATAAGTAACCCCTGGTTGAAGGCTTCGTGCGCGGGGTCTATGCAAGCGCTGGGCTTAAGGCGGTCGCCTTACTCCCCCCCCCCCCCCATCGCCGGCCCTGATTCTACACGAGGTAATCATTGTGAACATCGTAAGATGAGGGTGAATTCCAAGTGGCGCGCATATTCCAAAGATAACTGACGTGATTTTTAGTTACTTGTGGAGATAATTGCACGCTAGTTGCAACCGCATGCACATCGTGCGCACACATACATGGGATGATGATGGGACCCTCGATTAACCGCCGCCGTACATTGCTTTTCCAGAAGTTCGTTCGCTCTGCCGGTACCGTACACGAACTGGACTAAAGTGCTTGTTACAGAAAACTAGAGCTGCGTACAGTATATGGTTGTGCATCGAAAATGACATCCTACAGTAATTACTTATCACAGTTGCGCGATGGCATTCACACCAGCAACCTGATGGGTGCCAACTGCCAAGGACACTTGAACAAACCCAGACGTCCATCGGCCAAACTTTTTTCTCCACCGCCAAAAAGTGAGAGTACCCAAATGGCAGTGAAAGCGTCACGCAACATTACATAAGGACTAGCATGAACCATGAGTTAGTTCGAACTGCAGACTGTGGTGCCTAGATTAAGTATTCCTCATGTAAAACTACTTCTGTCATTGGAAAAGCCAGGATATTTTGAGCGACGATTGTGCAGTGTACTTGCTTGACACTTTACCGCCAAAAGTCTACAGCGAACAACGGAAAGGTCATAAAAAAGAAAGTACTCCAAGTATAACAAGAAATATCAGTAACATAAGTACAGTAAAGAGTTCCTAAATTTGGAGACAGATTCACGTGAGTTGCAGTACTCGGGAACTCGTTAGGACACTTTACATCTCTACCTGCAATTCAGCAGCTTGTTCTTCCATACCTTAATTCGGCACACTCAAATATTCCACATTTGTCTCTAGAAAAACGCTTCATATGTCCGCGTTATCACGTATTGTGGCCTGTGACAAATGTCGCTGCTTTCTTTTCCTTTTTCTTTCTTATTGATAAAGAAAAGCTTTCCGTTGTTTCATGATATATCCTTGATCGCTCTCTCCGTTTCGAGCGATCGTGGGCAAATGACTCATACCACTTCTCTGCACGTCCGCGGTCGGACACGATGTGAAACGGGACTGCTCACAAAAACAAACAAACAAAAAGGCTGGGCAACGACTCAGGGCACGGGACTGTTCGGAGTTGACAAGAATCCGAACCGCGCTTGACGTAAACACGGCTGGGAGGCCCTAACCCTGCACCTTGTGTTGTTCGAGCCACACCAGCTCATTTTAAGTGCTCTAAGTTAGGAACCACAGAAGGTTTCCAAAAACTGTGCTAAAAGATGTGTGAAAATTTAATATCCACAATGCGTCTATGTCGACTTGCGGTACTTATACCGTGGTGTCCCGGTCACGGTGATACCGTAGTGGACCCCTTCCAGGAGACGGAATCCTGTCATGCTTGTGCCTGAATGCTGTTCCTCGTATGAATAGAGATCTTGAACGCAAGGAAAATATGCAGCCAGGTTATAATTAAGCGATATAGTCACGGGACTGTGTGCTTTACATTTCCAAATGCGTCCTCCAAGTACCCATACCATACAATCAGGATCGCCCTCCCCCTTTACAACCGCCAAATATTTTGTGACACTCGCACCCTTTGTTTCCTGCCAACCCGTAGAAGGGGTATTATTACAAGTGTAGCTTAGACGTGTGGAAGCAGCGCTGCCTGCACCACTATATTCTGAGACCGCTAAGACACCCAACGAAACGCATCGAAACAACAACTTTATTTTTAAGATGAGGAATGGAGAGTGTTACAAGATATTGAAAGCTGCCATGATGCGTTTGTATATTCATCATGTTATGTTGCAAACATCATGCAGAAAGCGTCAGACAGCGTAAGCAAACGAAAACGAAGTTGAACAGCACGAGAGCTCGCGGCTCGTGACGCCGCGATAGGCCATCCACCGACGCTGTTTGGTTTCTTAGTCAGCACGGTGCAAGGTTCCGCGTTTCACGGGAAGGCACGTGACTCGAAGCAGAAGAGCATCTCGGAGCACCACAAAAATCGTTCCGCAAGGCGCGCAGCGAGCGTCAGCGCATCCATGTAAACAATCTTACGTCACCGGGTGCCATTTCCGCGACCAAGCGCTCCCATGCATTGGATAGGCCGGTAAGCACACCAGTTCTTCTAGCTCACCATAGACTGACTGCAAACGATCTACGACAGAGCTTGTATTTGACGAGGTGTTCGCCAGATGTCGCGATGCGTTGGCAAAACGGCAAAACAAAGTCGCGTGTGACAGCCGTCGATCACATGCGCTGATGATGGATGACATTGCGGGAAAAAGATACGAAGGAAAACTTCACGCGCGAGGCATGTACTACCCTCACCTCACTCACCTCACCTCACCTCACTCACCTCACCTCACCTCACTCACCTCACCTCACCTCACGTAACGCGAAAACGACGAATTTACACGACGGCAACACCAACGTGCGCTTGTTTTACCAACGATCCACCCTTTCCCAGTCACGTGATATATTGGTGTGACGCGGCGCGGCTGGTGGTCGTTCATCACAAGCTGCTGCACTAATGTGGACAGAAAATCTCGTGTGTGGAGAGAGTCTTGGCTGCCAAGATGCTATGCCGCATCCACATTGCGCGCAATCTGCGCTATAGCTGGAACGCTAGCAAGCTCTCAGCGTACTGACAAACGCATGGTATTTAAACACTGTATTTATATTTTGTATTTAAATACTCATATTGAAAAGTATTTATGCAGAGTATTTAAATACCTCTTTCAACAAAGTATATTGTATTTATATTTAAACACTCAAAAATGTATTTATGCCCAGTCCTGGTTTCAACGAATATGATAACTTCTAGCTCCAAAGAAGTTATGAAAGCGTTATTCGGGCGCTGCTCGTCTCGGTATTCCGGTAAGAGACGCAACGGGCATGGAGGACACCATGTTTGATGACATGTTGCCGTCACGTGTATGGGTCACGTGTGTGGACAACTAACCAGAATGCCGTGCGCCCCGCACACCCGCTTGCAGTGGAGGAGAGGCGCTTACGGCATCTCCTTAGTTTCTTTCCTCCAAGGTGATTTGCTACGGAAGCTTGTACGCTCTTGGAAGTGAACTTCACCACATATAGAACGCTCCTATAGCCGACCATCATCTCGAACGACAACGTCGTCCTTCTTAATTTGATGAAAACCGGGGAAAGAACGATTTCCACAAGGCCTGCCGTCGAGGCTATACACACTCGGTCAGGCGAAGAGAAGTGAAGGAAGTTTGGGGAACTCACTAAATGGGTAATGCACTTTCTGCTGAGTGTCACTAAAAGATGTCGTGTGACAGCACAGAAATGACACTCAGCGCAAGTGTCACTATCGTTAAAAGTGACACTAAATTAGTCCGTCTGGCAGGGGTATTATAAATTGTTGTAAATAATAAACGTGACGACTGCACCTGTGAATCGTGCATATTAAAAACTGTCCAGATGT
Organism: Ornithodoros turicata; assembly: GCF_037126465.1. Lineage (NCBI taxonomy): Eukaryota > Metazoa > Arthropoda > Arachnida > Ixodida > Argasidae > Ornithodoros > Ornithodoros turicata. Next base: position 87,602,060 of record NC_088203.1, read on the forward strand.
TCCTGAAAAGGAATACGTGAATACGTCCTATCTGAGAAGGGGAGACTTCTAAGCCTATAGCGGTTTACGATCGAAAGCTTGCTGAGTGTGTCGTCGTCAAGCATTTCCTTCCAGTGAGGTGTATACCGTTCCCCCAAGCAGTACAATAATGACGATACTGGTCAAATATCGAACCAGCATTGCCGACATCGAGCCAGAATTGGGCCAAGATCATGTGCTGCTTGGGACAATTACCGGTCACTTGCCGACCGGAGGACGACGGCGATGACAAATTTCCATGAAGAACGAAACTGGCTCATTTCCAAGCCGACGAAACAATCTGTAGGGAACAGATTCCAGTTCGAGGACCTCTGAAGAGATGAAATACGTTCGAAACATTAGAGTGCCACACATGTCGTTCGAGGGGCACTAAAGTGCGAAAATGTTTCGTAGCAATTGAAAGATTACGTCACCGTGACAATAGGGACTGTGCGACAAACTGGTGGCGCCGCGATGCGGCCTCCGGAGAAAGTACCTTGCGTGATAGCCGCCGGGTAGCCAGCTTTGTTTACATGTGAAGTGCGGATATCTTTTTTTGCCACAGCATCGCTAACTGTGCCAGCACCTAAAAGAACTCTTCATTAGGGACCAGATGCTTAATTTCTCGTGATTTCTACGCTTCCAATACCACCGAGGCCACTAGACTCGCAGTGAATAGCATTTGTGACGCGCGTTCGGCCATTGCATGAGGTGTGCACAACATGAGCGAATATATTCTATTTCTTTTGTTCTAGTTTCAATGAAACTGAATAAGGATCTGCAAAATGATCAATGATTTACAGTTGCCACTTTCGTGACGGTGAAACGCCTCTGGATACTGTATCACCGTCAAATGCACCGACCAAACGGCAACCTATTTCGAGATAATGACTGAGGTGTTTCATCGCCAGTGCCCAGAGCCGATATTGCTCTCGGTATGACGAGTCTCACAGTGAGAACAGAAGTTCTACGTTGTCCAAAAGGTTTATTATTTACTCACCGACCATTTCACAGCTGTCGTCCCGCAAGCTTACGGCGGTAGCCGAGGTAAAAACTCATATACTTTCTTCTTTGAGGATCTCTTTAGAGTTATTGTGTATGAAGATACTGGAAAAACTGCAGTACAAGTTCAGGCAATAAGTTGTGAACCCACGTGTTTATTTGTATGGATAAAACGGACGCACGATGTAAATTTCAGTGACGAAGCTATGTGTGTGCAAAGACAACGAAAGGTATACAAGACTCAGTCAAAAACATATTACAAATGGCTGGAGTCAGAGGAATACACGTATATAACCTTCGCTAGCAAGCCATTTTGTGAGGAGTCAAATAACCATCCTCTCGACATATCACTTACAGGTGTTTTGACCGGGCAGACGCGAGTGGCTGTTCTCCTTCCGTACTGTTAGATGCATTATAAATACGGTGGTTGCTTCTGTGCAGTTTGTCTCCATTCTCTTCGTTCGCGCCCCAGAAAGGTTCCACATTATTTGCACTTCGAAAATTAGCCCTTCTAATTACGGAGGTCGCCACGCAAGCTACGGTTCCACTTGAGAATGCATAGAACGGGCGGCGTGGTATCACGTCGGATACGTCCAAGACCGCCACTGGCGGCACTGTCGCGACGAAGCAGCGCGCCCCCTGTAGGTGTCGCACGGTCCCTATAAGGCAAAAGGAACGAGATGCACCCGTTGCGCCGTTTGTAATTGAAGTGTGAATAAAGGTGCCAATTTGGAGGTTCCTCTTTCCTTCCTCCGAATTGGCGCAAAACGTCAAGGATACTTCACCCCATCAAATGAAATTTATTGCGGGTGGTGGCGGTGGTGAAAGAGCTCGCCTCACAGAGGTGGGCAACGTCACGACTAACGCTCTGGCGTCCTGGGCCTACTTCTAAGGAAAATGTACCGACATATGTCTGACAGCGTCTGAAAACCCAGGAAAAACCTCGGACCGGAATTCGAACCCGCGTACCTCCTATAGTCTCGACGTGAGATGGTGGTGGTGATGATGGTGATGGTGAAAGAGCTCGCAAGCGACCTAACCCACATTTCTTTGTCCAATCAACGCGGTACGAAGGGAGCTCCGACTGGGCTGTGACGCGTCAGATGGCGAAACGGTCCAACGCGGGGTTGCAGACGATATCTAAACCAAGGCTGCGTTCCAATACCCCGGTTCGTCGACTGCCTAGCGGTCTAACCTGAAGTGCCGCCATGTTAAGTCTCGTTCCAAATCTCGCCAGGTCCGCTATTCAGTCGGCTACCGCCTAGTGCGCATCGATGCCGTCTAGTTATACGCCTGACCATCTGACAGCCGGGATGGAGACGCGCGTTGACGGTACCAGCGTGCCCGCTGTCTCTGCTGGCTTTAAATGTAAAATTGCACATAGTGGGTATGTTTTTTAAAACTGCGTAGAGAGTTGCAACACATGTTTAGTTGTGAAGGTGACAGTTTATGCACGATGTCCTACAAACTTAGCACATTCAAGTCCTGCTGCGCCTGCGCCGTACGCATTTCTTGCGTGAGCAACGAGATGGCGCCACAGGCACCTCGGCTAGGCAAGCCTGTTCCAAAAGTGACAAGCGAGGGGGTCTACTCAGCTGCCTAGTCAGGCGGCTTCGTGATGGGCGCGAGGTATTGGAACGCAGCCCAAGTGAACAAGTTGAAGTGAATGCAGAGTAGTCCTCTGCAGCGCCGCGTTCGACCTTGTCGCCATCTGACGGAACGAGCTGAAACACATGTATAGCCGATTGGAAATGCTAGGCACCGGGTTTTTTTTTTTTTTTTAATTTTCGCGATTTATCCCCAGAGAAACGGACCAAGTGGCAATATCGACATAAATTTTTTGGGCGTAATACGTCCTCTAACATCTAGTTTAGCTTCCCGACACTGTTTCTGCTTGTTTTATCTTCGTTACAAACCCCGAAGTTTATCTTGGCCAACTCTGTACATCCACTCGAGATTATACATAAGATTCCCTCGGGCCTTCATTTCTATGAATACTCGAATGTTCCAGAGTACCTCAACGAATCTTTTAATCCCGCAGGTGCTATTTCATTGACGAGGAACGGCGCTTAACTCTGCCAAGATTAATCGGAACGTTCGGGATTCTCGTCGTGCTCGTGTCTTTTCCCCATTGTCGGGGTTTTAAGTATGGATAATCGGATGGTTCGCGAGGAAGAACAGATAGACGCGGAAGAAGAAGAAAAAAAGAAAACGGAAGGGGAAAAGGAAGATTCGCTTCCTTTTCTGAGAGGCCTCGCAAATGCAATATTCAAGGCGCGTGTGGCGGACCGCTGAATGAAAGTAAATCCCCGAAAGATGAGCCAATTGGGTGTCGTACCCTGAGGGAGCACGTGATTGCCTGGGGCCAATGAAGGGCGCGGGATAGGATTAAGGGAACGACACGGCAGCACGAAAAGTGAAGTTGCCTTTTAATAATGTACGAGCGTGCAGATGCGCCCGTGGCGCTGATTCCCTGTCATTTTCTGGGGCCAATGGACCGGACTGGCTGATAAGGCGGAGAAATCGTCATTCATTGTGTGGGGAACCGATAGGTTCGTGGGATCTAACTTCCTATCAGATGGAGTCCCAGTGTAATGGGCGTTGCGAAGTGTGATTGCAAGACTGCAGATGCTTAGGGGGGTCAAGTTCGAAGGCAGAGTGAGAAGCCTGTCGTATACAATACGTTACAGAAGTACGTGTGCGAAACATCGTGTCCAGCGATTGTGTACCGTTGTGTAACGCAGTATATTCGTGTGGTATTTAGCCGGCTGGCTATTGCCCTTATACGAAGTGAGAATGATACGCATCACTGTAAAAAAAAAAAAAAAAAAAAAAAAACGTGTACGCTTTCTTGTGCATGAGCGACCTGTTTCATGGCCCATTAAACTGCACAACCTCACCGCAGGATATAGCACTTTTGTGTCTCCCTCTGGGTTGCCTACAGTAAAGTGCAGGATTTGAAAAATAATCAATAGAACGTGTGCTTGGGAGCTAAAGCATACGTCAGAGGACGTATTCTGTACCAAAATGTTGTATAAAAAAATTCCATTAAGCGCAGTTTTCTTGCAGATCGGATCGCGGAAATTAAAACAAAAAGCGATGCCCTATTAACATTTCTAATGGACTCTACCGCAAGATAAGCTCTCTGGGTCTGCGTATTTGCGTAGTTTCCTATCAATAGCCGGCATTGCGAAATTTTGAAGCCACTCTGATATTCTGAAAGAGGATATAAAACTGTGTAAGACGTTCTTTAGTGTTCTTTCCGTTCAAAGTTCTTTACAATTTGGCGGTTTACTTCTAAGGAAAAAGTGGAAAATGCATTTCTAACCTCGTGAGCGTCGCCAGTGGTTTATCCAGACACCCTACACCTCCCAACACCCCTTGAAATTCTTTGCGACCCCCCCCCTGACTTTTCTTCCCGTGCACCCTCTACAAAGGGGGGGGGGGCAGTGCGCTTTCAGATTTGGATACACGTCAGCAATGATGCGTCGTGCTGTTATAACGTAACTGTAATAATGACCCCCAACCCCATGTTTTGTGGATAAACCACTGGGCGTCGCCATATATGACAAAGGTTTGCATAGACAGCCATTGGCTCTTCTCTATGCACAACTGCCACCCTTAGTTACAGCAACCATACTTCAGTCGGAAATGCGTGGTACTACGACACTCTGGGATTTGTTTCGGAGCGGTTCTTGCATTTTGGAGCATAGCAGGAATTCCCCGTGGCTACATAAGGCTAGCTTTGCGGGACAAAGCTTTAGCGTAAACGCAGCTTAGCTTAGCCACGGCCATGCGCAAGTGGCCGTGGTGCTACAAACAAACCGTGTTATTTAACACAGAATCTGTGGCAACGAAATATCGACGAAACTGCACTTTAAGCATTTCGTGCATGGTTGACGAAACTTTCGGTGTGTCCAGCTCTCGCAGTGTCTGAAGAAATGCGGTCCACAAAGCCGCCATGTTGACGCCAACGCTTGCACATGCATGAATGCTGTACCGATTTCACCTACTTTTTTAAGCCTCCTCTGCTATGTTTTTATAGAACTCCAGAATGTACTGTGCAGCTAATCGTAGTTACACTTTTGTGAGCGCGTCGCGAGCTGTGCGTGGGCGTCAAGATGGCGGAAATTCGTAGCAGACGACGCAGTTGTCTTCACCCTATGCAGAAGGAGCTAGTATTCAGGCACCCTCAGAGGGCACCCTATTTGGTAACCGCCCTCAAGCGGCCCCTTGTGGCAAATTCGCCTGCTTGTCCTGACCCAATCGCACAGGAAACGTCATCTTGTCACGTCAGGAAACGTCACGGTCTGCCGATATTTCCTTGTCAACGAAATACCATTCGAACACATATTGACCGTGATCAGCCCGCAAGGTAACCGGAAGTAATGTCAAAACAAATATTTTTCGCCAATAAATCCAGTCATAAACAAACGAACGAACGTCACTTCCGATAGGGTGACTTTCCGCAGAAGGGTGACATAACGTCCGGTGACACCCCGACGGACATGGATGTCCCTGGGATGTCCCTGGGCCGTGCGTGACGTTTGCAGTGCAAGCCATTCCGTTGTTTGCTATTGCTCCTGTTATGTTCCCAGTGCAGTTCAGTGCAGCCGTGAAGTCCAGTCTCCAGGCAGTCTTCCTGCCCCCGTGTCACTTGAGAGATATGAGACCCTCCCCCCCACATTTTTGTTCAGTCCCATATTGCCGCCTGTGCAACTATCCTAGACGCAATCAAGAACGGAAGCGAGTTTCGACAATTTCCACTGGGAGGCTCAGTGGATGTATCGCAATCTCTTTCCTCCTGGGACTCGTAACAGACCCAAGAAAAGTTCCCAAATAACGGCCCTAGGAGGAGAAATATGATGTTGGAAACTTGACAGGTTCGCACGTACCAGTGGTTTACAGCCTCCGAGTTTTAACTCTGCTCTGATGGCAGTTATTATTTCTTCTCGTGGAAAGGGAATATGTCAAGAAAGATGTATCGGTGAAAAGAAAGAAGAGAAACTGAAAGCGACTACAGTACACGTCGTGAAGTGCACAATTGAATCGGCTTTATTACCAGGAGTGGTGTGAAGGAAACAGGGGAAGCGGAAGCACATGTATACACTTTGATGGATTTGTCCTATAATATTGTTACATCTTTTAGCGCCTCGAACTTGTAAATAGACTCTTTGCATAACAGCCATCTGAAACGACGGTTGAGTTTGGTTTTGGGAGTTTGATTATAAGGGAAGATATTGAATTCTTCACCTGACGAATTTTGCTGCTCCCATTTCATTTCTTTTTTCTTTTTTCCTTTCATTTAGGGTATCTGAAACGGTGTTTTAAATGAAATACGTGCGCTGCTTGAAATTATGCTTCCTGTAGAGTATGTCCTTTGAAATGCTGCCTAATGTCGAATACACTACGCGAAAGGTAGATATTCGATAGAAAGGAAAGCTGGTTTGAAGAAACAGTGCCGGAACTAGGAGACGAAAAGCTCAGAGAAAATTTTCATACGGTATACTCGCAACCTTCCGCTACATCGTGGACGTCCGCAGAGGGGAAATGGAAAGAGAAGCGGCGAACATGCGGCAGACGATACCTATTGAGAAACGTGTATAGCAATGGGTATATATCGGTTACGCCCCAGCGCTGAAGAGCGAGCAATAGCAAACTTATTCGGTGTTCGGCCGATTCACACTTAATGAACCATACCGGGAATTCTGCGAAATGATTGCCCACCAGACTATAGGAGAGTCGTCCCCGCGCATAATATCTGTAGAAGAAGTGGAAAACCAGATCAATAAATTTCAAAGCGGTTGCCACATCCTGATTTCCCCGCTCAAACAACATGCAACAGGCTATACTGCAACTATAAGGACTGGTGAGTATCCCAGATCCTGACCACATTTATGTATGTTGTCCTGGTATGGAGCTGTTATGTTCTCTGAGACAGTGTAAATGCACACCAGCTGATTGGGGAACTTCATAATAGACTCCAACTGTTTTTGTTTTCTTCGTTTAGTTGTGAAGCCTGCGCTGTGCATGCTATTATATCAGACACCGAGATTAATGCACAATTAAAGCATTAAAAACACACAATAGCTAGAATATTGCCCGGGTTGAGAAGACGTATTACAGTACGTTTCTGTTGGAATTCCTTGGGATTGTCTAAAAAAAACGAGGGAGCTAATACTGCTCGACTTCAAGGGACAACTAGACTTGAACAATACTAACGGAGAACCAATACGAGTGCCTTCTTTGCTCTGATGTTTGCCGGAAAGTGAGGTGCGACATGCGTATCTTCTTCAGCTTCAGTTCAGTTTCAGTTCAAAATTTCAAATCAAATCAGTTCTAACAGTTCAATTTAAAATTCTTGAAATTTCCAACGTTCCGTTTAAAAATTCAGTGATCTTTCTAAAAATTCTGCGAAAATTGCTTCGTTGATCTGAACATCCCTTGTGTGGTTGTGTATGCAATACGCTTAATAATCGCAAATATATATACCTCCAGTTGAGCTCCAGATTTGCCTTATGTGTAAGGAACCGTTTCTATATAACACGACAGGGGTCTGGCTTTGTCGCGTTACACCCCATTCAACCCCGACTGCCCACTCGCATGTTACGGTGTATCACATATCACATCCACTGTTTACTAGCAATCTGAACACACGTCTGACGTAACTATTATTATAGTGCAACAGTAAATTATAAACAAAGTACATTTAATGTTACGACATATGTCGTGCTTGTGGCTATAACGCGCGATCAGGGTGGGCATAAACACATTTTTTAGTATTTAAATATAAATACAAAATACTTTGTTGAAAGGGGTATTTAAATACTCTTCATAGATACTTTTAAACGTGAGTATTTAAATACTAAATATAAGTACAGTATTTAAATACCGTAACTACTACCATAAATACTGTGAGGAAAATGTCAACTGGAATTACAGAAATAACGATGATCATAACAAATCAGCAACGAACAGTAGCATTTATTTGTTAGGTTATCATGGCGATTTCAATATTAGAAGTTTCTCGAAGACTGTACCTTTTAGGCATCTTCTGTTCGGCCGTACAACCAGATTCGTAGAGGAGAACAGCATCTCCACAGGTGCCGATGAACAAATGCTGGAATTAAATTTGGCGAAGGTGCCTCGTACAACAAGATAATTGGGTAGCCGCGACCGTTGTCCACAACAACAGTGAAAAACTTGCTATCTAAAACGGTTTGTCGCATGCGCATGCTAGCGCAAACACGACATGTAAAACAAGAGAGAATTCGGTAATCCAGAAGATGTGGGTTCGATCCCTGCAGCTGGCTAACCTTTTCAGTGACTTTCATCTTTCAACGACATGTAACTTCGCACCAAAATCGTCCGAAAAGTGCGAAGCGACTTTAAGATATGAGTCAGTATATACTGTATTTAGCAGTACTTATAAAATATTTACAAGAATAAGTACCCTAAAATTGGCATTTAAATATAATTACAAATACATTTTTCAGTCTGTATTTAAATACAAAATATAAATACATGCATTTATATTTTAAATAGTATTTTAATTACAATGTATTTAAACACTGCCCATCCCTGCGCGCGATGAATGCATGTTTGACAGATACGTCCACCTTTAACTGCCATATGTGATTGACAGAAAGAACAAAAATGACTCGATAGCACCCGAATGTTTCAAGAGCACCGAATTCCACCCTGAATTGCACGTTTAAAAATGACACTAAATTTTCCCTCCCCAAATCTGGGGAAAGTGAACCTGAAAAGTCAGGCTTAGCGATACCCAGAGGGGAGGGGATAATGATGAGAACAGTAAAGATTCAAACACTAGAGAAAAGAGAGTTCAGGCATTACGTCTCCCAAAAAATATCAGATTTACGCAGGCTGCAGAAGCGTTCTGCGGGCAAGCTATGAACAAATATGCCTTCAGTATGTACTTCGTGCCTATAGCCTCTTCATTTCACGGGAACACAGTAACTATAGAGAGCCAGACGCTCTGCTAGTCCACCAGGCCATCAAACATCTTGATGGACAAGAGAGAAACTGATGTTCTGAGGCTGGAACAACATAGAAGGGACAGATACAAACAAAGCCTCAAATTGCCTAAAAAATCAACGATGAAAGATGAAAGTCACTGAAAAGGTTAGCGAGCTGTAGGGATCGAACCTACATCTTCTGGATTACCGGTCCAGGGCTCTACCAATTAAGCTAACACAGCCTAGCCTTTCCTAGCTTAGCTCAATTGGTAGAGCCCTGGACCGGTAATCCAGAAGATGTAGGTTCGATCCCTACAGCTGGCTAACTTTTTCAGTGACTTTCATCTTTCATCTTGATGGAGTCCGTCCCAAATTACCTGCTCCTGAATCATCACCCTGCTGGCCTGGTGGAATTTTTGATACAGTATGTGGATGTACAGTTTTTCTTTCCAACAAATGTAATGTGGTGTTACTTGGTACTCGTCCACCACAAGTATCTCTTCCGAATTCCGATACATCAGGATGTCCTGGACGCTGCCATTACGCACACATATTTGGACGTTCACAGCTGGCGACCTTTATTGAGGGCCTAAGCTTTCAGCACCCTACAGCAGTCATCAGTGGCAAATTCGTGCCTCGACTAGTACTGTGTGATCAAGCCTTTTTCTTGACAAAGAATGCTCTGGAGCCATTCCCACAAACTTCTCACCTAACCCCAGGTCAAAGTATTTTCAACTTTCATCTCTCACAATCACGGACGATGGTTGAAGATGTATTTGGGGGACTGAAAGCAAGATTCCGCCATTTGCTGAAGCGCATGGAGTGCCACATATATAATGTCAATTTAATTATTCGTGCGTGTTGTAGTTGCACAATGTTTGTGAGAGTGGTGATGCTTCAGACAGAAGATGGCTACGCGAGGAGCAATATAGTCAGGATACAAGGCAAGAAATTCAGTTACTCGCATATAACACGTGAATATTGGGGAGGAAACGCTAGCCGTTCTTCTCTATGGATCGATGCCCGTGATTTGTGTGCATCTATTCACTATAATAAAATAGGACCAACAGTTTTTTCCGTTTATTTTTTAACAAGCTGCTCTAGGCAGGCAGCAATACGCTTTTGTGTTTCGTTTGCCTCTTCTTGAAGCTGCAACTGCCTCCTTCGCAGTTCATGTTCTCTGTTTGTTGCCTCCATCATTTCCTCGTGGAGAGCCCTGCTCTCCTTGAGGATCTCTCGCAGGATATCCACACTCTTCTCGGTTCTCCTCTTTCTCCGTGCAGGAAGTGGCGTGGGACTCGGAGCAGGTGAGCTCCTTAAACTTGATGGTCCTCGAGATGTTTCCGAGGTGTGATCGAAGATGGAGCTGCCAGTCAGATCATGCTGCTCTGTCTCCTGCTAAAACGTTACGCACCATTTTTAATTGGTTTACGTCACAATTTATTTCTTGCAAAGGTCATGTCATGTTTCCACCCTCTAATGCTGTGTGGATACATCATACTATAAGTATAGCACAAGTGTAACTTACCCCAGGAGCATCACAGCTGTCCTCAAAATGCTCGCCTTCATCAGTTACAACATTGCAGCCAATTATATTGGAAAACGTCTGTGCACAAAAATGTGAGCAATATTAAGCAGAATATTCACATCAGCGATGTGAATTTCACAAAGCAAATCGGACTTAAAAACTATAGCACAGATTCACACAGTTACCGAATAGCACAAATGTACTAGAAACATATACCACCTCCCGTGGCATAGTGGTTAAGATGATCGCATTTCCACGCCGAGACTGGGAGATGACACGGCTTCGAATCCTGGCTGTGCTGTGGGAGGTTTTCCCTGGGTTTTCCGAAGACTTTCCAGACTAATGTCGGCACAGTTCCCCCTGAAGTCGGCCCAGGACGCATACTAACTCCCCCCCCCGCGCCCTGTCCCCCACTCCTTCGTGCTGTCCTCTCTCCATCTGCCCACGTCTGTACGCCGCTCATAGCCACAGTTGCATCGCGGCGCTAACATGGAGTTAAAAAACAACATATGTGTCACCACTATATACGTACCTGCTCGGGGTTGGCGAGTGTGTCCTCCACGATAGTTATGTCGTTGACAGGGAAGGAACCGAGAAATTTGTGTATGTCCCAGTAGAACGGCCACGACACTGCGCCCGAGCCCGTGCCCATACTGCGTCGTACACGTCTGACAGAAAAAAAAAAAAAAATAGAAATAGAAAATATCCACAATCTTCAAGTAGTTTATTTTAAAGCAAAAAATGATTGTGGACCATGTCTAAACGAGGTACAACAGCTAATCTGACTGGAGAAAATATGTTTCCAACACGGAATATCGCTTAGTTAAACGAAATTCTTGGCTGCGAGACAGCAGTGATAAGTTTGAGACAGAAATGTCTGGTGAACATTCGCGCGCGGACGGCAAAACTGCGTGCGGCCGCACGTCACCCCGCTATATGGGTGCCTCATCACTCGGTTCGTTTTCCCTCTCTCCTGCTCGTTCCCCTCGCAGCTTTACACGGACCGGGCCGTGGGATGGGTAATGGTAATGTGTATTACACGTAAGGTTTGTAAGGCGAACATGTTGCACGTGCCACAGGGTAGGACAGCGGACAATCTTGACCAGCTGGGGTTCTTTTGACGTGCGCACGAAATCTCCGACATACGGTGCTGGAAGCAATGTTTCACCTCCCCCACGCTGCTACCGTCCTCGGCCGGGAGTGAACCTGCAACTGTATTCGGTGCGCGGAAGCGACGTTGAACGCTCAACCAAGTCAGTATCATATTGTTACGTTGTGCATCATATGTGTGCATAATATAAGGAGCAGTTCATTTAATAAGGAATAGCAAGCCATGCTTTCTGGCTGACCTTTCCTGTGAAAATAGATCCCCCCCCCGTATGTATGTACGTTTTTCCATGTATGTTGGATCCTTGTTACTGTAATGTGTGATTTTTTTAAATGCTGCCCCTGCCATGTACTCTTCTTCTTCTTCTTCTCTCTCTCTCTTTTTATTTATATTTTTTTGCGGTCTCTGGATGTAGTAGCCTACAAGCATGTACTACAGTAGTACATGCTTGTAGCTTTTTGGCCGGTGTCACCGCCATCTTGTGATGGAAGCGAGACAACACCAATAATGACAATATAATTAAAAAAAACAATACCGGCGCTCCCCGCCCGCCTGGCGTGCACACACATACACAGAGTTGCGAAAGGACGGTGCTGCGTGCATTCCATCAGAAAATATTATTATTTTCTCAGACTCCGTAAAAATTGTAATTTTCTCATATTGTGTCCTTTTCTTTTTCCTCCACTTGCGAACAACGACCCCCCACCCAAAAAAAAAGTGATATTTTATTGAATTTATTTAAGTATTGTAGCACCGTAAGGGCCCAGGGTTAATGCATGGCAGGGTGAAGTTTTGCAAAACGCAAAGGACAGTGCAATGCAAGGAACGCTAAGGAAATAGAGACACATACGAATGACAGGAACACAACAAGAAAATACAAGAAACGTGTATTTATTGAAAGCTAGACTACGCCGTAATAGCAATGAGCCGTGGCAGCATTTTTGCCGATCATAACAATGATACTGAGGTCGCCAGGTGTTCTGCAACATGACGATACGCAGGAAGAATGCATCGACATGTGAGCTGAATTATTTCAGCGTTTATTAATGAATTACCCGGCGTTTAAATAAAATGCGGAATTAAAGTTCCTACGGGCCATGACAGGTGGCGATAGCGGTGCCAAGTCCGCAAGTCTGATCCAAATCTCCGCCGATAAGGCGTTGGCCTGTCCACTCAGACACCTTCTTCAGCCTTAAACTTATTACTGCCAAGTTCCAAAAGCGAATTTCGTAAACCAAGCGATGTTCCTTATCAGAAGATTATTTTTTTCAAGTCGAATCAGCTGTAATACAGCTTGATCCAGAGTTGACTCGAACGCAGCTTCGCCGTGCGGAGCGGTAGTGGAGACAACACCACAGCGGCGCTTAGCTGAAATACAGGGAGAGAAGGTTTGGGATATTCCACTCGAGCTGCAGGGATCAACGCCGGTAGCGAGGAATAATGTTGCCTTCAGCTGTGGTTATCAAAGCATTCTTACGCGTTATCACGCGACATTAGGGCGTTATGTTTGAGGTATATGTCAGTCCGTAAATAGTTTACTGCACAACAACAACTACTACTACTACTACATGAATGACAATGGGATGAGGTGATTCACCGCAACAGTTGGGGTACCATACCTCAGTGCATGTGGGTTAATATATGAGTGGGATGACGATGAAAAAGATGAGGCATACACACTCGCGCACACACATGGCACACGCAAGCTACTAAGCATCGCTTGCGGTGCTGTTTCCGGGAAGATTTTTCCCAAAAAAGCATCTGAAAACCCTAAGGAACGCAATGTGAGATGTGGCGCGGCGCACGAAGCCACGGGCGGAGCTGGGGTGTTTAACCCCCCCCCCCCCCGAAATCGTAGCTTTGGTAGTGCAATTGGGAGGGGAAAATACTTCCAACCTCATGTATCAGACCAGTGCCCCCACCCCCGAAATATTTTTCTGGCAACCACGCTGCAGGAAGCCATGATCCAATTGTTTGAATACCCGGTCAGATTGGATATCATTTTGAACAATTATCACCTGCTCGATTGCTTCCTGATTTATTCTGAATGTTTCGTACACTTGCGTTTATCCTGAATCCCTTTATACAGCGCTCCTGATGATCCCCCCCCCCAATTTATGCGCACACAATATTATCCCTAGACCAGGGTCAACGGGGCAACGAACGACATCGCCTCTCGGCGATATCAGTTCGCATGCAGCTTGCGTAATCGTTAGAATCACAACAAGCGGCGCGCTGATAACCAACGCTGAAGGCGATATCGTTCCCCGCTAACGCGGACTCCCCCGGTAGCACGAGTGGGATAGCCCGAACCTTCTCTCCCTTTATTTCCGTAAGCGTCGCTAGGCTGCCTCCCCTCCCGCTCCCCACTGCACCTCTGGATCATGCTGTACCTCATCAAGACATGGTCCGAGGCAGACAGATTGCGTGACTTACCTATATTTTTGGGTTAAATTTTCTATCTTGCCGTGCACCTGCTTCTTGTTCTTTACAATCCCAACTCCACGCAGCTTGTCGGTGATCTGCTGGTAAACTTTCCCATTGCGCTTTTGTCGTCGCAGATTACTCAGGTTGGCCTCCCAGAGGTTTATTAAGGCTCTGGTCTCTGCCTCCGACCACGATGTTCGTCCTTCGGACATCACGTTCCACGGATGGATTATCGAGCAGCGCGTTTCGCTGTAACCTTGTCACCCCGTTTTCATGCTAGCGCAACGCCTGCTGTTCAGAGTATCCCGTTTCCTTTTGCGTTCGAGAGTAGGCAGTTTGGAGAGAATGGAGTTCCACGAACGCAGTTTCTTTCTTATCTCCGTATTCCCCCGAAGTATTTATGCCCCGCCGTCTGGCATGACCTTTGTCTCCGTTTTTGTTTACGGCCTTCGTAACTTGAAGGCCGTAAGTGAGCCCGTCTGCTGGGGTATTACCCTCCACACGCGTCGCTAGCATTGGCAAGCCAAACGCGCTCGAGTGCAAGGAGGATTGTATGAGGAGAAGTGCGGATGGGGGTAGTCTGGTCGCCTCGCAACAGATGGCGCTGACATAAAAACGCAAGTTAAAAGCGCGTTATGCGATGCTCCCCTCCTCCTCCTCTCCTGTAGCTCCGGTTTTACTTTCTCCGCTCTCGTACGTTCCGGGCCCGCAGGTTTCTTTAGCTTCGCCCGTACTTTGATGCACAAGCAAAGATGTGACGAACGCCTCAGAAATAGTTGCGCGCAATCATGGCACCAGTTACGGAAACGCGGTGCGCAAAAAAAATAAAAAAATAAAAAAGTAAATGCTGCTACAAAATACAGAAAGCACTTCCAACGAATAGGACAAATGCCGGAGCTGTATTTTCTACTGACGTTTATTACACTAGTTGGAAGGAATGGATGTACTCGTATACAGATGTAGATACGTAAGCAATAATGGTGAGCACATACTGCTGATATGTGAAGACCATACCAGAATTAAATGCAGGTGTACACCTATAAATGAGACGCATTTAATATACGCGGTCAATGCGTTGCGGGTTATTGCTGAAATTTAAAAGAAATTTACTACTAGGGAACTTGAATATATCTGTAACAAATAAAGTGTTTAGGACGAAACAAAAAGTGATTCGATGATTGGAGGGGGGGGGGTCACGAAATAGCTTGCCGTTGTTGACCGCACAGGAGTGGGCATCGTCACGACTATAGCAAGGAAATAGAGTGAGAGGGAAAGCAAGAAGAAGGGTTCAAGGTGAGGTATGGGCAGAATGAATGACACTGAAGTGCACTGTGGATGAGAGGTGCTCTAAAGGGGTCTTTGCACGAGGCCCGTTTCCTGGAGAAAACGCACGATGTTGCGAGTTTTGGTAGTTGGTTCTGCACAATGCCAGTCGTCATTATGCAAGACTTTTTAGTGTGCGAGGTGGCTTTCCCGCATGGTGTGGTATACAGGGTGTCCCACCGAAAAAGGGTCAGGGCCTAAAGACAAAAAACGGAGTGCCCTACACAAATGAAACCAACTGTACGTGCTTGGCATTTGTGTGCTCTATCCAAAACCGTTTTTTTCGTCGCCCCTTGTCAATTAATTAGCGGTAATTAATTTTCAAACTTTTTAATTATCCGTTTTAGCTCTCAAATGCACCGAATAAGGAAGTTGTTGTTGGAAGTCAATGAGGAAGTTGTAGTACATGTCGAAAAAGACGCAATTGAAGTGGTTCGAGGTTGCTATGGCTTGTGGTTTCGTTTTTTCGGTTTAAAAATTGGTTTCAGAAGCCGCGCGCACCACAGAGCGCTCCCCACAATTCGGCGCCCGCGTGCGACGATTGCAGTGCACTCTGATAGGTGTGCCGTGAAACAGGTGAAATATCTTCGTCTTGTGTGACGTGGCCCAAGGATGGTCTCCAAGCGCTAATCTCATGGTCAATGTACGTCGGGGGGCGCTGGAATCGTCGCGCAGGTGCCGGATTGTGGGCAGCGATCTGCGGTCCGCCCGGCATCTCAAACCAACTTTTAAACCCGGAAAAAAAACTAAACCACAAGCCGTAGCGACCTCGAACCATTTCAGTTGCGTCTTTTTCGACATGTACTACAACTTCCTCATTGACATCTGAGAGCTAAAACCGATAATTAAAAAGTTAGAAAATAATTAATTACCGCTAATTAATTGACAAGGGGCGATGAAAAAAATATTTTTGGATAGACCACACAACTGCCAACTGCCAACGAAACGACTCGGTGATCGCCGTTCCATCGAATCGGTTTTTATTTCGTCCGAAACATTTTATTTGATTTTATTTAATTATCTTAAACGATTCCGAATCGACGTTCGATGAAACGTCCATTTCAAGACGAAATGACATTAAATATTCATAAAAAATTGTGCGTCATACTGAAAACAACGTTGTGTTACGTTAACATATGCCAAATTGCCTTCCTAAGCCTACCTAGCTATGATTTCTTTTGTCAGTGTTTATTTTGAGGGCGTGGATTTTTCAGCGATTTATTTCGCAAAGTGGATTTTCACGGGTGTATTATTAACCGGGAATTTTTTTAATGTTTTATTTCGAAGAATTGATTTTCGCGTACACACTTTATTGCTGCTGCATTTGAGAATACAGGGTAAAGGACGGGAGTTTCCAGCAAGTTCCGGCAAGTTCCACCCACGACGAACTGGTCATACGGTGAAGTGCACCGCTCCTTTCGTCGTCCTTCCTGACACCCTTGGAAGGCAGGTTGGCATACGTTGTCCATTGAAGAAACCTTTGATCTGCATAGGGATAACTTGAAAACACCATTTACGCACCAAAACTACGACCGCAGCCGTCGTCCCCGGTAGCGGTCGCGCTCCGTGTGTAGCATCCCACTACATCACCATTACCTATTCGTTGTTGTTGTTGTTGTCGGTAGCAGAGCCAGAGAGCGATAGCCCTGTAATTTTATTGCTGTTACTGCACCACTTAGCTGCGCAATAGCGGCCAGGCATGGCTTGAGACACCGCTTCGAGTTTTAGAAAGACAAACGAAAAATAGGAAACACGCGGACGCTGAGACGCACGGAGAAACGCGAAACGCTGAGTAGCATCTGCTGGCAACCTACCGTTGCATTGTGTTCCCAAAAGGGGGTCGGACTCGCTCAAAAAAAGCGTGACCGCAAGGGAGCTGCCATCCGTTGGTCATGGAAGGCGTTGCCTTCCGTTGGCTGCTTCATTCCGCTAAACTCGACGTGCTCGTTTTCCTAAATTCATCACTTGCTATCTAAATTCGGCGTATTATGTGCGTATCTCATATGTATTTGTTAAACAATTAGGCAGTGAATATTTTCCCACTAAATCATTAGCTTGTGTGCTGTCGTTCATTCGTCACTTTACTATCACGAAACCCGACACGTGTCTTCCCATTTCGCATATTCCCATTTCGCCTAATGCTTTTTAGCGGATTATCTCGCAATTCCTTAGCAGGTTCACCGACTTCGAACCGCAGGGGGTCCCATTTGGCCTAATGTATGCTGCAGACAGCCCCACTTCGCCTACGGATCCTGTCACGTGAGGAAAGAAGGCGGGCCCCTGTCATGCTGCCAAAAGTCACTTTCGCATCTTCACAAAACTTTAAAACCTTGTTGGTTTTATTCAAGCATATATATTTTGTCAAGCAAAATATCGCGATCTGCACTCCGGTACCGAAATAGAGTATCGATTACTGTAACGGCGTTACGTACAACACTGCGGCGTACCCTTCTTTTCTTTCAACTGAGCAAAAATCTGTCCTCCTCCCTTTTTTTTTTTCCTTTTTCATCAAAGTCAAATCCTCTGAGCCGCACGAAAGACCTGTTAGTAGTAGCTGATCCATTTCCGTGTCTTGCATCCAGGACTAGTGGTATTGCGCACGGATCCAGGACATTTACTCACCGGACATTTGTTTACTGTGCGAACGCTCAAGGCGGACAAATGCTCAACAAGTTTTATATGTGCCTATTTCTATTTTTTTTTTCGTAAGTTACCCTAGGTGTCGTGTTTGGTGGGTGGTGTCACAGTATAATAGAGTGGTAGTTTCTCACAGGAGAACATACCTTGTTGTGGCTTGAGGAGGAGGAGGGTTGACTGGTAGGACCCGGGAAACGTCAAATTTCTGCGTCATGTTTTCATGTGCACCAGCATAAAAGCAATGTAGGACTCAAGTGGTAGTGCGCGATGTCGACAAAGGCGGAGCATGGAGTGCTTATCGGGGGTATATGCTTATTGAAAAGAGAACAGAAGGAAAGGTTAGTCAGTTGTAGGCCGACTTGCTATTCTTAAAAAAAAAAAAAAATAGCCCACAGACACCTTAGAGGCTGGTCGAGAGCTGGAGGCAAAATAAAATTGATGTGAAAAATACAACGCTTATTATAATTCACTGTTTCACACAATGGAAAAGATGATGGAGATGAAGATAAATTATGAAACTGTCAGGGTGGGCCGTCGTCGTAAAATAGGTGAGCAAATGTGCGGTCTCAGCTCTGGATCGGTGAGGAATTGTCCGCTCCCCATCGCACACACCTTCATTGGCAAATGTAAAGGGTCCTTGCTTCGGACGACATAAGGTTGTTGTCGGACGAGCGCATTCATTTCTTGCAGACGTCACCATCGAGGCGGGGCGTGTAAGTAACGCCCACTTGCCGACAGTCCCGTTTCGCCTAATGAGATTGCACGGCAGTCCCATTTCGCCTAACGCCTGTCACCCCTCCTGCCTCTCTAATCCGATAATCCGGATTAGGCGAAGTGCGAATAGGCGAAATGGGATGTAACCTGTCTTCGTAAATACATGCCTACATTCGTTACGATGGGTAACGATTTTTTATTTATTTCCCTCGCATAGCATCAAACGCCACTTGAACACGTCATAGGCGATAAACATCTTCATCCGTGTCGGTGGAAAGCAAAGGGTTGGCGGTGCCGCAGGTAATCTCATAGGTAAGATGATTCACGTTTGATATGACTACGTTTACCTTATCATTCCGATAGCACTACTCAATTTTGCACGTATCCCGAAGATTCGAACGTACTCAACGCAATTAGGGCCAGTTCTCACTTGGCGACGCCCGACACGGCGTCGTCAGCGGGCGGCGGAAATAGACGCGCTTTTCCGGAGTCGGGAGAGGAGAAACGTCGAGACAAAAAAACTGCCATGCCGAACTTCTTTCACGACGTCGGCGAGAGCTGCCGAGAACGACAGCTGGCGACCAATTAGGTGACACAGAAAGGCCACGCCCCCTGATATTTCGTCTGCCTTGGACGACGCAAAGCCACTGTGGTGGGAACACGAAAAAGCGTGCGCGCTGACGGGGCGGCGGAAACGCGCCTCTACTTCCGGCGCCCGCTCACGACGCCGCGTCGGACGTCGCCAAGTGAGAACTGGCCCTTACACGGCTTGCCTCGCTTCCTACGCTGGACGTCGTTCCTTCCATCGACTCGCTTCCACGTTTGTTATCCCACGTGACTGCACAGGGTTGGCAAGAAACGGAGCAGTTCCGCTGTAGTTAGGGGGCAGAAATTCGTTCACTAACACTGTCCATGACCAGCGAACTGTGCCCGGGCGGTCACCGGGAATCCCATTGACGTTGCGCCAAGTACGTTCTCTAGAGCATGGTTCCCATAATTATCACACTTCGCTGTTCTGTGTAGACTGCAGCGCAATCAACTACATGCATTGATTGCGGCGACAGGTGTAGAAGCCTTCCTCTGAGGTAAAGTCGACTAGGTGTCGCTTGCCTTCAGAAAACGACTCCGTCGCCCTCCGGAGATATTCTGCGCAAATCTAGACCGCGCGAATAATTTAACGTGTAGATATATACTCTGGAAATATTGTACACTTCCTCGGGTTGTGATGCTCTGCTGCTATATTTAGACCGGAAAAAGTCCGCCGCGCACGTCTCTTGTTCCGGCAACTCTTGTTCCGTAGTAAGGAGGAAACCCGGGGTAGTTGGTACAGGTAAGCAGTTCCGTCTAGTTCTATCATCCGTCTTTTGCTGCTTTCGCACCACGTTCAACTCTGGTCCCGTCATGACGTCCAGTAATGGCAACAATGAAGCCTTCTCCACCCTCACCGTTCCTCCCAGTGGTCATAATCATCAGCAGAACGCTCGAGACCGCGCATTTCACTTCGTGGAATTCCAAGGCTCCTTCACACCGTCCCCTCTCAAATGTGTCAGCCTGCACGACATTCCTGAGCACCTTCCCTGTAAAAAAAGGAAGAAAAAAGCATCGGGAGGGAAAGAGAAAACAGCTCATTTGAGCAGCTCTTTTTCACTCTAAAAAAAAAAGAAAAAAAAGACGAAGAATGTGAAAGGGAAACGGAAGGAGAGAAGAGAAACAATCTTTTTGACAAGTTCAGTGGGGTTCACTGCCACCGTCTCTTATACCCTCCCTCACCGTTGTTGGTAGCTCCTCCTCCTCCTTGCTCGGTGAATGTGCAAATGTGGTCTTTTGTGGAAAGAACGCGCTCGTTTCCTATCCCTCCTTTTTCTTTTTTTAACGTCCGAAGCAATTTTTATATTTACGTCTTCTCTTGCTTGTTACTATTAGACCGGATAACATTTTACTTTCCGCTTCCTCTTATCTTCTTATGTGCGTGTGCGGAGAGGGGGGGGGGGGTACCGCGTTACACTCATATACATACACTTTTTATTTTCTCCCTCCCGTACTTTTCTTTTAAAGAAAGTTGCATAATTTTGCTGCTCGGGTTAACGCGTCTCCAAGAAATTTTTGTCGACGCTGATGCACTCCACGGGGGAATCCGGAGACGGTGGCCCAATTGCAAATGTAATTACTGGATGACGTCCTTCTTGGAGGCTTTGCCTCGCGTGAAAAGTTCATTGAGTGCGCAAGGAACGATATAAAGCGAGAGGAATGATAAGGATAAAAGGCGCCCGAAAGAAAATGATTATTCGGGCAAAGCCTATGGGGAAGCGTGGAGTTGGGAAATATTAGTGCGACTACTCTACGAAGTTCCGCCTTCCTTGCTTTGTTGCTGCAAAAGGGGAGGAAATTGAAAAATCGAGTTGGAAACGCAATTTATTTCCCGGTCTCTCTCCCCTTATTGTGCTTGCATAGTGCTTCAACAGTGAGCGACGGTGTATGTGTCCGGTATAACTTTCTTGTCCCCATGACGGGAAGAAAATTAAAGTTTGTAGTCCACTTGTTGGTCTGGTAGACTGAGATAATTTCCCCTTAATGATGAGTGATTAGCGGAGTGCTAAGCTTGAAGTGTACCTCTCTGTCGCCATGAACAAACAAGACTTCTTAAGGGCATTGAATGATATGAAGGAAGAGCTAAAAAAGGACATGAAAGAGAGCCGAGAGGCGCTTGAAAGAGGCATACGCACAGAAATTCGCGAGCTGAGGTCACAACTAACTGATCTAAATCTGAAAATCGTAGCAATCGATGACGGCTTTCGGTCACTAGAAATTAGCTACGATAAACTGAAAGTGGAAAATGTTAAACTAAATCAGCAATGTGACGAGCTACGTGACACGGTCAAAGAACTTGACAAACGCACGGTGGAACTTGAACAATACTCGCGGAGATGTAATCTTGAAATTAAAGGAATTCCTTACGATAGAGAAGAGAACCTGTACGCTGTTATTGAAAAGATTGCTGAAAAACTCAGCATTGACATGCCTACAAGTACAATTAATGCGTGCCACCGAATACCTCTGGCCAGACGTGAAATTTCCAGTTTGGGACACATTATTGTTCAATTTAAAGACAAGAAGGTACGTGATGAGTTTCTGGATAAGTCAAGGAAAGCACGTCTGAAGTGTTCAGACATTGGTCTAAAACCTTCCGCTCCAATATATGTAAACGAACATTTGTGCCCCAAACTTAAGAAATTGTTGGGCGAAGTTATTGCGAAAAAGAAATCACACGGGTGGAAATACGCCTGGGTAACGAACGGCAAGATATATGTACGTAAACAGGAAAAGGCAGAAAAAATGCGGGTTGATTGTTGGGATGATCTTCGTACAATTTTTTGTTGAGTGTTTGTAGTTCTTTGTAGCTTTGTTTAAACCATGATAAATGGTTTGTCTCATGGAAATGAAAACAAATTGAGGTGCATTCAAGTAAATACACGATCTGCAACAGGCAAAATAGAATTCCTGGACCACTTCTTTTCTGTGTCTACTTGTGATTTTTATGACATTATAATGCTGACTGAGACATGGTATACGGAAGAATCAGAAATGTTTTCTTTGTGTAACTACGACAATTTTTATTTAAACCGGCGTTTTCAACGCGGTGGCGGCATAGCTATGCTAACATCAACGGATCTATGTTGTGAGATGGTTGACGATTTTACTGGTAATAATGAAAATTATGAAGCACTAACATGTAAAAGTTCATCACACTATTTTTGTGTCTGTTATCGACCGCCGCATGGCGTAATAGAAAATTTCCTCGGGTTTCTGGAATCCCTTTTGGACTTTGTATCCATAAACTCCTACAAACTTGTTCTCGGTGGCGACTTTAATATAGACTTGCTTGCACCATCTATAAATCAGAGAAATCTTATATTACTACTTGAGTCGTCTGGTTTCAACAATCACGTACAAGAACCAACCAGAGTTACCTATGAAACAGAAACATTATTGGACTTATTTGTCACAAATTATACTACGAGTCAAGTTCTATGTGATGTCATTGAAAGTGACATTAGTGATCATTTCCCTGTTAGTATTACCATACATATGACTGAACTCAAAAGGAAAACGAAAGTCGAAGCGCCTATTTATGTGCCAAGCTATACTCGAGAAAATATAAGGAGGTTTCGCACCGCTTTAGAAAACGCTTGCTGGGATGCTGTGCTATTAGAGAGTGATGTCGATGTGGCATATAACGCATTCATATCGATGTTTGTGCACCTTTATCGTGAGTCTTTCCCACGTAGGAAAATTAAGAAACCAAGAAAGTTTAGGAAACCTTGGATGCATAGAGAGCTAATACGCATGATCGATAACAAGCATAAAATGTACAAGGATTTTCTAAAGAGTAGAAACCTGTCTGACCTTGCAAAATATAAGCAGGCGCGTAATATTATAAATAAAAAAATAAAGGATGCAAAAATTGACTATTACACAAAAATGTTTGATGGAAAGGACATCCCAAAAGATTTGTGGAGAAAGATTGACAAAGTTCTGCATCCCAAAAACACTGAGAAAAAGCCTAATTTCCTTTTTGGCGGTATACCTTTGTATGAAGCTGCCGAAAAATTTAACGATCATTTTGTATCAGTAGGTACACCGATGTTTGTTGACTACACCTTATTTGAAGCTTTCCTAGAACCGTCCTCTGTATGTAGCTCTTTGTTTTTGAAACCAGTAACCGTAAATGAAATCCTCAGTACATTTCTGAAATTAAAGAATAGTAAGGCAACGGACAAGGACGGCTTACATATCAGACCGGTGAAATGTGTACTTGATACGGTTGCCCCATTACTAGAGCACATCTATAATCTTTGTTTAAGAAATGGTGTCTTCCCTGTTGATATGCAGATAGCAAAGGTTGCTGTATTGTTTAAGGGAGGTGATCAAAACGATTTAGGAAATTACAGACCTATTTCAGTGCTCCCGCTATTTTCAAAGTGCCTGGAAAAAGTTATCCTTTCAAGATTGTTTGAATTTTTTGCAAAGCATAATATTCTCAATGATTTCCAACATGGTTTTCGTCCCGGCTGTTCAACTGAAACTGCGTTATTAGAGCAAAAGGAATTGATTATTAAAGGAATAGAAAATAACCTACTAACATTAGGCATATTCATAGACTTTACGAAAGCTTTTGACTGCATAAACCATATGGTATTGATAAAAAAACTAGAACGCTACGGAATTAGAGGGATCCCATTGAAACTAATTAGGTCGTATTTAGCGAGTCGTAAACAGTACGTTTTTATGGACAGCAGTATTCAGTCCTCGCTTCGTAATGTATCCTATGGAGTACCTCAGGGCAGTATCCTTGGTCCACTGCTTTATATTGTGTATATGAATGATATAATTAATATAGATATAAACTGCAAATTAATATCTTATGCTGATGATACTGCTATGTTTTTAAGCGGAAGTAATGTCGAAACTATGTTAAGCGAGGCAAACATAATTCTTTCTAGATTATCTGCGTGGTCAAAGGCAAATTTTCTGCGCGTTAACCCGTCAAAAACAAAAGCTATTATTTTTAGGCCAAAAAATAAGTCAATCAGTGTGACTACTGCGTTGGTTTACGACGATGTAGAAATTGACATAGTGGAGTCAGTAAAGTCACTGGGTGTTATTTTTAGCCATAAATTAACGTGGGACTTACATGTGCAATACATTGAGAGGAAGCTGTCCAAAGTTGCTGGTCTGATAGGCAGGTATAGATACATATTTCCATTCCGTATAAAATTATTACTTTATAATTCACTTTTCTCGTCTTATATAAACTATTGTTTCTTGGTATGGGGAACGACGACACAAGAAAATATGAGTAGACTATTAATACTTCAAAAAAAGATGGTACGTCTGATTGCAAATGTCGGATACAGAGACTCCACTGTACATCTTTTCGAGGAATATAATATTGTAAGGGTCCACAACTTGTACGATTTTAAACTCGGTTGTTTATATAAAAATTTGCATAAAGTAAAATGTAATGCTCACCTGGAATTAAGGGAATTGTCATATTACACACGTCATTCTGATCCCTGGAAAGTCCCACGAGTAAGAACAAATTATGGAAAACAATCCATAAATTTCCTACTACCTAAATTATTAAATACGCTGAATTCTAAAGCAGTTTCTCTGTCTAATACGTCAGTCCGTAAATTTCGCGGTATCATTATGTGTGCCTCGTTGAATGAGTGTACGTGATGTTTGATGCCCATGTCGGAACATGTATGTTATTAATGTTTCTTGAGCTCATTTTAAATTTTTTGTCCTAATATTGCATGGGTGAATGCACTTATCACTGTAGTCTTGAACTCTGTAAATATGTTGTTGTCGCAGGTAGTGTAAAACGGGGGCCCGGGCTCGTCAAGTTGTATATTACAGCTTTTTCTCGGTCCTCCTTTCATCACATGATGGAAAATAAAGTGAATGATTGATTGATTGATTAATGCGGTGTAACAACAGCTACATGAAGGACGATGAATAACGCAGTGCGATGAAAGAGCAATGTTTGGTTCTCGGGTGTCATCTTTCTGTACTAGGTGCTTTTTCATCTGTTGGTATATGACAGCCCGTAGAAAGCGAGCCATGAATGCGTGATGCTTGTGTTGCATGTTGTGAGCAACAGTCCTTAGCTCTGTGGGAGATGTATTGCATGCATACCACATGTCACCGTCGTTCAAGTTGCTGCCCTATAGGTGACATTTTTGTATACTCTTCTACCGGAAGTTGTTTGTCTTTACTTTTTAAAAGCAGGACGTACGACTTATATAATTAATGTGCTGTGTAGAAGCGTAGGCATAAAGCGCACTCCTTGTGAGGTCGACCCTGGACGTGAGGCCACGTCTCCGGCTATGTGCATTCCACAGTATATACATACATATCCCACACGTACCACGACCTGCCTTCCATTCATCAGTCGAGAGCTCCAGCGGAAAAACTCCCGAGGAGGCACGCATTCGGGATTCCGAATCCGAAGTTTGGCGAACCGATCTTGTAGTGTAATGCTTCTTGTAATGTTGGGGACACGGTTAGCTAAACTCGCCTGTCAGTATATACTTCGCCGTCCCATATTACCTCGCTTGCGCTTGAAACTGTTGTACCAATATTGTGTCTGAAGGTGGACCATGTGCTGACCATGTGCTGCACGTGTTTATTACTCGAAAGAAACAGTTTTGCAACGCCCATGTCATCATCACTTCTTCATTTATTGTTGTTGTTGTTGTTGCAACGCCTGGAGATTTGAGATGAGATAAACCAGGGAGTTCTGATTTTAGATAACCGTGTCTCCTACAGTACATGCGTCCTCTATTTATATTTAAATATCCCGACATTTTGAAGTGACTACGATCGAGTTAGCCAATTAGTTGGAATTACCATCCGGGAATGGTAGCCAGTTTCCCTATAGACAGGTTTCCTGAAAGCCGTCTCAAGTGTTCCGACGGGGTGTAGCAACAAATGACCTCGTGCCCGCCGATGGTACAGCTTGGGACAAAAGTTTACGGAACATGGGGTGTCGCATTTTTCCAATGGAACGACAACCTAGCAGCAGACAGGAGTGGACACACATACTGTGAGATGGATGGAATAGCCGGCCACCCGTTTCTTATCCGACCCCTTCCTGATAGCCAGCAGGGGGCCGCTACGATGAAGAAATGCGCAGATGCCGTGTTCCGTAAACTTTTGTCCCAACATGTACTTCCAGCCTGCGCGTATGTCGATTTGCTTCCCAATACCCAAGTCAACTGTGAAACCAACGGCCATTGAACTATAGGGTGCCTGCATGTGTGCGGTCCTCCTCCCTCGTAGTTAATCGTTAACATTGTAGAGGCAGCCGCTGCTGCGCCGTCATGTTTCCTCAAGGCCGCGTACCCACATGCGGCAACAGCAAGCGGTATAACGCGTTCGCGGAAAATTCTTGCCGCGGCGCGGGAGAAGCCGCCTCCGCGTTCCACATTTCCGCGACCGCGTAATGCACGATTATTAGCTGCATGCCGCGCATCTTCGTCCATTCAGGTGGTCACCGGAAATTGCGTCACGCTGATGCTTCTTCCGGCCACCCACGCCGTCTGCAGCACGTCGACAGTGTATGTAGAGTTCAAACAAGCTTGGGAACGGTAGCCAGTTTCACTATAGGCAGGTTTCCTATGGGGACAGACAGACCTGGGGAAAAGAGGTGCTGACGCCAGAAATCGAACCTGCGGGTCTTCTGATTTCCGTTCAGATATGCTAACTGCTACACCGCACCAGCACGCTGTTTCCCTTGAGCTAGAGTGCCTCAATTACAGGGGGGACGGACAACTAACCGCGCTATTCCTATTCTCTCTTACATCTTTTTCTCACTGACTCTCTCATTCAGACACGAGGCAGGGCGATTTGTAAACGGCGTAAACAACGAGGATTGGCCGAGGCAGACCACAACGCGGAAACCGCAGACCGTAGCGGATGCTGGCCGTCAAGAAAGACTGTTTGCCGCCCAGCATCCGCTACCGCCTGTGGTTTCCGCGACTCCCTAGACATCGATGCACAAGTTCGATTTCTTATCTTCTGCCCGCCTTCCCACACGTATACCTCTGTCAGACGTGCTAAGTTAGTGTCACTTTCAGCGAGTGATACTTGTACTGAGTATCATTCTTGTGCTGTCACGCGACATCTTTTAGTGACACTCGGCAGAAAGTGCACTAACGATTTAGTGAGTTCCCCAAACTCATTTCACTTCCCTTCGGCTGACAAAGTGTGTAGCCTCGACAACAAGCTTTGTGGCACAGGTTCAGAAAAAGCGAGGGGTCCCGACACCACAATATTTTTAAACGAGTATTTTCAACTGCGTGTTTATTTTATTTAAGTGCATTGTGACATGGTGGCAAAAAAGCATGTCGTTACTCTTGTTATTACTTCATGTCATTACTTCGCGGTCTCGGCGATCTGGCGGTGGCCATTTTTGTTGTGGCACATGTTTGTGACCAATCTCTTTATGTTGGAAGAAGATTAACAGGAGGTGTTTCTAAATCAGAGAAAAACATTCTGAGGAAGGTTATTGTGGCGCCCGCCTAAAAATTTTGCCACCGTTTTTTCTTATCTATCGTAATTGCCACCATTGCGTAAGTGACACTTACTTAAGCCGTGTTGCAAGCACGTAGTGAAAGTGACGTTCGCTGGTTAGAACGGACTTCACGAAAATGACACCAAATCATCCCGTGTGACAGGGGTATTAGGCATCGTGCGACGACGTACTTTTTGAGGGGAACCGAGAACACCTTTCACTAATTCGTACCACGCCCAAATAAAGTCCTTTTACATTTGCTTCGCTTGGTTCTAATGTAACGGTTTACCTACGGATATAAGACATACTTCTAGTCTCTATCCTTTTCAAAGAAAACTAAAATTACACTTTGCAACTCAGTTGTCAAAGGCGTCAACATCACTGTGGTTTTACTCCTCACTTTCTATGTTCTATTAATCTATATTTATCATTTGTTTATTGTTTCAAACTTGAAGTATATGTATTCCTGGTAGGAACTGTTTTACAGGGTACGCACGAAGAGTCCCGCTCTGTTCTTTGCTTCGTAGCTATATGAAAATAAAAATAAAATCCTTGATATAATAATAATTTTTATTGGTGCCCAGGAACGGTCACAAGGCCCTTGGTATTGGGGCACACAACATAGCACAAAGCAACATAATGTGAAGGCAAGAGAGGAAGAAAAAGCACAACACAAACTTTGTTAAAACAAAGAGGTTCAAGAGATACAGTTATTGCTACGACAGGCACATGGTTACATCGTCTTTGAAGGACGCATAAGTAGGAGAGAAAAATGTCACAAGAGTGCGAAATAGAGTTTAGCAGGACAACATGTGATAGGGTCACGTGGACAGAAGTTCTGTTTGCATAAACTGAGGGCGTATTGCGGAAAGCAGCTCGCGGAGGACAAAAGATCAGACAACTTAATGGAAAAGAAGCGTTAAGATATGAATGTACACATTTGTATACGTGAATAAAGCATCAGCGATATTGCAATATTGCGTCGTGCATTCAATGGGAGTAAGTTACAATGCCTAGGCCGTGAAGCGGAATAGAGCCTTCCTATATATAGGATCCCATGCACCCATCCGCAACTACACTTTATCCGGACCGCGTTATCGGACCAAAAGGCGATAACCCGCGACGAGGTCGAGCATTCATAACCCACTATGCGTGATACATGTCTAAATGTCCCTGGAAGTACTGCCGACATAGTGTATGGAGTTTCTACAGCCGCGAACGACCATTTCCGGAGCGCTACAGAGATAGCGCCTGTTCTGGTGATAGTGCGAAACCTGCACTAACTTTCAGGCGAATAGACGTTTCGTAAACTGGGGAAGTGTCAATTTCCGCCACGCTC
This sequence comes from Ornithodoros turicata, assembly GCF_037126465.1. Lineage (NCBI taxonomy): Eukaryota > Metazoa > Arthropoda > Arachnida > Ixodida > Argasidae > Ornithodoros > Ornithodoros turicata. The sequence goes on from NC_088203.1 coordinate 87,631,214, forward strand.
GCCGACGTTTCCTCAGGAGACAGGTATTTCTTTTTGCGCAAGAGACAGCTGTAGTGAGAGAAATATGAGATATACGAGGTAGGGCTATATAAGGCTGCGGAGCGTCGCACCTTATCCGGACGCCTGGGGGCACTAACGCATTGCAGTGCTTTTATTGTGGTTTTAGGAGTCGTTATAACCTCGGAAGCGTGTCGGCAACCTTGAACGGAACCTTAGTAAGATCTCGGTGTTCTTGAATAAAAACCTATATTCTCTCCATTCACCTGTCAAACACGATGTAACGAATAGGAGCCAGCCAAGTAACAAACAGACAATGTAAGAGTAAGAGTAAACAACCATCACATCCGGGCTGGCCAGTTACAGTACTTGTCACTTGCTCTCCTTTTCCCGGCTAATGCATCTATACATGAACGAAGGTGTTCGTGTGTGTGTGTGTGTGTTGGGGGGGGGGGGGTTATTGGCACCAAAAATAAAAGGAAAGGGAGATATAAAAGGAAACGGTCAGCCATGCAGCACGCTGGCTTGCTGTTCCCTAAAGAAACACAATAAATAAATAACAAATACAAATAAAAAGAAACCCGATTCACAGGGAGGCCCGTGGAGAAAGCGGAGCACCGCCTTCGTGACACTCCACTGGATAGCTCGCAGCACGGGGCCAAGGAGTGTTGCGAGGGAAACGTCGCGCTTCACAAAACAGGTACACAGAAAACCCACTCTCCAAAATGAACGTGAAGATGCGTTCCTTAGTTTGCTCATGAGGCACGCTGCGTCTCGAGAGAGGTCTTCGGCAACCACCCATCAACCAACCAGCTTCGCTGGTGGACGGTCCAGAGCTACTACGTGTCTCTAAACTACGTATGACCTTACGTATGAGTTACTCCGTGCTGCAAGCATGGACTTACACAAGAAGGCAGAAAGCTTGCTTCGTAAAGATTGATGTCGGGATTCCCAAGCAGTCGGGAACCTGAGGTGCGCTACAGTATAGCCTATATAGGGGAGGATGGATATACCGCCCCTGACCCTTTTCTGTATTCATCTAGTCCTGTGTTAGTTCCACTATAACATGCTACATGCGGTCGGGCTTCTCGAGTACGCGTAGTTGTTTGGCTCACGCTTTGACACCATATACGTCATAGCGATCAAATATTGGCATGTGCTACTAGACGTGCTCCTCATCGTGGGACCGTAACCTCTTGAAATCATTTTTACAGGCATTTCAGTATGTGATGTTTAGATATGTTACCCAACACATAACGAAAGAATAACCTCCTTCGAGTGCTTTAGAATTTTGCTTTGCACACATCGTCAAGGTGCGAATATATACCGCGCATGAGTCTGCAGAAGTTCTACACGATCTATTCATGCAGCCATGTATATACGACCACCTATGTGCTGCATAAAAAGGAAAAAAAGAAAAAGTGAAAATGACACGGAGTGAGGAGACTCGGCTAATTCCTCATAATTAATGCCGAGATTGGCCTATTTTTGTCGGCACTTAATACTCGATAATGACGCGCGATCGTGGGTTACACCCTGACGGCTCGCCGCATCGGCGCCCATCACTGAAGCCGCTTCGGATTACTTAATTGACCGACCGCCATTAAAGCGGTTAAAGATGGTTATTCACGTGATAGATAGGACGTTAAACATGGGAAAATTGCGGGAGAAGAACTCTATAGAGGGAGGGGGCAGGTGCTTTGTTTCCGTCTAGTTACTCGGACGTAACCATGCCTCTCCAGAAAAAGCGCATGGGCAAGTCACTCCAAGTACCCGGCGGTGAGGACTGGTTCACCGAATAAGATTTTGAATTTACGCAGATCCTACTCACCAAGCAACGTTCGCTTGGGCATACAGTGTTAGGCGCAGTTCGAGACCGGATGGCTGACATGGTGACTTGTCCTTGTGTCCTTGTGCAGCTCGGCACCTACCTCACCTGTCATCTCCCGTCCATGATACCGCAGTTCCTGTAGAATGGTATTCGGAACGTTAATTTAACGGAAGCAATCGTATCGGATACGATTTGCGACCTACGTTCCCACTTTTTTCTTTCTATTTCAGATCTAATCTAATGTAATGCGAATAGCACGGAACGTAAAATTTGGGTTGTTTTTGTCCACAGTCGTTCCTTTGCTAGTTGCCTCGTAGCATGACAGCCATTGGGGATGGCGTGTGCACGAGTTGAGTTGAGTTGATAAGAAAAAAAAAAAAAGAAAAAAAAAAGAAAGAAGAAATAGGCACTCATTACGAGAGCCGGCTACGCCAGATCACTTAGGCAAACACAAATCAGAACAGGTATCATTGTTTATTTTCTTTCATTCGTTGTTCCTTGTATAAAATTTGAAATTGCAGACTATTGGCGTCATATCGTCTCCCGCGTTGTTATTACCTGTACTGTACTGTGGCACAGATTTGCGGGAACCAAGAAGGATCGATTCTCACTCGTTGGATTTGTAAATGTATCCCATATTATATTGCATTGTCTAGAAAGGGCCTTACCTGCGCTGTGCAAGACACATCAAGCGTTGGGGGTTCGAAAAAAAAAATGTGTGCTTCGTAATATGGATCATTATAGGAAAAGCTTTGGTTTGTGCCATTTTTGGAGCGAAGCCAAGAGCACGCAGACCCATTTGTAACTTGTGTCCAATATCAGAAGCGGTCATAGCTACTTGTGTTAACAAAAGGGCATCCTCTTGACAAAGTAAGTGCACGGTAGTGACTGTTTAAAACAATATTTTTTTTGTCGTCGATCTCGCTTGCAAAATTCATTACCACATTGACACAGACACACCGCATGGCGCGATTATATACCCACCGCTCTATGTTCTCGTCCGGTCTCACCCTAATCAAATGTTTCTCATTGTATCATGTACATCAACGTTACTTTTCGATACGTCGCTGTTCCTTTTCTTTTTTTTTTTTCGCCGATGAACGTTGAGATATTGCGATATTGAAACCACTGTTCCCGTGGCGTAATCTCAGTCAATGGCACTGTAATATTAATAACTGCACTGTGCGGAACACTGACTGGCAGAGATATCGGTTTCGACGCTTACCCGCATTCCCGCAGGGGCCATTTCAACGAAGCTTACTAACGTTTCTGCTTTTTTCCGGAATATAACCATCGTTAGCTTCATATTTTATTTTTCGCACTCTTTCGCTGTCTGTGGTGTGGGCTGAAATAAGTATTGATAACGGACGCCTTTGTACGGGGTTTTACTCTTGTGCGTGGCTAGTATTATCAATTTAGTACGGCATGGGTTCAGCTAACACGTCGTTTCTTCGCCACGGTACAAGGGAAAAGTTATGGGCATAAGGCTTCTCGGATAGATCCGCACCGTTTGTATTGTGTAAATAATAAACGCGTTATATAAAGGCCGCAGATGCGGCCGCAGCATTCGGGGCAGAAATAAACTGACTATATACGTTCCGACGACACAACTGTTGCATTCAAAGTGTTCAGATGTTCACGACAAACGGGAACCGTGTGAGTATCTTGAGCATACATAACGTGATCCATTATCACTGGAACAATAGTGTTACAGCCCAAACGGGTTGTCGTAGCCGATATAACAGTGGTGCACACAGCGGGAACAGTGGTGCAAACACGTTAGGGATATTGTATTATCCACTGTTATACCGAAGAAATATAAAAATTATAAAAGATATAAAATATAAAGAACATAAATATATATATATACATATATATATATAGTTGTGGAAGGAAAAAGACGCGGACAACAGATTTTAGGGAAGTTAGAAACACTAGTTCACACATCATCATTCGACGTTTCGACAGTGGCACTGTCTTCGTCAGGACAAAAGACAGGAAACCTCTTTTGTCCTGACGAAGACAGTGCCACTGTCGACACGTCGACCCCGTTTCTCATTCAACTTTTAATTTCTGCCCATTAAATGAACTAATGTTTCTAACTTCCCTAAAATCTGTTGTCCGCGTCTTTTTCCTTCCACAACTGTAAAACTTCGTGGCCGTTTGACTTTTGTACTTCCCTCGACCTATATATATATATATATATACATACATATTGAGGGGGAAAAGTAGATGACACTAGACGTGTTTGAAATTCAAAATTACAGATTAAGATGGTTTCTATGGCTGCACGCAGAGAAACAGATACTCATGGAACGATGCGACAGCACCAGAGGACACGTGTTTCGCCGTGTTTGCGGCTCGTCAGCTCTGGGTAGCTGCGCATCGTTCGGAATTGGCTAACCAGGGGTCGCTCAGCGAGCGATATGCACATGGGGGGGTGACTGAGGACTCCTCAATGCCACAGTGCAATCTATGGTTTCTATGTGGCCACAGTGGCTTCTATGGCTGCACGCAGAGAAACAGATACTCGTGAAACGATGCGACGGCACGAGAGATGCTGTGGTGCTGTCGCATCGTTCCATGAGTATCTGTTTCTCTGCGTGCAGCCATAGAAGCCATCTTAATCTATAATTTTGAATTTCAAACACGTCTAGTGTCATTTACTTATTTCTTTAATGGCTCTTTTCCCCTTCATTATATACAGGGTGTCCACGCTAAGTGTGAACAGATTTTTAAAAAATATATATCACTTTTTCCAAGATGAAATCAATTGCAATATAGCATATGCTGAAGGGCACTCCCTATAGCAGGGCATTAGCAAAGTCCAAAGGCAATGTCTTAATTAACTTTCATTAATTAACTTTTTAATTATAAAATCTACAAAGTTGTCCCAATGAGAACATCTGTTCCTTTCGGTCACCTGATATCGTAGCCGTTTTCAGAACAAAAATCCGTTCGATAGATCGCCCGCAAAAAATTCGTGAAGGAACGCCATTTTTCTCTTTATTTTGTTCATTGCGCATCTTCGGAGACGCGTATTTCATTCATCCCCAACGGTAGAGGGGGAAGGAGCACAGTGCCGCCTCATGCATCGAAGATGAGCTTTAACTTGCGGAAACAAAACAAAAACAAATGTATCGGGTGACTCCGGTGACTCTATCGGAACTGGCCTTATCTTGGGTTGCATTTTCTGTTTCCTTTTAATCTTTTTCCAGGACGCGAGAGGCGATAGTGTGCTCTTTCTCCCTCGCACATTGGGGATGAAGGAAATACGCGTCTGCGAAGAAGCGCAATGAACAAAATAAAGAAAAAAATGGCGTTCCTTCACGAATTTTTTGCGGGCGATCTATCGAACGGATTTTTGTTCTGAAAACGGCTACGATATCAGGTGACCGAAAGGAACAGATGTTCTCATTGGGACAACTCTGTAGGTTTTATAATTAAAAGGTTCATTAATGAAAGTTGATGAAGACATTGCCTTTAAGCTTTGCTAATGCCCTGCTAGGGAGTGCCCTTCAGCATATGCTATATTGCAATTGATTTCATCTTGGAAAAAGTGTTATATATATTTCTAAAAAATCTGTTCACACTTAGCGTGGACACCCTGTATATATATACAGGGTGTCCACGCTAAGTGTGAACAGATTTTTTAAAAATATATCAATCACTTTTTCCGAGATGAAATCAATTGCAATATAGCATATGCTGAAGGGCACTCCCTAGGGGGGCATTAACAGACTCCTAAGGCAATGTCTTAATTAACTTTCAATAATTAACTTTTTAATTATAAAAGCTACGAAGTTGCTCCAATGAGAGCATCTGATCTCTTCGGTCACCAGATACCAAAACCGTTTTCAGAACAAAAATCCGTTCGATAGATCGTCCTCCAAAAATTCGTGAAGGAACGCCATTTTTTCTTTATTTGGTTTATTGCGCATCTTCAAAGAAGCGGCTTGCAATAGCATAGAAAAATATAAAATATATACTTAAAAAAGGGCGTATTGTAACTCCTTTTTGGGAAGTACACCCTTACCACATATATCACAGTGTGCAATTACTCTCGGGTAGGTAGTTGAGAGGTCTTCTCACTCCCTGAAGGGAGTGAGGATACTCCTTTTTGAGAGTAATTGTACACTGCAAAAGTGAGTGATATATGTGGCGAGAATTACTCCCACAAATTAGTTACAATACACCCTTTTTTAAGAGAGTACAAAATAGGACGCGGGAGCTCTCCATGTGCTCAAGCTTGTATACATGCTAAATGAAAGTTAAAAGCGTACTTGTTGGTACATACACTCTCGAAAAGAAAGGGTAGAGTCGTTACACCTTTTCGGGGGTAATTGTCCCGCTACATATATTGCGCCCAAACGGTTGTAAAGTTACACCCCTGGTTACGTGTGCAAAGTTACACCCCATGCAAGGGTGTAACATTACCACATGCAGCAGGTAAGTATGCCACCTATGAAGGGTGTAATAATAATAATTCGGGACTTTACGTCGTGAGACAACTGCGATCATGCTACAGTGGTCGGGTCTGTGGATTAATTTTGCCCTCGGCGATCTTGGCATCCGCAGGCGGACGAACTACCGGCTGAGCCACCGAGGGCGATTGAAGAGACGCGATATTTGTGTTAAATGCACATAGTCACAAGTTCTGCAAGATTTTATCACCCTACCGTGAAGATGGTAACGAGGTGGTAACATTTACACCCCCTGCTGTCTTGAGCAAGGAGGAAACGTACGCATAAGGTGGAGTAACTCGTGGAGTTACTACCTTTTAACGCCTTTTTTTCTGAGACTGTAGTTCAAGATAAAAAAAAAAAAGAAAACCAGTGCTGGGTAACAAACGTTAAAAACTGGACAGGACGCGGAAGAAACATATCAGTGCATGTGTGGTGTGTATTTTTCTTCCGCGTCCTGTCCAGTTTTTAACGTTTGTTACCCAGCACTGGGGGTTTTTCATCTTGAAATACATGCTATGAGATACGTGATTTACAATTTCTTGCACTTAGTTTTTTGCATTTCTTCACCTCTTCATGGACTTCCTGTCGTCCACTGGATTGCTCCAGACCCTTTAGTTCGTTCTCGTATTTTCATCCTTCCTTCGTCATCTTCATGTAATGTTCCACGTGCAATGGGGTAGGGTACCGCACCATCGCGGTGAAACACCCCATCTCATCGTCATCATTTATTGTTGTTGTTACAATTTCTTACTTAGAAACTGTACATAAAAACGCCTGTGCGGTATACGGTGAGGGCACGGATAAAAATTTTTCCACACGTGTTCTTTTCTATAGTACGATTTGAGTGTGCTTTGGGTAATTGATGTTCATTAACGCCGGAAGGCAACACACACACACCAATCCTACATCAGTTCCAAGCAATGAGTTCTGGACTTAAGAGCACTATAGGAAGCGAGAGCGCGTCTTACTTCAAGGAATTTGAAGTCTATACTTTATAAGGCTCAAAGGCACCCATGAGGACATTATTTGGGTCTACCGGCCCTGAGGCCCATACGGGGTGCTTGAATTCAATAACGGTTATTAATCGTGTAATCATTTCACCTGCACTTTTATGTGTAAGGTTTTGTGGCCCGTGTCGCAACGTTCGTGTTGGTTGGGTATGATGCATGGAAAAACAAAATTAGTGGAAAACATTAATGTAAATTAGTTATAATGGCTATAACTTCACAAAATATGTTACGCAGTTGATCAGTTGGTGGAATGCAATACAGTATAGGACGTAAAAAGAAAAAAGAAAAAAGAGTGCTTTTGAGGAGGTCTACATCAAAGACTTGCTAGTGCAGACTGTATCCTCGGTGGAATACTGAACAGGTGAACAAATATTTTGAGAGCCGTTGCTGGTACGTTCACTTATGGAGGGAGCTTCTGCTTGCGTTTATGTCTTCCATATGCGGGGAAGAGAGAGAGAGAGAGAAATGTTCGTACGGAAGCAGTTCGGCGGAAAAACTGTTCGCCGCTATGGGTTCGAATGGTCGTCTTCGTACAGATGGCTTATGATCGAAATGCACGCCATCCGAAAGCCCGAATAAATCTCTCCCTTCCTACGGGAAGCTGTGTGAAAAGAGAAGAAAAAAGCAGTATTACGTCTGCAGTGATTTTGATGACGGTTCGCTTTCCCCCTCCGTCCAAACCTTTCCGAAAAGCGCGGTACAAAGTGGGTACCGACTGCACAGAGTGAATATCTCTTCCTAACGTTTTGAAATTCAAATGCTCTTCGGGGACTGGTCGTCTGTATGCTCCTTCCGTGCCGTCTCTTCCATTTCTCTTTCTTGGTCGACGGTGGAGTTGTCTTCATTTCTGTATCATGTGGCCTTTCTATTCGCTAAGCCAATCCAATCTTCGAAGCAAACTCGAGTATCGGTCGCTACTGAGTGTGTATAGGATTGGGTAGCGGCAGATTGAGAGTGAACAAATTTGCATGTCAGAAAAAGAGAGAGAGAGAGAGTAGAAGATACAGCAATAAAGGAACAGCATAGCCGTTGCTGCTGTCGCCTGTTCTTTCTTCAGTGTTGTAGGGGTCTCTCCGTAGGATTGTTCTCAGGGTGTTCTCACCAACCGGGAAGACGTGGAAAACCGGGAATTCCGAGATAATTTTGATGCGACTGGAATAGTAAGGGGTTTGTCAGGGAATTTGCCAAAATGCAGCTGAAGTCAGGGAAAGTTACAGACAAGTACCACGACGATACGCAGCGAATCACGGGTGCCGATTGGTGGTTGAGCGGCCACGCCACGATTGATGTTGCTGGGCGTAGCAGTTCCCTTTCACTTTTTAGAAACAGAAGGCACAACCGGAAGTTGGCTAAGGTTCCCAGCGTCAGCGGCTACATGTGGCGCCACGCCGTGTGACTCACTTCAGTTAAACCATTTCATTGTATACAAATAGTGAAAGGGTTCAACTCAAATGAGTGACAAGGCGTGGCGCCACATGCAGCCACTGACGCTGGGAACCCTGGACGACTTCCGGTTGTGTGTTCTGTCTGTAAACAGTGCAAGAGTGAGTACGACAAGCTCAGAGGCAGAAAGATCGGACAGGCAGCCTCAGTGATACTCAATAAATGATCTGTTTCATGAGGGATCTGTATTAAAACGTAGCAGCAGGCACCAAGTTCCATTTTGTTTTAGTTAGGGAATTCGCTTGACATAGTGAGTGAAAACCTTTAAAAGTCACGGAATTGGAAGGCTGCGATTTTGTAGAAACCCTGGTTGTTATCTTGTGTTGCGTTGCGTCTTCATTGGTACTCCAGTGGAGAAAGGGTAAAAAGGCAAAATGCACAAGTTTCACTTTCTTGTCGATATAGCACGACATGAATGATCTGTATTGTTTCGCGACCGAAATCGACAGGGCTTGCCCTCTCAGCCCAATTTTCCTTGTATTTGAACTATACTGTTTATAAGCAATAAAAACAATAAAACAACAATAAAAAAACTTTTTTTTTGTCTTTCTCTAGGACCTCGACGAACTTCGCCTGCCATCCCTACCGACCTGTCGCCGGGTGCTTTACACTATGCTCGTAACTCGTTGCGCGCTGGGTGACGCTACCCGAAATGCAGAGATGTTTTTAGGGAGAGCATTCGTTGATCCTTTGCCGCTGCGTGGGTGAGGCCTGTTTTGACGTCAGAGTCATTAGCTGTCTTCGATTGGTCAGCACTTTTTGAACTGTGCAAACAATGCAGGTTCCCGTGCTCGATTAATTCATCGGAAGTGCGTCCTTTACAGCACTTTCGAAAAATGCTGCACCTCCTCCGGCGTCCGGGGAACTTTTCCTGCACTCTGGAGCAGACGACGTGAATACGGTAGCTTGGGTTGCTGGCTGTGTCTTATCAGCGATCTGGTGCATATTGGCGACCAGTTTTGTTAAGATAGGCCTATGTCTGTTCATCGAGTCAATTAGCAGGACAGCAATAGCTAAAAAAATAGAAAGAAAAGGGTGATGTGCAGACATCTGTGACAAACGATCTGTGGCCTACACTTTTCCGTTCGATTGCGCTCTAGTGTAGCTCGCACGAGAGCAGCACGTGTCGTGCACCTCGTTCGCACTCCTTTACACTGCCTCTTGCACTTTTTGTCGAATCAAAGACAGCTATTGTTGCGAGTCCTGAAAAGCCCGAATCCGAACGTAATCCGTTCGCTTCTCAGCGAATTCGTGGGCACCATATTGACCTGCGAACTGATCAGCATGGGCTTTCTGGTGGGAAATGTAATCGACCAAAACCGCTTGTCTACCGCCTGCAGCCACAGTGATATGGGGTGCGAGTGTGGCTGTTTCGGAACAAACTGCAAAAATTCAAGGGCGAAAGGCTTCAGCGACAGGAAGCTCACGTGTGTTTCTTCCTTGCCCTTTAAACAATCATCAAAAAGTAGCTCAAACCTACTTTGGTAGCTTTGAACCTATAGGGTTTGCACCCGCATCCATGACAGTGTATACAGCCCTAACGGCGCGTGCCTTTCGTAGCAGCCGTCTGTATACACGCGATCTTGTATTCATACACATTCATGTCTGTCCTACGCAACACTTGGTCAGTCTACATTTATTTTATTTATTTAAATACATACACACAGAGCCATTAGGCGTTAGGCCGTAGTGGGCAATAATACCCGCTGCTGTGTCGTCCTTTTCTTTGTTCCTGCGTTATTTTGACGTCTTGTTTCCATCGTCAAGGGCCCCGCACAGTCCATAAGGAGCGTCTCATTACCGTAGCAAAACGTGTAACGTAAAGGTAACCTAATCTAAATTGGAAAGTGGATTTCACAAACGAAATGACATATAAAATATGAGAGTAGCGAAAATACAACCTTTATCCTTGCCTGGTTTGAATAACTGTAGAGTTTGTGAGGCAGTATGTACGGCTCATCGAGGCTCTAAATAAAGGCCCACGGGGTCTCGTTAGCGACAACCACTCCCCGCCAGGGTTAACGCCTACTTCCCTTCCACAAGTTCCTTTTGAACATTCAGCGTTCCAGACAAACTCCGCGCACGTTCACGGAGTAGAGCGTCTCTTAATTCTTGCTCCTCTTCAAGACCTCGAATAGCAAACGGGCTTGCGAAGCACAGGAGCTTATCACGACAAAGCAGGAGTCTTCCAGCGTATAGCGTTATGGGAGGGATCCCAAGGTACCGCGCGAGTGAGCAGCTTTTCTTCCACGGTGCTTCCATCGTGTAAATGCAAAATAGTTGGTAGAGCTTGTGTGTGGAAGCTTATGAACGCTTCGGGGAGGACTAGCCTTTCCTTGCGATTACCGTTACGATTCATCACAAAACTACTAGGCGTCGTGTTTTTGAATAGTATTTGAAGTCGTATAACAGTGGTTCTCGGGCTGCCTAGTTTTCCATTTAACGTATTGTCATTCGATAATATTGGATACTGTATTATTGGCTTATACGGTATAATAATGCTAGAGATAGAAAATCTGTTCATTACCATTTTGGCTGGGCATTTTTCTCGATAACGGTCGTCAACAAATATACTCCGCACACTTCCTCCGCACATCTTGCGCCCACTTCATGACTATATGACGAAATGAATCAAGTAAATGCACCAACTCAGAGATTAGGAAGCTATTCGACAAAAGGGACTTGTTACAAGATACGTTCCTGCGCAAAAAATGTGGGGAAGCTATACTGACGAAGCTACAAGTAATGAAAAGTAATCTGAACTTGCCAAGTTACTTTATACTTAGTAATACGCACTCCTTTGTTCTTGTTACCTTTGTATAATTGGTTGATATCCCGATGTCGCAATGCATCAAAATTACAGAAATCTTCGTATCGGTTTAGTGGTAAGACATCTGTATTTTAAGTTCTATGAGTTGTCCTCCTCTATTTCGTATAGTACATTTTGTCTAACTATAGCAGTGTCCCCGGCGGCACTAGAAGCACACTACTGTCCGCTATGACGGCCACTACTGGAGTCTACGAGTGTTCAGCCAAAACTGAATTCGTATGCGAGCGGAGTCCGTCGAGGACTAGGCACCGTGGACCATACCGGAGCGCACGCTTTCAGTCGCCTCATTAGCAACGGAGATCGCTACTCGCGTTACTTATGCACCACCATTTTACAAGAATACCTTTGAAATTAAAGTTACAAAGTTACATAAAAAATGAACGAGTTCCTCAAGAAGTTACTGGGACCCAAATATAACGAGTTAAACTACAAGTCACGAAAAACAGTAACCTCGTTTCAGTAGCGAATCACCCCCGGGACTAACTTCTCCTTTGTTTTTCTTCATGCGAATCTCAATCATCATTTACAGCATAATAGGCGAGTGATTTTTTTTCTTTTTGCCACGTTTTATCGATTGGCGCGCTTAAAATAGGAATGCACTTGAGCAGCTTTTGGCACTCTCCTATCGTACTATGTCATGGACACAATGCACTGAGTCGGCCCAGGTGGCGCATCTTCATCTTTAGCTTCCATTCCAGAGCTTTCTCGTCTTAGGCTTAAAGGGGTTGCGGCATGTAATCCCAGGTTATCCCAGATAACCGTAAAAGACGGTTCTCTGCGGCGATGTGAACATGTATTGACAGTTTCACAGCGAAGTGGGTAATAGAAGGGGAGAAAATGGGCACCGCGAATACCGAAACGACAGGGGTGACACCAACCAGCCATTGTTGTAACTACCCTCAAGCGGATGCTTTTGGCGAGACTGCCATCTTGTCCTGGTCGCACGTCATAGAAGATGCCATTTTGAGGTCATGTGACTTTGTTTTCAGGTCATTTTGCCGCTAACCGACGTATTTCCGTCGTCATAACGCCAACAGCTGAACATATTTTGCCAGCGTAAACTATGCGGTGCTTCTTCCGCAACATGGTAGCTCATTTCTCGTTAGTTTAAGTGCATCGCATCGGCTCAATGGGTCTTAACGCGCGGTCGTCATCGCATCTTTGGAAGTCGTCAACAGTACGAGGCCTTATGTGCAAAACTGCGCGTTTTACTGCGAGATTATCGGATAAAAAGAATTACGGCGATCGAAACGCATCCAAAACGTCGCGCAGAAACGCCTTGTTTACAAACGGTTTTGCCGCCGATCACGGGCGCTGCCATCTCAAAGGTCACGTGTGCATTGACGTCTGCTGTGACGTGCAACCAGGACCTGTCCAGGACGCATTGCGTTCGCCAGCACGCTTTCGTCTATGGAACAATGCATTGGATGCCTCCCCTGTGACCGAAACTAGAGTCACTAAATAGGGAGCAGAGTAGCGACACTGAGCCACGCTGGCGAGCAAGTCCGCCATCTTGGGTCCGGCGCGGCTGCGTCGCCTAGCAACGGGACGCCAACCTCACCCTTCTCCGCCGGAGAACAGCGCGTAGTCGAGCCAGCTCGCCACCGAGGAAACCGGTTTTGGGTGGGGCGGCTCAACATGGACGGCGCGTTCTTGGAAGTTGAAAACCACGTGACACGATCGGCCCAATCGCGGACACTGAACGCCAGCTCAGACGCGAAAAAGGAATGCGATACTCTGTACCCCTATTTAGTGACTCTAACCTAAACAGACGCGGCTCCGACATCACGGCTCCCGCCGCCGCCTGTGAGGCAGCACACGAGAAGTCACGTGCTTACAGCAGCCAATGAGAATGGACGCAACCCTGAGCTCTCTGACGTCTGCGCTTTGGCCGGTAGTGTATTCGAGGGCTTGTATCTCGCTAAGTACGACATGCAGAATAATCGTTCTTTTATTCCCTCAGTATTCTGGCGTCCAGTACAGTGCGTCCATGATGTAACGAACCACATCTATGAGTGTGTCTCAACCCCTTTAAGCGTGATGAGTATTGATTTGTTGTCGCTGAAATGGTCGGCGAGGTGAGTGGTGTCCTGAACGAGGGGTCTGTTCTAGAACACCATGTCTATGCATTAGCCATGTCTATTTGTGGGTTGGTGGTCTAGTTGTGGGTGCGGGTACAGTGGGTGGTCCACAGCGTAAGGTCCAGTTGTTCGGACATATAGCTTAGGAAAGTGATATGTTCCGAGGCGTTCCTTCCTTATGGATAGCGCGCCTGAGTTTGGAGGAACGACTGTCGCGAGACTTTAGCTGGGTCACTGCCGCCAGGGGCGCCGTACACGGTGATTGAGCCAACCCCTGGCCGATGCGTTCCTGCCTATTGAGTAGGCTTCACTTCAGCTTGTAGACTCAACAGCTGGTTTCCAAGATGACGGGGCTTAGCACGCTGACTATTTATTTTGCGTTACATTATCCTCCTTTAAATGCACATGAGGATGCTCTTCTGTCTTGTCGGGTAGCCCGCGAATAGCATATTTGTCTACCTTTCACGAGTAATTTTTACTGTATATACATTTTTTTTTGGTGGGGGTATTGAAGACTAGCGATCCCTCCAGTTCACGTTAGAAATTTTCAATGCTATTTAGGCATTGTCTCTTCACATTAGTTCAAACTGGAGATGCAACTTTTCGCTGCGCTTTCCACCACCACGGCAGAGCTTTCCACGAGCCACATTAGACAAGAACGTTTTTCACTAATGAGTTGGGATGCGGTCATTATGACACGCACACCCACAAAAGAGCGTGTTTGGAAGGCACGCTGCGTTGGCGGCATGTTTTTCATACCGCACCGCAATTTGGTTATGGGTTTGGCTCAGGGCGTCGGTGACACGGTAGTAATGAAGAATAATGGTAGAGCCTCGCCATAATGTGGGGAAAAAATAATAATGGCACTAACGCGAATGGATTACGCGTGTTTCTCGGAGAAATAGTTGCCGAGGTGACCCGATACTTGGCCAACTTATGAACGGGGAACGACCGCCAAAGTACTCGCGGCCGATGGCAAAATGATTCATTTGCAGAAACAATGGCTGTGCCGGGGTGTTTGTCCTAACCTAAGGAGTGTTTGGCTCAATGCCAACTGCAGTGTTCTCATATTCTGAACCTATTGCTCGTTGAACTCAACCACAGTCTTCCCTATGGCTTCTCTGGATTCTTGACTTTTGGGTACGAGTGCTATATTTACCTTCGTTTGCAGTGCCCGCAGTCGTCTATAAAGCACGTAGTTTTCTGAACTGTTACTTTATGCAGTTGCTACTTGCGGAGGTGAGCATTATGACTGAATACCAATAAATGTACTGTCCCCTTCTTTGTCGTATACATTCCGATGGAAAACATTCGCCATTACATGCGCCTCAGAACGCACCACCGTCGTCATCCCCTTCTAGCAAAAATATATCGGCGAAGCCACAGTGCTGTCTTCAAGTGTCACGGTCTCACCACGTAAAACCCCAATTATTATTTTCAAGTGTCTCATGGAAGTGAGGCCCAAGCTTCCTCCGTTCATAATCCACCCAGCAGTTCCCACAACCCCTCCGTGGTCGCTTGCGCTCCTATCACTCTCCCTATCTGTCCCTGGCCTCAAGGTTCCAAAGCATCTAGTCACCTTTAGTTCTTCAACAGTTGGCAATACACATGATGCACCTGAAATATCCTGACCACACTGCCGTCTTCATTGATGGATCCACCACACAGAGTGTTCGTTGTGTGCTTTTGTCGTCCCATCTGTTGCAGTCTCATGTGGATATCGTCTTTCACATCGTACGTCATCAGCATCGGCGGAGGTGTATTTCACTTCACTCTTTCGGCAGCACATATCACAAGTTCCTCCGCGTGTCTGGGTGGTCTACACCGATTCACGGGCTGCTCTGCAATGTGTGGCAACAATGGGGCTTCGTGGGTCGCTAGCCTCAATCGTAGTAGACATTCTTCACCAAGTTCAGCGTCTACATGATGAAGGTCATCGTATATGTCTGCAAGTCCTCCCCAGGTACCCGACGACGTCGCTGCAGAGAAGGTACCACTGCGCCAATACACCATGTTGTAAGCCCATTGGCCGAGACTGTGCGCGCGCTCCGATTGGTCGACAGTGTTTTGAATTTTGAAATCGCATTCTGTACGCGCGGATGTGCGTGCAGCGTCTCGGCCGTTTCAGCATAGTTTCGAAATAGCACGGCAGGCACAGCGTCCTCCTGTGTTCCGTGCCGTCAATCGACAGAACAGTTTGCAGAAATATGTTGGCGGATTTATACGTGCGTCATTGGGAGTCTACGCATGTTGTGCTCTTTCTGGACACAATTATTATCCCACGAACAGACTATCAACTGCGGAACCGGAATGCTTCATAAGTTGGAGCGTGGAGAACGAGTTCGGGCGCCGTTGGATTTCGAGGACTGACAACAAAGACAGGATTACCTGCCACACAAGCGCTTTTCGCTTCGCTCTAATGTATGATGCACCGCAAGCAGCCAGAAAGGATGCTCATCATAAAATGGTACGGACTCATGAGACTGGCACGGCATTTAGGAGTTGAACAGTGTGTTCGTTCTGCTTCAAGTTCGAACTTTTTTTCCAGTGTGCCAGCAACGCAGTGGGCTTTGTACGCATAGTGCACTCATGTATCAGATCTTTGAATCGGTGCTTTGTGTCGTAAATAAATATAAATGTTTCTTTTAGCCAAAAATCGCTTTAGTTATTCTGAATATCGAATAACGGCGGCAGGCGTGAAATCCAGTAGAAGTCGATGATAGCCAGGGCCAGCCGAAAGGTCAGCCAAACATTGAGGCTCCTGATTGGCCGACTGGTTATGCATAATATCCACCACGTTGGAATTTGTGTTGTGTGAACCAGTGTTGTGTGAATTATCTCAAACTATGGGTTCTATGGGGAGCTGTTGGAGCACGTCCCTGCACTGGATTCCTGGTCACTGCGGATTAAGAAGCAGTGAGGAGGCTGACAGAGTAGCAACGGCTGCCCATGAGTCCCCGATAGCCGTGCCCATTGTATGTCGAGAGGTGACAGAAGGACCCTACTAACTGCGTGGTTTCAATCCTTGGCTCTGCAGCAATGGCGCCGGGACACCACAGCCCAATCTGTCATGTGTTATTCGGTAGACCCAAATTTGTCGTTTTCTTTCACTGCCCGTTCATTACGGCATTTTACCTCCCTCCCCTCCAGCGTAGACTCCTCCTTAATGTGGCTTTCACCCTGCAATTCAAATGCATGATCAGATGCTGTGACACCAGCCTCTGTTCCACATGCGGTGTCGTGGCGAACACCCAGCACATTCTTATGGAATGTGCACTCTTCTGCCCGCAAAGGCGGGTACTGTGTGATGAGCTTGCCCGTATCAGCAAGAGGCCGCTCAGTTTAGCTGCAGTCATTCGCCCCCTATGAAGATATTGTGCTGCATCGTCGGGTTCTTCACCTGTTCATGGACTTCCTATCGTCCACTGAATTGCATGCTCCAGACGCTTTAATGCTGTCTCGTATTTTCATGCTTCATCTTCATATAATGTGCCATGTGCTATGGGGCAGGGTACCGCACCGCCCCGGTGAAACACCCCATCTCATCGTCATCATCGATTGTTGTTGTTGTATGCATTCCGGCTAGCGTGTGGACTGCATGATACGTCTTGCAACTTATACGTAATACTTTTGTGTGGATAGAGAAATGTAGACAAAAGTAGCTATGCTTGACAAATTGTACCCACCGAAGTACCCAGCAGGAGAAGGCTACGAACGTAATGTTCTATTTTACAAACGCTACGTAACGCAGGAACAAGGACGCAAACAAATAGTACACTCAAAGAGCGCGCACCGCCATACAGAGTCTCACATACTGAATAATGCGAGAACTTGCCAAGTACTGACATGGACCAGGGAAAATGTTGCAGTAGATCCCAGAGGTATTGTTTCCGAAGCTTGCAGCATCGAGCTAACAGCTCAGCTTTTTGTGTTTTATGTATAGGGTTTCCAATGCAGTGGAAGGGTGGAGGTATAGCGCTCCAAGTCCGAAGACCGAACTTTACTCCGAAAATGGCGCGCAAAGAATCAATTCTCATTCTGTTTCAACGTTTTGTGACAGTCAAGGCTGAGAACACTCTCTCTACTTGGGCTCCTTGATTTTTTAGAAACACTTGGTTTTGATAACGAGGAAAGGGATTTCCTGAATATTTTTTGTTGAACATGTGCAGGAAGAGATAGCGGACAAAAATATTTAGCAGCGAAGAGGATACGAAAGTAGCCAACACCACAACACAACAGCTTATCAGCCATACCGTTCGCCCTTGTCGATGAATTTTTGTTTGTTTGTTTGTTTGTTTGCGGAAGAGCATCTCAGCTGACCGTGCATTTTGAGGTTTGTGGTTGTTTGCCATTATTCGGATCGACCGAAATTTTGTGCAAGTCAACGGGTCGCCACCTCAGCAGGTGGTTGAATATACGTCAGATAGATAGGTTAGGAAAGATGTGTATGTTAGCACACCCATTTGTGATGCTCTCGGCCAAACAAAAAGTTTTTATCGCTAAGGGCGAAGTTACCAGAAATGTTACTTTACATCGTGTCCTCAAACAAAATTTTATTTTCAAAAAGTTGCCTGGGTGTGGCCATCAAGGTTTATCGAACTAATAGGAAATGCCGGACGATACCAGGGTATCGAGGTAACTCGTTACTGTAACGAAGTTCCTTTTCTTGGTAACTTGTAACTTAACCTGATACTTTTGCGTCGTGGTAACTTTCCGAGGAACTCGTTTCTTTCCCAGGTAACTTTGCCAAAGTAACTTAAGCTAAGTTCCAAGTTACTTTTAATTGGCTTTTCACTCACGCAAACATATTTGCTTGCCTTCTCTCCGGTTCTTCCATGGCATTTTATGCCATAAAACCTGATATTCAATCAATGACAGTATTCTGTTCAGGAAGTAACAACCGCTGCCATTGAAATGAAGCTGAAGACCATTGTGCGCCCACAAGGAGTAAGATGCAAAGCGTTCGAATTGTTGGACATAAACGAAAACGATCTAAGCGTGTTGTACTACTCCACAGGCAACTCAAGGTCTAACTCAACTGCTCACGCGCGTTGCACCTGTGTACTGCCATTTTGTGTCCGAAGTAACTTGGAAGTAACTCGTTCTTTTTTTAAGTAACTCAGTAACTGCGAGTTACATTTCAGGCTGAAGAACTACGTTATTAACTTAGTTACATTTTTCACACGGTAACTTAACTCGTAACGAGTTCTTTTTGACGGGTAACTTCTCGATCTATGGACGATACACAGGGCGTTTCGTGGTGCTTGCTTCGAATGTTTAATGACAATGTACTGCCCGAACGCGTAGTTTCTTTCGTGCTGCATGCAAGGTTTCCTGTGCATGGCCATTGTCATTGTGATGTGACCGCAAATGTCTATTCGTTTTGGAGGCTGCTTCATGTATTCGCTCCAGTGAACCCTTTGACAATTGTCCCGAGGTCTTGCTTCATCTCTTTAGCTGAAACTACCAGTGCTCGAATACCTGGCAGTCGTTGAGATTTTCGATTTGGCGATCAGTCATACGGGTTTCCTTGAGCCGGAAGCGCCTGATCGCGGGTTTGTTTCGGTTTGTTGAAGTTGAAAGATGGATCTGTTGAAAAATGACGACCGCTATCGTTCCTTTGACTCAAGAAAAGTAAGAGAGAAAGAAGGAAATGTGCGCACGATCCTTTGGTATCTTCTGACACTGCTGGGGGGGGGGCTCCTCTGCATCCCCGAGTGTGTGCCTCTTTTTCATGTTCCGGTTTTCAAACGATAAAAAGTTGTTTTTGCCTCTTCTCCCACGGCATCGCCGATACATCAGCGTCGAACGGAATTGCTATAGAGTATTGCCATTTATTACGGCGTTTTCCTTCTCACATGTTATTCCTTTTCCCCTCTTCTATCTCAGACTGCGCCTGCTTCGCCTTTCGCATAGGAAGCAAGTAACCTGGTCACAACTGGAAACTCTTCTTCGATGTGCCAGTTCTTAAAAGCCACTGTCGGAAAGCACATTCCGGAACACGAGAAAACTGATGTTCTGAGGCTGGAACAACGTAGAAATGACAAATACACGGCACGGTAATCCAGAAGATGTGTGTTCGAGTCCTACAGCTGGCTAACCTTTTCAGTGACTTTCATCTTTCATCGTTACATTCCGGAAGTTCAGACTGCTCATGAGCATTCGCTGTAATTTTTTCGCACCCTTTTGAGTGTAAAAGAGGCGTCGTTTTAAAGAAACCATAATACCATAATAAATAAAAGCCAGTCCGATGTAATAGTTATGGATTTTTCCCAAGGCCTTCGATCGAGTCAATCATGGAAGGCTAATCTCGACTTTCGGAATTGAGTACGGAACCATATCGTGGATCGAGGCATACCTCACAGGGAGAACACAGTATTTTTATTTATTTTTTATTTTTTATTTATGTAATATTGCTGATCGCCCAGTGGCGGCCTAAGCAAAGAGACACTAGGCCGAACAATAAACACAGCAAGCATAACAAGCAGGGTTGTTAACATTCGGCGGTAACAATACGTATGACAACATGGCAATATCAACGAGTGTGAGAGACTATGTTAAGATGTTAGCAAACATACTTGTTACAGTTGAAACAAACGTGTCTGAATCATGTAAAGATACGAGGGTGGTTCCATAAGTTTCCGGCCCAACCAACTTTTAATAGTCATGGAGACAAAACAAGTGTATCACTTTTCCACATAGTCACCCTTAACTTTGATGCACTTTTGACACGTTTCAACCAGCATTCTTATACCCTTGAAAAAATAGTCCGAAGTTTTGTCCGCAAAATGCTGGAAACCTGCCTCTTGATCCTTACTATCGTTTTGAAATCTCCGTCCTCTGAGATCCCTCTTGAGGTTTGAGAACAGGAAGTAGTCACTCGGTGCCAAGTCTGGACCGTAGGTGTGAGTGGTGGACTTCTTCGAAGCAACACTCCTTCAGTGCAGCCTTGGCAACAGAAGCCGTGTGGACAGGGGCACTGTCCTGGAGCAACCGGACACCTCGACTCAACCTGCCGCGCCTCGTTTCCTTGATGGCGTCTCGCAGTCGGTGCAGGAGTGAAGCATAATAAGTCGCATTCACTGTGGCGTTCCTATCTTTGAAGTCGATGAGGAGGATCCCGTGACAATCCCAAAATATTGTTGCCATGATCCTATTTGTGGATTGTGTGACCTTGGCTTTTCTTGGGGGTGCTTCTCCTGGTTTGCGCCATTCCATCGACTCCTTTTTCCAAAGGGGATCATAGTAGAGTACCATAGTCTCATCCACTGCGACAATTGACTTCAATATTTTGTCTTCGTTCCCTTGACAGAGCTCCAAAACGACGACGACGCGCTGTTGCTTTTGAAGTGAGGAGAGAAGTCGTGGCACCCATCTCGCACCGACCTTTTTCATGTGAAGACCCTCGCCGATGATTGCGAAAACTATTGTTTTGGAAAGCCCCAGCCTTTCTGAGATTTCCTTCACCTTCAGACGCCTGTCGTTCAGCGCTTCCTCCTCGACAAGAGACAAATTTTCTTGTGTCACCACTTCCACTGCACGACCATCGCGTGGATCATCTTCAATGGACTCAATGGACTTCAATGGACTCAATGGACTCTCGTTCCAGTCGAAACTGCTTAGCCCAGTCTTTTACCGTTGTGTACGACGGAGAGGCTTCCCTCTACACGTTGTCCAGTCGTGCTTTAATATCTCTCGGCGAAAGTCCCTGTTTTGTCAAAAAATTTATCACAGCGCGGTACTCGAGTTTTTCCATTTTAACTGAAGAGTGCACCCTGGCTGTTTGAAATGCCGCCCTCCAACTGACAAAAGCATGGAGAGGGTTGAGGGTGGTAGTAGTAGTAGTAGCCATGTCCTATCCCTTTTGAGTCAGGGTGGGCTATGCTCGACTTCTGGTAGAAGGTTCGCCATAGCCTCTGGGACTAAATAAAATACACTAAAAATACACTCATAAAATACACACGAGATAACAGAAAGAAAAGTCTAGTTTAAAATGTTCGTTGCTTCTTCACGGTTTGCGTCTCCTCCATGTCACCAGGCGGCGCTTGGTGGCTTCCACCTCCGCTCTTTCAAAATCTTCATGCTCTGCGCTGTGGTTCACGTCAGTAGTCGCGGTTTGTGGGCCTGTTTCTCTTTCTGCCTTGTCTTTATTCCGCCCGGCTGTCGTTCTTTGCAACCTGGTGGTGCTCCGACCCTCCAACAGATGGCGCCACGCGTCCTTAATCGAGGAGGGAGGAGGAGGAGTGCCGTTGGGAGGAACCCGAGAGGTCTGCCTGCCTGATTAGGCGGCATGTTTCTCGGGAAGGGAAAGGTGGTGGAGAGGAGGAGAGGAAAGGGTGAAGTGGAAGACCGAGCGGAATCCGCTCGGGGGGAGGATAGCTGCGTCCATGGGCCGACTTCAGGGGAACTGTGCCGGCATACGCCTATTACACATCTGAGGGAAACCCAGGAAAAACCCCAGACGGCACAGCCGGCCCGCGGATTCGAACCGCGGACCTCCCAGTCTCCAAGCGCACGCGTTACCGCTGCGCCACCGGAGCTGGTCATTTTCAAATTCGCGCGCATTTTCCACCTCGGGCCGGAAACTTATGGAACCACCCTCGTATGATTGATTCAGGAAGCGAATTCCACTCAACTGAGGTTCTGTGAACAAAAGAAAGCGGACAAGCGCTAATGCGAGGCGTAGGCAGATAAATATGTCGGCTGTGTCGTGTCCTAGACTCGCACAAACCACAGTAGCGGAATAATTGTTTATAGCCTATCCTCACTTCCCTCTGCAAGAACTGAAAAAAAAAAAAAAGTTTGTGTATGTGTGTGTCAATGGAACAATGTCAAATTCTTCGAGTGTTTTGTCAGGGGTGCCGCAAGGGTCGGTACTCGCACAACTACTGTTCTTGTTATATGTGAACGATATTGCATCCAGTTCGAACCCTAACGTACACACAGAATTCTTTGCTGACGACCGTGTCACATGTTTCGAAGTACGTTCTCCAAGAGACTAGATTAACTTGGGGCTTGATAGGATAGCAGAGTGGTGCAAAAACTGGGACATGAGAGTCAACTTTGACAAAACTGTTACGTCGGTTACGAATAAGGAATCAGCCCGCGAGTACGAGTATAAGATATCTAGCAGTCCCCTCAAAGCCGTCGACAACGTAAAATACTTGGGCAAAACTAACTTCGTATAAAACCCCAATACGATCATCACTGGAGTGCGTATACGCTTCCGCATCATCATCCTTATCATCATTCAGTGTGTGTGTGTGTTTGTGTGTTCTGCAGTGTGGGATCCCCATAAGAAAGATCACATATATCGACTGGAAAAGGTTCACAACTGTGCACTAAGTAAGACTCATTTTCTCGCGCTGTGGTAGGCAAGTATGTAAAAGTGATATCAGGAACTTTGCCAACTTGTAAATCTTATCCGAAAGCAGCAAGATTTCTATTTTTTTTTATACTCTACCACAATTTGCTAAAATTTGAGAAAGCAAAATAATGCAAACCAAGTAATTCACGTTTTAGCAGGATAAGTCACAGCATTGCAGTATTGACATAAAATTTTGGGGCATAATACTTCCTTAAACATCTACTTTAGCTTCCCGACTCTGTTTCTATTTGTTTTGTCTCCGTTAGAAACACCGAAGTTTATCCTGGCGACCCCTGTATTTTGAATCCTGGTTTACTACAGCAGTTGCGCAGTAACGGCGTTTCACTGATCCTGTCATTTATGACTTCTGCTCCGAGGTAATTGGTCCATTAGTACATGTGCATCCCTACCTAATTGCCGAATATACACGGCGATTGTGTTCGCTGTCGTATTTAGTCCAGTGAGGCACTATTCGTTGTTCCCGGGTATCTTGGGGAAATGTTGATGGTGTTGTTGATGGTGTTGATGGCAACATACGCGAGACATTGCAAACAACGCTGAAGAAAGACGTGTCCCGCTCTATTCAGCACACTGTGTGAAGGAATTTGTTCGTTCGGCCCGGGGGAAAACCGGCCTCCAAACCTAATGCGAAAGTCAAAGACCTTCGGCGAAGGTCATATTATTAATAATAACATTGTCATATTTTTACAAAGGCATCTTTCTGTCCTCGTTTCAGCTGGTGTTGCTCCCTGACTACTGCGATCCAGCAGACCTGAAAGAACAGTTTCGTCGTGAGATGGGTACTCGACGAAAGTTAGCGGCTGCTTCGACGTCCAAGTCGACAACGTTGACGACTGACGACGACTTCTACTCCATGCCATACGAGACGCCCCCCACAACCAAAGGTCAGATGGCATGCTTTGCTCTCTTCCAGTTTCCTGAAAACAAAACAAAACAAAAAGAAAGAACAACAACAACAACAAAGAACACGTAAGGCTGCATATAGCTAAAAATACAATACACTGGTCGTAATGTCTAATACAGTGCGTGCAATGTATGGTCTTCAACAACGTAACGCAGCGTTGTCGAACGACGCAGTATTCCGATTCGATTTGCAGGAACACGGTAAGCTGCGTCCACAAATGTCCGGCGCCCGCATGTGGTGTGGACAAACGTGTCTGTATGGAGTTCATTTCGTGTGATGCCTGATCCAACTCCAGTATGACTCCACTATAAGTCGTAATATCCAACTCGTAAATAAGCCGGAATATTACAGCAGTCACAACTGACGCGTCTCGACACACAGAGCGAGGATCTCTGCTCCAAGCAAAAGCATGCTGGTGAATGTCGTAAAGATGGCTTCGCCTCGTGAATACTGTTGGTGCAGAGAAGCCAGCTTGCCGTCGTTGATTTCTACACTCACAGGCAAAAAATGGGAGAAGTCTAGCACACGCAAGTGAATAAGATATAATTATTTAAAGGGACTGAAACATTTATTTTATTTAAAAAATAAATGTTTCAATCTCTTTAAATACTGATCTTATTTCTACACTCACTATAGAGAGTGTCTATGATATGTCTACCGCGGGGAATACGTTGTATTGCGTTCTATTTGATATCTGTAGTTTTGTTGCAGTATGCCCCACGAACGCAT
The DNA here is from genome assembly GCF_037126465.1 of Ornithodoros turicata. NCBI lineage: Eukaryota > Metazoa > Arthropoda > Arachnida > Ixodida > Argasidae > Ornithodoros > Ornithodoros turicata. The sequence goes on from NC_088203.1 coordinate 87,655,893, forward strand.
ATTTCTTCGTCTGCACCATTTTTTTTTTTTTTTTGTAGAGAGAGAGAGATGAAGTACAGACGTTAAGACCTCTCCCAGCTTATGTAATTCATTCCTAGCCGCTAATCTATTCACCATGTGGAACAGGGTTGCGGAATTGCCACTCCGGAGTTGGAATGATTCCGGAATCATTCCAGATTTAGCAGAGCTCGGAATGGAATTGGAATGGAATAGCGGAAACTGTCCTAGGAATGGAATGGTCTGGGTGCCCCGGTGGCAGTTTTGGTTTCAACGTGCTGGGGGTTTCTGCCCTCGCACCCTTTGCACCGCACCTGCACACGGTCAGGAGTGAAATAACCTTGTATTTGTGCTTTTTCCGTGCTTGGTAATGTCAATATCATCTAGCACTGCTGGACTTGCCAGTATGGTTACCGGTCCTTTTCCTTTACTGAGGGAATTAACGGAATGGAATTGGGTTGCCAAGCCATTCCAGGAGTGGGAACTGACCATAGCTTTTCATTCCGAGGAATTGAAAGGAATGGAATTATCGCAAATCTCCATTCCTCGGAATGGCATTGGAACGGAATGGGATGCCCCATTCCGCAACCCTGATGTGTACGCGAGTATGAACCCAACATTGGAAAGAAAGATGGAGGTATTAACGAAAAACCACGGCCAAAAAACTGCGACGGCAAAAAAGACTACACAGCTCCCAGCTGTGACGCGTCAAAAGCAGGCGACTTTGGCCATGGGCGTGATAGTGCAACCTTAGAATGAGCAAAGGACGTACGTGCCTTCAGTCCGCTTGCAGGGGGTGTGTCGGGTGACCGTCCGACGCTTTTTTTTTTTCGCGTGAACTGCGGCCGCGGTGAATCCAGTATGGCAGAACTAGGATATATTTAAGATAATAGGCCTTTTTGCGAGCCGTTCTCCACTGAGAACTCAGGTTTTTTGAGAGTCTCTTCATGGATAAAGTGTTCACCGGCTGATATTTACTCGATCTACATGATGCGATGTCACTCTCCCTGATCTTCCGTTCAAATCAGCTGTTGATGTGCAATAAGAGACGGTGTCTGTTTTCCCTAACATGGGCTACATAAAAAACAAAAACAAAAAACATAATAATAATAATTATTATTATTACATAACTAAACATAACTTCACCGCATAGCATGCCCCAGGCCAACCATCATCCCGAACGACATCGTTCTCTCTTATGATTTGTTGAACACTAGAGACGTACGCCTTCTTGTGAAACTTTTTAAGTTACGTTAATTGTCATTGTATGTGCAGTGGTTGGCCTGGAATGTGCCATGCGGTGAAGTTCTGTTTTAAAGAGACTATCGCATCCGTCCCAGTCGATTCTGAAGCTATACTGCTGCTTACTCCGCGTTCATCACTGATAATAACGCCGAAAATCCGACGCGAATTGGTGGCGTTGTTCCTGTGCAGTTTGTTGTAACTCGTGGCAAGAGCAGACGACGCATATTCAGAGTATTCAGGGATTCCCACTCTAGAAACGTCACCCAGAAAAGGCCAATCAGTGAGCGCCCTTTCGCGCGGACGGGACCATTCACGGAGCGGCTGGTGTGACCTTGGTATCCTTGGCGGGCGAGCCGGAATACTACGGGACGGCGTCTGCTCTTGCGGAATGTTCTTTCTGGTTAGCGACGGACGTGTTCGTGCAGCCAGGAGCGTAATACGGTGTTCCACGCAATACGGTCACGTCAGAACTCACACTGGTAAGCGAAAACGTCGGCGTAATTACCGATGACTTTTCACTTAGTATATTGCCAAGCGGGCGATCTCGGAGACAATCGCCTGCGCAGCGATCCCATTCGTGTGCCCTGCTTACGTCATCATGGCGTTAGCTGCACAGAGAGTGCGAATCTTTAAAACTCGTTTTCGTAATATGTAAGCTGTTTTCGGAAGAGAAACTTGGCGAAGTTGACTGGTGAAGTGGTGACGAACATTACGGTATCGGCCTCATGCATACGTTCCCGAATATGATGACCACTTTAAGAGGGCATACTGCAATATTGTACATGAGATGGGACGTATGTAGGGATATCGTCTGACTCCAGCATATAATGCATGTCTGTCACCGTATTTTCTTTTTTTGGTACACCACGAGCTGGTATATCTGGCCTTGTAAGTCACGATCACAGGGAAGCCAGAAGAAGACTATTAGCCACAAGGAAATGGTAGCCACTAGGACAGCTAAAGGTAAACAAGAAACAGCAAACAATAAACGTTTCACCAGATTTATAGCGCGCGCAAGAACGTCGACCAGATCATTAACATCCAGCAAGATTCGTCTTCTTGGATCTTCTTCGTCGCCGGGAAGGCACTACTCCCTGTAATTAATGGCGCCACGAATCACGTCGTTGATGTGGCCCGGTCAGCGTGCTGGGTCACACCGGCCGGGAACCAGAGCTCGGACGATCATCGGTCAAAGTGCGACAAACGTTGAAAAATGGTCTACTCAGGTGACTGCGCCTGCCTGACGGAGGAGATGTCTCCCCGAAGGGAATGGCATCATGCGCCGGCAACGACGACGATATTGCTGCGAAAGAAGGGTGCACGGAAATAGAAGTGAGGGCTGAAAGCAGAAAAAAAAAAAGAAAAAAAATCGCGCTGATTCGTTTTTAGGGAGAATACACAAAGGCGTAAAACTGCTCCAAGATTCATGGTCCTTCCAGTCACGTATTGGTGACAGGATGGAATTTGAGTACGGTCTGCTGCGCAGTTTGAACCTCTTTTGCGCACTTCTAAATAGCGCTGACTCACGGGTTGTAAAGATGCATTGGGTCGCGTTTCTTACGGCTCGCCATTGGGAGCTGGGACGGAGTTTTCTGCTTTTTGTTTTGTTTTTGCTACGAAAGAAAGGCGGCCGTGAGCGCAGCGGGTCGTTTTGCTGCGAGAGATGATAAGTTAGCGAGCGAAAGAAAATGCGTGGCTGTTTATCATGAAAAGAGACACCTGTTCACCGAGTATGGGGAGCATGTTGACGCACACTCTTATGACCGAAATCATCGCACAAGACACGGAAGGCCAATTATTGCACAGAATGATTGACGCTACGTGAAAAGTGAGGCGTTCGCGTTCTCTTCCAACTTTGCTGCCTGCTTCCAAAACTGTCAACTGTTACACTTTTTAAAAGGCGAGAAATCCAAGCTAAGCTGCGGATTCCAAAGTTTTATTTCATGGAGAAAAGCGAGTGTTAAGTCGTATTTTGTTGCGAACAGATTTCAATGTCTGTGGCGTTTAGAAATTCAGTCATTAATTATTAAAGTAAATATTTTTTTTTTCGTAGTCCGTATGGATGCATGTCAAAACAACCCCTCGTGGGATCGGACCAGTGAAACTGCATTGATATTTGACAACCCTTAGGTACTTTGTACACTGTCTATAAGGTAAGGTGATATTGTTATAAGGTATAAATTGTAAGGTTGTAAATAATAAATTGTGTTAGTAAAATAAAATAACTGGAATTGAAATGCTGTGCCTGATGAGACAGAGCCAAATGACTTCCTTTATGAAAGGCTTACCTGGAGAATCATCCATGTTGCTCATTAATATGACAATTCGCTTTATCACCAAAATCCGCGGGAACGGCCTTGGTCATATTAACCAGGGTAGACTGTATTCGTATTGAACCATTGTTGTCCTGAGCCGGTCCTCCGTACTCTGACGTTGTGCCGCAGAAAGCCACGCATATGAGTACATGTTTGCTGCCTCTCTCTGCCATCCCCAGGCCAATTGGAGAACTATACTTATATTTCTAGTGATGGCTGTCTGACAAAAGTTCCGTTTTTCGGCTAATGAACTATACTGCTTGCTCTTGGATGAACTGGCAACAATCGAACAATCCCTGAAGCGCCTGTAGCGCCTTTCGTACGTATAACCCATCTAATAGGCGAGCTTGAACGACGAGGCTGATTTTGCTCGTATTATTGGCTACTTATAACAATAGCGAGCCAATATTTCTGTTTGTGGTGTCCATTGAAACTTTTCTGTTGTATCGTTTACGTGTGGTTCAGTTTTTTCCCCATGTCATTGTCAATGAACACAAAGGGGTACATTGTAGGCGTGCTCAAAGTACAGAGTGTCATGGGCAAGTTGTACTTGTTGCGTACAAGTACCGTGTTGTACCTCAAATTATGTGTGCTACGCCGAGAACCTGTAGAGTCCGCGCTGTTGAAACTGGTTATTATTATACCCATTATTGATGTGCTTTAGTAGAAACAAGGTGCGCTATTGGATGCTTGAATGACGTAAGAAGCGGATGACTAATTTAAATAGGCGAGAGGGACAGTTTTTCCCGCATATGGTCAAGAACTTGTAAAATAATAGGTGCTCCATTCCGCGGCATTGGCAGCAACAGAAAGCGCGCCGAATATTTATTCATACTTGAAAGCCGCACTAGTCTCACTGTGCTCAAGTACTCACGACGAGGGTTGCCAGATCAAAATCTTAAAAAGTCGCCAGTGAGTCTTGAGTGTGCAGCCAATTCAGTGGCCAGTGGTGTGCAGGCATGCTGTTTTGTGCTGGAGCTCGACTAAGCTAAGTTACACTTGACGCGGAAAATTATATTTGGACTAGAACCGTATGATATACACAGTAACAAATGAGACTTGGAAAGGGACTTGTGGTCGAGTTCTGAAAGTACACGATATGTTCAGAAAGAACGATTAGATCATGGGCGTGGATATGTGGACGTGCTTTAGTTGCGTAGCACGTTGACTATGCTTTAGTTTCCACATGCAACATAACTTGAAAACGACCAATGACTACCCTAATTCCCTCGGCCAAATCAAACGAATAGCCTATCGAATAATTTGCATAACTATAATTAGTGACTTTCCTTCACGAGACGATTATGATCATGATCGACACCAACAGCGGTGAGTCGGTGGATCAATCTGATCCACCCGAACAACAACAACAATAAATGATGTAACAGTGATGCCGACATGGCATGGTTCCCCGCGCTAGCCACACGGCCCTACCCCACTTCAGAGAGGTTAACATGATCGGATGAATTAATTATGAACGCGAAGAGACGACAGGGACATCCACCCGAAGGTTCTGCAACGAGTGCTGAAATTCAAGCATACAGAGACAAAGCAGTTCTGTGGACATCATGCGGACTGAGAGAAGATGCATCGTCAAGGGAGAGAGAAGTGAATCGACTTCGGCATTACATGTGGCGCAGCGATGATGCACACTCATCCAGATTTAGACGCACAAGAATCTAAAATGTACAGCCGTGGAAGTTCCCGCAAAGTAGCCAGAAAACAACCCAACCGCCATTGCCTGAAGTTCTGCGCTGCGACAGTCGTAAAGTAGCGAAATGCCCTTGCCGCGAGCTGCAAGGCAAGGCCACTTTCTCGTCAGCTGGCCTGATTGATTAAACGCTACACAGAGTGCGATGGGTTAAATGCAACTTGGCAATCGGCTAGGTTTGGTAGTAACGAACTAGTTCAGTGTTCTATTCCCGTTGTGCGCAGTTCCTTAATTGGCGATAACCTCACGTGAAGCCCCTTGCGATCTTGTAACTGCAGAAGCAGGTGCGAACGGAAGCAATCTCCGTGTTCTCGCGTCGGTGGACTCCTCTAATTAGCCTTCAGTCCGAACTACGTGTCTGGTAATCGAAAGTTCTACCAGTGAGTAAGGTGGGAAAGATAAACAAGAAGAGATTAGTCTGGATACTCATACTACGTATATACCAGCAATCTAGATACCCGAGGATGTAGGGCAGTTCTACGTGCGCCGATAAAAAAAAAAAAGAAAAGAAAAGGAAAAGAAAAATGGTTTTCCTGGTTTTTGATGTCAAGGCTGATACTGTTTGCTTTCTTCATATCCAAAACCGATAGCTCTGGACAGCGCCCTTATCTGTATTGTTACTAGGAGTTCTACTTTATTGCATTGATCTTTGTTTTGTTATAGCACCGCAACAAGCGTGCTGAACAGCACGTTTCGTGATGTGCCCCAGCTCACTTACCCAGTTATGTAGATCATCACGAAGTGTATATGTTAGTTATGGCGTTTCCGAGTGATGACTCATTGGCAGGACTGAAATAGACCCGTCACTCGTCATGCGATGTTTTGACGTAGAACCACGTCTTTTTTGTGGCACAAATACAGATACATTCTGCTTATAAAAGTGCACATAGCAGGCTTTGCAGCCTTAAAAACGTTGCACTTGCTTAGAGCTGTCAACAGAACTAACGTGAGTAATGTGCGTAATGTCCGAAAACAGTGCTCATAGGAGTATAGGTAGAATGGAAAAGAGGTTGATACGAGGATGGTTCCATAAGTTTCCGGCCCGACCAACTTTTAATAGTCATAAAGACGAAACAAGTGTATCATTTTTCGACATAGTCACCCTTAACTTCGATGCACTTTTGACACCTTTCAACCAGCATTCTTATACCCTTGAAAAAATAGTCCGAAGTTTTGTCCGCAAAATGCTGGAAAACTGCCACTTGCACCTCACTATCGTTTTGAAATCTCCGTCTTCTGAGATCCCTCTTCAAGTTTGAGAACAGGAAATAGTCGCTCGGTGCCAAGTCCGGACTGTAGGGTGGGTGGTGGATTTCTTCGAAGCCGCACTCCTTCAGTGCAGCCTTGGCAACAGAAGCCGTGTGGACAGGGGCATTGTCCTGGAGCAACCGGACACCTCGACTCAACCTGCCGCGCCTCTTTTCCTTGATGGCGTCTCGCAGTCGGTGCAGGAGTGAAGCATACTAAGTCGCATTCACTGTGGTGTTCCTCTCTTTGAAGTCGATGAGGAGGATCGCGTGACAATCCCAAAATATTGTTGCCATGAACTTTTTCGAAAGGGGATCATAGTAGAGCACCATAGTCTCATCCCCTGTGACAATTAACTTCAATATTTCTTCTTCGTTCTCTTGACAGAGCTCCAAAAACTCTTTGGCACAGACGACGCGCTGTTGCTTTTGAAGTGACGAGAGAAGTCGTGGCACCCATCTCGCACTGACCTTTTTCATGTGAAGGCCCTCGCCGATGATGCGGAAAACGGTTGTTTTAGAAAGCTCCAGCCTTTCTGAGATTTCCTTCACCTTCAGACGCCTGTCGCTCAGCACTTCCTCCTCGACAAGAGACAAATTTTGTTGTGTCACCACTTCCACTGGACGACCATTGCGTGGATCAATGGACTCTCGCCCCAGTCGCAACTGCTTAGCCCAGTCTTTTACCGTTGTGTACGACGGAGAGGCTTCCCTGTACACGTTGTACAGTCGCGCTTTAATTTCTTTAGGCGAAAGTCCCTCTTTTGTCAAGAATTTTATCACAGCGCGGTACTCGATTTTTTCCATTTTAACTGAAGAGTGCACCATGGCTGTTTGAAATGACGCTCTCCAACCGACAAAAGCATGGAGAGGGTTGAGGGTGGTGCTCTGGCCCTCCAACAGATGGCGCCACGCGTCCTTAATCGCATTCTCAAATTCGCGCGCATTTTCTACCTCGGCCCGGAAACTTATGGAACCACCCTCGTATCACGTGGAAAAGAGCTAAATACGATCTCCATCTTTGTTGGCTTGCCTTGACTGGTGATGCTTTGAATTGATTCACTGGATCAAAGAGCAACACATGTCTATCGCATCTGAGAGGTACATAGAAGGAAAGCGAGGCTAGAAATGTCGTACGCAGTAAGCTGCTTGCTGCAAGTTTGAACAAAAATAAAGCGCCTGGCATCTACCTGCAAATATAGGACCTGCTCATATTGAGTTCTGGATGTCATCTGCACATAGTTAGTGTAATGTCTACACCCAAACAACGCTAACAAGGAGGCGCTTTCGTACGTTCTTAAGATGCGTTTCGTAGCACTTAGGCAGACAGTTCCGACGGAAAGCCAGGAGGTTAGATAGTACAATGACAGAAAACAAGCGAATAAGGCAGCGAAAACTCTAAAAATGGCGGGTAATACGACACAAAGGTTTTCAGTGCGATAATATTTAGCGAGCCGATTTCTTCTCATATATATTTGTAATTTCCAAACTCGCATTAATTTTCGTAATTACTTCATGGAGCACTAAAGTCCAAAAGAATTCTCCTCGCGGAATGTAAAATGCTCACACCAAGTACCGTTGTCCAACCGTTACGTCTTTCGTGATTTACACTCTAGAAATGATATTTGGCACAGAAAGGCGTGCGATTCCCTCCCTGTTTGGATCAGTAGCGATAGCCCTATCATTCGTGGCAATGGTTGGCATACATCGTGTTGTGCGGTAAAGCTCTGCCCTTAGATTGTGTGGGCGAGCGAAAGAACCTGCACTAATAAAAACAGAACTTCACCTCATAGCACGCTGAGCGCCAACCATTGTCACGAATGATAGGTTGTCGCTCCTGATTCGAAGATATGGTGTGCGAGATGGACGCAAAAAGGCGTAAGCCCCCCCCCCCCCCCTCTCCCTTCGAATCAGAAGCGATAACCCTGTCATTCCTGGGAATGGTTGGCGCACAGCGTGCTATGCGGCGGAGCTCTGTTTTTAGAGTGTGCAACTTACGCTTTCTCTCTCACTTTCCTTCTTGAGAAAGGAGCGCTCTCTCATTGGTCTGCGCAAACGATTCGCCCTATCATCGCTGGAGATCGTTTGAGGAGACCAATCCGAGATAGGCTTTCCCGCATTGTCGACTTCTTGAGAAGGAGATGGGAGAGGTAGCGTAACCGTGGATCCACACGAGCGACATTCCCCAGAATATTTCATCGGAATATACGAAAAACGTCATAGCTTTTCGCTGTCACGTGAGCACGAGCGTTCAACTTCGTGTCTTCACGTACACTGCTATAACCGTGGGGAACATCGGGCAATACAGCCACAATATATTTCGTAGCAGACGACAGGAAAATACTCTGACAGTGCCATCTGCTAAGTTCGTAGTACGCCACTCCCGATATTGCGGCACCGTGTGAATGCTCATGCGTTCCTCCCTTCCGAAAACATCGAACAAGCCTTCAAGCTTCCCCACGAAACGTCGTCCACCGAAGCGGGCGGAGCTTGTAGCCATTCACGAAGCACTGAAGAGACAAATTTTGTTGTGTCACCACTTCCACTGGACGACCATTGCGTGGATCAATGGACTCTCGCCCCAGTCGCGTCTTGCATCCTCTCGACCACCTGGAAGCTGGACAGTCCTCACAGACAGCAAGTCGGTGCTGGAGGCACTGTCTTCGCAATGATATGCAAGCCTGTTGCTCAGGCTTGCCTATCATGGAATTTATCCACCAGCTAGCCTGCATTTACGCCATTCTGTCACTGTCTTCGCCTCGCTCGCAAGTTGTTTCTGATATCCGCTCACTGATCCCGACTGTGCACAACCTCCTCATCACCTCCGGCCACTCCGTGTGGTTTCAGTGGGTGCCAAGCCACATTGTCTTGCCGGGAAACACACGTGCCGACGCACCAGCGAGGCACGCTCATGGCGCAGCTGAGTGCAACACTGTCATCTCGTTATCACCATCCGTCTGCCGCATACACGTCCGCCGGCGCTTTTCCTTCGACACCCGCCTTTTCATGGAAAACGCTGTCGCAGCCAACACCTTCCTCCACCGCATTGACCCGACGGCTGTCTCGAAAGGAAGAGTCAGCTCTCCATCGTCTTCGCGTGAATGTTGCCCGTACTCCATCGTTCCTGTTCAAGATCAAGCAGCGTCCCTCTTCGGCGTGTCCCTCCTGCTCCACCGACGCCGACACCCATCATTTACTCTTGACCTGTCCAAGATATGCCGCTCCTCGGACTGCACTCACGCACCGCCTATGTGCCCTGGGGCACACAGACCTCTGTTTGGCCACCCTACTGGGCCCTGTAGTGCAGAAGCAATGGGCTGTTACCAGAGCGCTACTATGCTTCCTTGACTCTGGGCTCCTAGACTGCCTTTGAGCGATCGTGCACTCATGCACCCCTGCTGCCAATGTGCCGCTTGCGTCCTTTCCCTTTTCTGTTTCTGCTTTATTTTTTTACAAGGAATAGCAAGTCGGCTTCTGCCTGGCTGACCTTTCCTTTTTGCCTGCATTTTTTTTTCTTTCGTGATAAACATATCTCCCCCATGCGTAACACGGGACGGAACTTCGGCTCCGTGAGCAGCGTTTGCGCTTTTTCTTCCACTGGAATATTCCGGTGAGGATGTCGCTCGTGCGAGTACACGGTAAATTGCAGGTTCCTTCTGTCATAATTCACGAAAAGGCCAACGAATGAATCCCGTTCCATTTGTGTTGGTATGAAGGTAACTGCATGTTTCATTCCGCGGGTAGGAATTTTTGCACTTTATTAGTGAGCCTGAGTTACCCTACTTCATTTTCACCTGAATGAAGAATTCGGGGAACAGTCTCCTCGAAGTCTAGTCCCAGGTCGGCAAAACCATCCTTGCTCACAACAGGCCGCCATGTGCATAGCGCGTATAACAAAAAAAAAAAAAAAAAAAAAAAAAGGAGAGAGAAACTAAAGCAAAAGTCGTGTTAATTGAGTCTGCAGTGATATCATTTATACGCTGACCTCCTTTGAATACCTCCGCAACGAATATGTGATCCGAATGAGGACAGCGATTTTTGCCGAGTATCAAGACGCGTCGTCGTATTGACACAGGCCCGCTGTGCTCAGACTCTCCTCCGTATTGACACAGTCAGCAGCACCGGTACTTACGGTGGTAATGAGATACGTCGATAAGTGTGAAACGGACTGTTGTATCAGCCGTTCTCAGACAGCAGACCGAAGCCCTATTAGGTATCTTTCGTGTCTTGAGTCATTCCCCGAGTACGATCAGTCTTTAGTGCTATACCTGTTTCAATTTACCGTTTTTTTTTTGCTTTTTTTTTGTTCTGTTGCGCTTTCGTCATTCCCCTACTAAAATTGGACCAAGTGTCATGCAGACCTTCACCATCAGGATGAAAGCCAGCTATTGCATGGAATGACGCCGTTATCACTTCTTCGACGTTAATTCTGGAAAATGTACTCCTTTTAATGATAATTAGCACAACTGCACAAATGTCACACACACATACATAAAGGAATGATGACGAGATGGGTACTGATGCCGGTCGGCAGGCTGGGTGCTGGTCCAGTGACAATTGTAGAGAATGAAAGATCATGTCACAAAAAGGTGCATGCCTCCCGTTTTCACACACCGTTCCCCTGCTACGGCTTCGGGAAATACGCTTTTGCACGATAAGCTATGCAGTGCCCGGAGAATTTCATGCACAGGGAAGTGACTTGGCGCGCCGTGTCCCAACGCCAGGGCATTCGCGAAACCCAGCGTGGTTGTTTTTGATGGGGGTCGAGGACCGAATTATCGTACTAAAATAAAAGTACGCCACAGCATTAACGAGGGGTGTGAGAGATTACAGTAAATATAAATGACGTTGTGTGCACAGAATAGCAACAATTTAACATCAGAAAGGGAGTGCACGCAGAACACACGAAAGACGTGGACACGACAGAAAGTGCGGTCGTGTCCACGACTTTCATGTGTTCTGTCTCCACTCCCTTTGCTGTGAAATGGTTCCTGGCCAACTTGCCCAGTTTTCCGTTGTTACTGAACAGGATACTACTGTGCCACTCAACAGATGATTGTGGAAGGTTCCCCGGAGAGAACAGTTAAGGCACGGTAGCAGGTGTACCATGCTGAGGACGTGGTATGTGCCTCCTGCGGAGGTTCTATGGAAAAGAGACTGGCCAGTAGCAAAAACGGTTTATTTACAGTCGTCTCGTCCGTTTGTGCTCGTCCACACTTCATAACTCACCACACACGCAACTCAAAATGTTGCCAGCAACCAGTTTATGTATGTTCCGTGGGGAAGCGTACTTACGAAAGAGAAAGCAAGCAGAGCCGGAGTTACCAGATGTGCGCAGGACATACAGAGAAGATAGCGACGTTGCGTCGTCAAGAAGGATATCTGAAGGAACGCCCGACATGTAATGGAGCCGAGTCGAACATCACATGGTTGCTCTGCCAATCCACTGCCCGCTCCACGCTCGCGTATTTCGTGTTTGTCCCGAGGTTGAGAAGGTGCTGCAATTATCTGCTAAGTGTTTCTGAGGACAGAAGAAATACGCAAAGAAGAAGACCCGTTTACCCATACACTTCCACGTTAACGTGGCGATGCGGTACGCCCCTTGCACTTCGAAATTCTTTTTTTTCCGCGAGAGTAACGTTTGCCATGACACGTAGTCGTAGGCCTGTCAAAGCAACAATGCCGAGAATCGGTTACACTGTAGATGCACGTTGTATGGAACCACCATTCAGAAGTGTAACGTTCACTGGCCTGATCTGTTGAAAATGGGAGGCTAATTCCTTCTTTGCATTCCAATAAAGTTGTCCATTTGTTGTTGCATTCATGCTAATCGTCACCGAAAAATGTACGCCCTCAAACCACGAGTGATAACGGTATCATTTTCTGTAGTGATTGGCATTAGGCATTTTGTTTTTATTTTATTTAGTATAGACGTTACGGTGAAGTGGGCCCTCTTCACCGACTTCAGGGCACATGCGCATGGAGCGGACGTCGCTGGTGTGCATAAGGAGAAAGAAAGCGCATGGTGTGTACGGCATACTTGGCCTTTCTGTACCGCATATCACAACAACAACAACAACAGTAAATGATGACGATGAGATAGGGTGTCTCACCGCTGTGGTGCGGTACCCTAAACCCCATCGCACGTGGAACATTATGTGAAGATGATGAAGGAAGGTTGAAAATACAAGGAAGAACCAAAGCATATCACATGCAATTACTACACCAGTTTGTCTTTAATAGCATATCTTTAATAACGACCGCGAGCACACGGTGACTCGATGATCGCGCGATTTTTCCCGACAAACAGGAGAGCAGCGCCGCCGCGTCCCTATGACGTCACGCACTGAAGTGAGTCCATATGAGCGAACATAACAGCCACAACTGGTTGGAGAACGAAAACGTATCCGTGATTTTCTACTCCTACACCTTAGAAGCGGAAGGTTGGGTAGATACTGAGGATGTTTCCGACGACTGCTTTCGCAGAAGGTTATTGTCAAATATACTGATCGTGCCACCTCCAAAGGGTAGTCAGTTGAATAGCCCCTGGATAAGCACTTAGAAGTATTCGTTGTCGGAAGTCTCGGACATGAAGCAAGACAGCAAGCTACAGAAAAGGCTTCACAATCCTCAGGAGCCTATGTCTTTGGCGATTTCTATATCCACGATCCAAGACGAGAATGCAGCGGATGTCACGTCGCGAATGTGTCACCTGCAGCTGGCGTAGGGACAGTGTTATTACTGCTCCGATATACTTTTGGACGTTGCACAAAACCAGTAAAATTGAAAAAAAAAACTATCGCTATAAGTGCGCAGCTCGTAAAAACGCACTGCCGTTCAGCACGCTACATTAAAAAGCGGCTCTCCATAGCGGCAGTTCAGGTTTTTCGAAGAGGGGCAATTTATTTCCCTCGTCTTCACCTGGCGGGAGCGTCCACACAATGTTCAATTACCCTAATATGCGTTGTGTTCGCCTTACTTTCTACGGTATCATTACGTAAGTAAGGTACGATGTTATTCCGAAAATGCACGCGGAAACATAATCTTACTTGTATTACCGTATTTTCCGGTGTATAACGCACGCGTTATACAGTAAACAAAAAGTTCTGAAGAGATCCCGCGCGTTATCGAACGATGAGCGTTATACACGGAAATATTTTCCTGCAGAGTTCCTCTTCAGGATTGTGACATACAAATTGTAGCCTCTTCCAGAGGGTGCTGTGGCTTTCTCCCGTATATCTTACGATCAGTTGACAAAACCAGCGAAAGGGTACTGGACTTCATAAAAGGTGTTCAAATGATGTTAAGGACGGTATTCAGCAGTCAATAATCTTGAATTCATTTTAGAGGAATGTCGTGTGAGAAGGGACGCGAAACGGAAAGCGGAAAGGGGACTGAAGTATACAATGGACAGCGACCTGTTGCATCGGAGTTTAACGGATTTGACTAAATGTGTTTCAAATATAGCATATGCTTATATGATACACCGCTTTGGTTTATTGTGTATGCTAGCGGCAGGACAGAAGCTTGTAGCACCATTGCGGTGCGCGTTATACATCGAACATTTTTCAAATTCGACCCCTTTTTAGGGGTGCGCGTTATGCACGAGTGCGTGTTATACACCTGAAAATACGGTAATCATTTTCCTCGGGTAAGGACCAGTTTGCGCGTCCTTTACTCGTGAATTAAGCTAATTTGTATGATAGCGTAAGCTCTGTTGTTGAAAAAAATGGTAAATGCAGTTAATGTTGAGAACATCTTGATCTTGTGTGACATCAGAGTCTTGCGCGTTGCTGCGACAGCGGTGGCAAGGGTGAACGAGTGGGTAACGGGAGACCTTCCATGAACAACTGTGGTGTTGCAGAGTTTATGCTTCTGCCCAGGAATCACTGTCACGGAGGGAAAGGGCAACGCTTCAGTTTTTATTTTCGCCCCAACGTGGCCTATGACGTCAACCTCCTCTTCCTCCTCCTTTTTTTCGTTACAAACAAACGAGTGTCAACGTCGTACACACGTGCCTCGTGTCTCGTCGTTTTGGATACGTTGAATAGCGATGAAGAAACGTCTTTGAATGGGATGGCGAACATACATCGTTAGATGAAAAGGTATATCAAGGGCATAAAAAAAAACATATCAAGCACAGGTGTAAAACAGCATATTTCTACCTCATGTAACCTATAGAATACTGAAGCCGTGCCACCCGCATGTAATGTAACGCCTTCCAGCTTCTTCATGCTTCTTTAGTTCTCTTTTACTTACTGATTGCTACATGTACTGTCACGATTTCATTCAGTTTCGTTAATTCACTCAGTGTCTATTTGCGTGTACTCACTCTGCTGTATTGTGTTGTGGTGTACGGTGTAACGGTATTGTATCGTGTTGTTGCACGTATTTGTGCGCGTTTTGGATGTGTTTGCGGTATTTGCCACTGTATGCTAATTGCTATTTCTCTGCTTCTCTTTATGTGCACCAACACCAAGGCCCTTGTGGCTGTTCTTGGGCACGAATGAATCAACAAATCAATAAACGAAATGAGATAATGTATGTAATAACATATTCGTGTATTCTGCACTTCAGAACTCTCGGTGATTCGCGCTTGTGAACTGCAGTGAATGACCCACCACATCCCATTTATGCGTGTGTCTGTAGCGATTCGCACTTAGGTTATTGTGTTACCACAAAATAATTGCACTAAAGAGACGGTCGCATTCGGGAACCTGTAGTAGACTGACGAAGATGAGACGCGCGGGCTGCGTGGGTCAGCTGTTCGACTGGCGATAGTTGGTTAGTCAACGTCCGGCGTCAGCCGAATAAAGGCGTTTGTTGTTTGACTCCGCTCGGTCTTCGTACAGTATTACAGAACCCATCCGTGAAACCGATACGACTACATGTTCGGCATCGACCGACGATCTACTTGGCGATATATATATATTATTTTTTTCGTCCGAAATGTGCTTCGATATTAAATAAACGCATTTCAAAGGTAGAGCTGCTTCCGTTGCCGCAGAAGCTCCGTCTGCGTGACGTCATTCCCTAAGCGGAAAGTGAGAGCGCGGTGCTGAGAGGGGGAAAGGCGCCGTCCAGACGCCCCGAAACGCGTGTGACGTTTCCCCAGCGTCAAAACGTCGCACGCACGTCATGGCCTTGCCCACGCGGCGAAGACACGACCGCGAGACGATCAAACGAAAAGCGTACAGAGCGAGTGACGCGCGCCAATGTTCCAGCATTCGTCGTCCACAAATTTCGAACGTACCGATGCTCTTCTTTCCTACACTCGAAAAACAGAACTTCAACGCATAGCACGCTCCTAGCCAATCATCATCCCAAACGACAACGTTCTCTCCCTTGATTTGATGAAAATGGGAGGCGGGCGTACACCATTTTTGTGGCAATTATGAACTGCATAAAGCCGCAAAAATGGCATACGCCCCCCTCCCCCGTTTTCAGGAAATCATGGGAGAGAGCGATATCACTCGGGATGATGGTTGGCTGCGAGCGTGCTATGTGGTGAAGTGGCGCTCAAAGAGGCGAGGGAGTCAAATGCACTTGCCCTCGAGGGCCGCCTGCTGGGATACCTCTGGGACTTTCTCTCTGCCCGTACGTTTGATGTGTGTGTCAATGGGCGCATGAGCCCCAAAAAAAAGTTCGAACGCGGGGTCCCACGGGGCAGTGTTCTTTCGCACACTCTATTCAACCTGATCATGGCTGGAGTCCACCGCAGGATTCGCCCATCTCCGTATACCCTTCAGCTTACCATCTACGCGGACGATATCTGCCTCCGCGTTGTGGGAGACAAGGAGAAGCTTCGTGACACCGCCGAAATTGCACTGAACAGCCTCAGTGCGGCACTTCTTGAAACGGGGCAAGTTGTATCTCCAGAAAAGTCTCAGTGCTTGGTTTGCATTCCCCGCCGAAAGTAAGAAAGGGAAAGGGTTTCCCTAATCTTTCCATCAACAGCACTGAGATCCCAAGATGTGAGGTTTGCCGTTATCTTGGCGTCACCATTGACAGCTCTTTACGCTGGTCTAGGCTAGTGACCCAAACGGTCTGTAAAGGCAAGAAGACTCTTAATTTACTCCGAAGGATCAGTGGCAAGTCATGGGGCTGCAGTTCAAGTTCGCTGCTCACGCTACACAAAGCCCTCATTCTCTCGCGTATCCTGTACGTGTCACCGTACGGAGATCTGGGACCTTCACAGTGGCAGGCTCTTGAGAGGCTCAATCGGGCAGGAATAAGAACGGCGCTGGGAATACCCAGTTTCTCTGGAATTACCCAGACTTACATGGAAGCCAAGGAAAAGCCCGTTAGTATTCATTCCGAGCTTAGGGGGCTCCGCAACTTAGACAACTTGGCCACGTCCGGAAGCAATCACTCTTCTTTTTCTGCCCTCGTAAAAAGGTCACACACGTCCCTCGGCCGCTTGGCCAGCGAATACGCTACTAGCGCCCTGACCCACAGTGAGCGATCGCCTCAACATCCTGCTGGGTTACCTTCGGTGCCATGGCGGGAGTTTGTACCGGGTGTAACGCTCTACGTTCCGGGCATTCATAAAAAGAGGGAATGTAGCCCCCTGGTCGCTAGAATTGCGGCTGAGAACCTTATAACTGACGTCTACCACTCACATACTCTAGTATTCACTGATGGCTCTATTGACGACCGTACCAAAAGTGCTACTTGTGCCTTCCACATCCCATCAGTGAACGTGGCCTGGCAAGGGAGATCATCGCGTTACCCGATATCCTCCACGACTGCTGAACTCCTGGCTCTCCTGCATGCAGCTGCTCCGGTCCAGGTGCGAGGGTTCGCCAGGGCAGTCCTACTCACAGACTCGAGAAACGCTCTATGGGACGTGATGGACCCCATGTGTGACAACATCTTAGCGCGAAGCGTCAGGAGATCGTGCGCTCAGCATAAACAAACCGGAGGCGATATCGCCTTCCAATGTATCCCGTCCCACGTCGGTGTCGGCGGCAACGAAATGGCGGACCAGCTGGCGTCCTCGACACACCTGGGCTGCAGCAATATTTTGCCAACTCCGGACGACACCGGCAGGCAGGTGGCCGTTCAGCAGCTTGTTGCACTGCGCCACCCTGGGATACGGGACATCATGCACCATCACCGCCCCTTTCTTCCCATGAAAAACCTTCCTCGAAGCATACAGACCATGCTCCGTAGGCTCCGCACTGGGTGTGCGTTCACCAACTCTCAGCTATTCAAGATCGGCTCTAGGGGTGACGCCTGCTGTGGCCACTGTCAACAACCCGAAACAATCGAACACATCCTGCGAGACTGCCGAGCATACCATTCTGCGCGCGAAGCCTATCTCCCTCGCTCCACCTCGGGCACGCTAGCGGACACCCTCTACCCCGCTGGTTCTTCTGCCGAAGGTTCTGCTAAAGCAAGAAACCTCATTCTCTTTCTGCAGAAGGCAGCCCTTGCTCAACGACCCATATAATACTTTGCTTTGCACTCCCCGACGAACTCGTGCACCCTCACCGCATCCCCATCCTTCATCCTCCTCTATCCTCCATCCGTCCGTCCTTTCTTTGTGTTTTGTGTTCTTTTTTTTTGCTATAGTCGTGACGACGCCCTCTTCTGTGTGGCCAGCAACGTCGAGCCTATCTTGCCATCCCCCCCCTCATTTTTAAGAGTGTACGCTTTCTGCGTTCATTCATTCGAGATATCGTTGAAATATAGGGGTAAATTTAGTGTGGTGGATAGTATCCCAAAAATTTACGCGCACTTACTCATACGCAAAACTGCTCATACGCAACCTTGTCTATAGCACGGCGGCCATCGTTCTTGCCACACCCCGGAAAACGCGCCTGGACGGCCTGTAATCGACAGATTCCGGCGTACACACCCCACCCACCCGCCGTCGTTGAAAAAATGAGGTCACACGCACGCAGAGCGCGCACATGTCCTGAAAACGTCCGGAAAATGCTCCATGCGGTTCGGCCTTAGCTCTTTGAAACGCCTGTGCGGCCGTGGCATTCCCTTTGTCAAGGTTTCCCTTTTCTCTTCAGGAGTGACGTTTTCTCGTTTTTCCAGAGAGGGAATAAATCTCTACCCGAGAAACGTCATCATGACGTTGGTAGACAGACTGAAACCGAAACAAATCGGAAGGGGAGGGCTGGGTTCAACGAATGGGCATTTGTTGGCTGCCTCCTATTGAAAGAAAAGTAGGACCTAAGGTATCGCAATCCCCTCAAGACCGCGGCTTTCGGTCGCGACCTTCTTCACCTCTAGCTTCGAGCGTAGTTCAACTCTACCAAATTGGTGGCGCTGTCGAACACTATGACGTCATTCGTTTACAAACAGGGAGTGGTCTATTCCGGCAGCAACTCTCAACATCCGTCGTGTGCTCTTGTCGTGTACTCCGTCAAATAACAGTGGAACTACGCCCACTACTTGGCGCGGGATTTTCGATACCGTGGTCAGTTGTACTTGTACACGAGGAATAAAATGGCACCATGGTTTCGAAATCGACTGGAACAGATGCTACCGTACCTTTAAAGAAGTCATGACGTGTACCTGTTGTTCCGATATTTGGATTTAATGCCCCCCTCTTATGCGTGGGGAAAAACTTGAACGTTCTTTTTTCTTTTCTTTGCGATACCGTTATCAGGCTCCGTACGATAACGTAGCTGTACATTGTACACGTTCGGCAGTGCAGAAGATAGATGACACACAGCGGAGAACGGAGCCATGAGACGAGCAGCCACCACTCACAATGTTTTAATGAAGATTAAACCAGTCGTAACCAGAAAGCATTCCCTCATCCTTCCCTTCGGTTGACGGCACAATCAGGTGACATACTATGCTCCCGGCGTTCTTGCTGCGATGACTCCTTTTACTGTACTGGACTCTTTAACAGATATCGACGTACCAAGCGGATGTTTAGACAGCTTCTGCGACTTGCTGATCTAACAGATAACGTAGCGGCGATCGTTAAATTTGTTCACCTTAATTACCAAGGTAATGACCGTTTTCGTAGCGTGCATACTGGAGCTCTTCCGTTGTTGGCAGGCAAGGAGTAATCGCTACCCATATCTAGTGTCATGAAAATACCTGTCTTGCCCTGGCATGTTATCCGTGCCGTCACAATTTCCGAGCAGACACGAAGCCAGCGCAGCAAGACGCATAGACACAATAACTTACGATGACACTCGGAAGAGAACGAACCGTGCAGAGGGACGGTGAAGAAGGTGTCACGAACAGGCCCTGGATGGAATCGCTTCCACCGATATTAGAATGCATGAGGCGGACTGCAACAAAGGGTCGCAACGACGATGCACTATTGTTGTTCTCTTTAGGAGGCCGAGAGCGAGCAAACAGAGAAAGACAAACAAACCAGTGAATGGCGAAGATGTGAATGGAACGCGGGCACCCGCAGTGTCATTGTGGCACGTGAGTACCATGTTATCCGCGCTATGGTGAACTATATCCGCATCCCCATGTGCGTTGAAAAAAGCTGAGAGTAAGGATTTCGCTAAAGTGTAACAGTATGGCTACGTGGGGATGAGGCGCTGGCAGTGCTATAGGGGCTAGCGGGTCCTACAAATCGGACCGAGATTGAATTTCGAGTTAAACGGTTAAACTGGGGTTAAACTGGGCCTCCGCAAGAAAATCATCACAAAAGTTGTGGTGTATCGGGATTTCAGGGACATGTGTATGAAATATCTCGGTCCAAAACTACGCAGATTTTACTCAAACGAATTTATTACGAAGCGAGCCCTTCGCCTCTGTGAAGCGAGAGGGCGCTGAAAGCAACACACAGCTGGCAAGGAAGGAAGAATGCAGGCTTGGAAGCAGAAGACAGGTCTGGGTGACGTCACGGAATCCTTCTCCGGACAAACCGCCGTAGTATGCTCTGTTTTCTTCCCTTCGCAGTTTGGTTTCGGATTGCTATTATCATCATTTATCAATTAATTACTCGCCTAAAAGTCAACACTCAATTCTTTTTTACAAACATTAATTGGTGACGTGATGAATGTTTCAGTGACAATAACTCCCTTAAATGAAGCACAGTTAAGCATTAAATTCAAGGTAAAGGACCGTTGATCTCGGCTCAGACGTTAATCGGCGTTGCTGAAATCGGGCCAAGGTAGCGTAGCTGGCACAGATTCGTAGCGGAAGAGAGCCTTGATTGGCCGGCCTCGTGTTCATCCGCAGTTGACGCTGTCAGACATATGTCGGCACAGTTCCCTTAGAAGTCGGCCCAGGGCGCACACGCCCTTTGAGCGTTAGTCGTGACGTTGCCCACCTCTGTGAGGTCGACAACGGCGAGCTCTTTCATTAGCCACCAGCCCTTTCACCATGCCACCACCATGCTTCCGGAATCGTGGACGATGGGCGACAATATCTTGCATGGACAGATCGCCGGCGGACGCTCACATTTTCGACTCTTCGCGCAGGGCGTTCAACGCGGAGCAAAGTTTCCTGAGTACATTTTCTCCATGGATGTTGGCCTTTTTGCAGTGTTGCTTGCGAGGCAAGTTGCGGACGTTGTCCCGTCTACTTCCTCGCGTGCTCGAGTCTTTTCGCTGGTATTCGCTCATATCAGGGTGTCGAACCGAAACGTTTTTCGTTCCGGTTCTATCATAAACGGTTCGGTACCGGTTCTGCTCCGGAGCAAAAAAATAACGGTTCATACCGGTTTTGGACCGGTTCCGCTTTTTGTGTGCATGTTCATTCCCAGAAAAAAATCAATGTTACAAAATGTAAACCCGTTTATTCCGCACACATGGCACAGACCGACTTGTTTGTCGTGATGTCATACGTAAAGTACTTTCTTGCTGGATTGGTGCGATCGCGTCCCATCCGAATTTCTGTTGCTGCTTGCTAGTCAGCAAGCACCACGACGGCTCCGTTTTCTTTTCTTCGTGTCCTGTCCACAAAAGAAGCGCCATTTCGTACGCGTTTGCCCTCGCGGATACGTAATGTATTCAACTTCGCTGTTTTCAAACAAGGGACGCGTTGCACGACATTACCGATAGAGAGCGCCGTTACGCAGCCCCCTTGGGTCGTGTTTAGTTCAGGAGGGTTTGGGCGGATGAAATTAAAACGAACACTACGGCACATTGGTAGGGAGTTAGAACCGGTCACATGTACCTGTAAGTCTATGTGCGCGAACGATAAAACGTTACTAACGGGTCATAGTATACCGACATACATTCCACCGTAACCGAAGCCCTCGTAAAGTATCCGTGACATGACTTCAGAACACACGACGTAAGTTTCATTCGCTCATTCGTAGTCCAAACCGGCGAAGCTTTTTCTTGGACCGAAAACCGTTAAATAAATTTTTCGGTTTCCCTCCTGAGCGAAAAATACGTATACGGTTTCGATTCCGTTCCGGTTCGCACCAAAATAGCGGTTTTTTCCGGTTTTCGGTTCTGGTTTTCGGTTCGCTCCGACACCCTGGCTCATATAGCTAGAGTTACGCGTATATTGACCCACGCTCTTGCTTCGATGACACAATACCTTACCTGAATCATACATGCATGAGCATCACCGTCGAAAGGGTAGAAGCCTCACTGGACTCGCTCGTCGAGTATTGCGACTTAGAAAGTCCCTCACGGAACAAGGTGACTATGGCCAGACCGCTCACTATTCCAATAGTCGCACACGCCGAAGGGAGAGAACATTTAACAGTTGTCCTACAAGGATGCGAACGACCGAATGGACGAATGCTTGCGGGTTTCACGATTCAACGGAAGGACAAATAAGGAAAGGAAGACGCATTATCGTAAACAGCTCCTTGTGGGCTAAGGTAAAGACTCCTCGGACAGGAATGTCACGTTTGTCGTTCGAGAGGCTAAAGCTCGTTACCCCTGACGTCGTCTTCTGATCCTTAGATCCAGACATGCAGCGTTTCTCTAAGCCTGCGGTATCTTGAGAAGGTGCAGGCAGTGGCGTGAGCGACTGCTAGTGCGGAACAGTTCTGCAGTCGACTTTTTTTCTATATATATTTCTTGTGACTGCGTCGCAGCCGTTCATTTTATACAGATGTTGATTTCGCCCCCGATAGTGTGTCACAAAACACGGCCAGCCGCTTTACGTAAAGGGCGATAATTTACTTGGTTTCTGCAAATGCCTGAGGTGCGAAGATTTTTTCCCAGACCCCGCGGCCAAAGCAAAGAAACAAATAAACTGGGTAACCGTGGATGGAGGGAACGACCGGAGAATCACACCCAGGGTGGTCGAAAGCGACCAGGAAGACATACACAGACGCGTCCGAGGTGTCGGGTTACTCGACTCGGGCTGTTTTTCCCAGACGTCCGAGACAAACTGTGGCAGCAATAAATTTGGGGATTCCGGGCATGTTGTGGCTAGCTAAACCTGTGTTTGCGGTATTGTATGTTTTGTATTTTTGTCTTGTCTCGTCTGGCACCGGGGTGAGAGGTAACACATGTATTCGGAACGCGTCGTAAGGGGCTAAGCAGAGGAGACAAGGGAGTCGCTCAGAAGACTTGGTGGGGACATGTAGCTTGTTCGATTCCGTCTTACGCGGGTGGCGCAAACCGGGACTTTGGTGACTTCGGAAAGCAGGGGCGGTCAGTGTCGGTAGTTAACGGTGGTCTCACGTATCCACGAGCGACAACGACGGGTGTCGCGGCGAAGAAGTCGTCGCACTACAACACAACAGTCAACGAGGACTTTGTGAGTGTTTGCGTGTACGTGTGTTGTCCACCAACAGAACATCGACCCAACAAGGACCCGACCCTTCCGAGCTCCAGGACCCTCGGCCGGCACCAGTTAAGACTTTGTTTCTTTGTTGCCTGTCTTACCTCTTTGTAACCGGTTGCTCAAAATGCAGAACGTATCATTTTGTAACATGCGTGGTATTCTATATGCATTGGTTAGTTCATTCGTTTAAAAGCCTCGTTGTTTCTCAAGTAAATATTTGTTTTGTTTAAGCTACATTGTCTTTGTGACTCCCCTCATTTCACATTCTCGTATTCACACGTGCCGCAAGGTACGCGCATTGGCGGTCCAACTTCTTTCTTCTGTGTTCTTGCTTACGAGGTAGGGTGTGCTTCGGGTGAATCGCACAGGTCTAAAGTACATGTCGCGGAATTAGTCCCGATATTCCCCTGTGAGAATCGCCTGGCTAACCAAACGGAGCACCCCCGCCGGACCTCGTGACAAAAACTGGCGTCCGCGACAGGACCCCGCCAAGCAGTGAAACGAGTCTCGTGAATGAGGTGTTTCTAGCCCAACATTGTATTGGCAATGCCCTGCTAAGCGCATTGCTCGACTGTGGGAGCTTTGGGCTAGCCTTACAGAATGGCAGAACCCGAGTTAGCTGTGTTAATGGCCCAAGGCAAGGAGCTAGGCTTCGAGGGTGCGGCTCTGCATGAATGGATTCAGGCCGAGCGCGCTAGACTTAGAGAACTCCGCAGAGAGGAGCGTGAGTTCAGAAAAGAAGAAGAAGAACGAAAAAGGGCGGAAGATGAGCGCACTAGGACAGCCGCTAGGGAGGAAGAAGAACGAAAAAGGGCGGAAGATGAGCGTATTAGGACAGCTGCGAGAGAGGCCGCCGAGCTCGAGAAAGAATTGCTAAAGCTGAGGTTAGAGCTGGAGACGAAGTCGAGAACAGCCGAGGATAGGCCGGAGGCCGGAGAACCGCCAACACGTTTCCAGGGTATAAGTCCCCACAAGCTAATGCCAGCTTTCAACGAAAGCAAAGATGACCTCGACGCATACATGATGCGATTTGAGCGCGTAGCAGAGGGCCAGAAGTGGCCAAAAGAGCAGTGGGCAACGGCCCTAAGTATGTGCTTGAGTGGGGAAGCGTTGAGCGTATTCGGGAGGCTACCTGCTACAGAGTGTACCGAGTATAGCAAGCTTAAAGAAGCTCTGCTCAAAAGATTTCGAATGACGGAGGATGGATTCCGGGAAAAATTCAAGACCGCGAAGTCACTCGAGGGGGAGACCCCGGCCCAATACATTGCGCGACTTGACAATTACTGGTGTCGGTGGTTAGAGCTGTCAAACACCAAGAAGGAATATGAAGGGGTCAAGGTTCTCATGCTTAGAGAGCAGTTTTTGTCGCAGTGTGAACCGGGACTTGCAGTATTCCTGAGAGAAAGAAAAGACAAGAGTCTGCAAGAGCTAGCAGAGCGCGCCGAACAATACATGAATGCCAGAGGCCATACGAACCTGTGTAAAAAGCCTACTGGGAGAGAAAAGGTCGAACTGAGCGCGAAACCGTTCGACAAACAAGACAAAGCGAATGGGAAGAAACCCAGTAAAGAATCGCGTGCGTGCTTCCTGTGTGGACGTACTGGGCACATTGCTGCGGAATGTCGTTCATTTTCCGGCGGCGGTCAATTTCAGAAGTGTACGAAATGTGGAAAAAGAGGGCACCTAAGCTGGAAGTGCCGCTCAACTCAGGAGGCTGGGACTAAAGAAGGGGCCGCTAAAGAAGCAGCATCGGTGTGCATTGAGAAAGGCTATGTGGAGCTCAAAGATGGGCAGAAGGTACCCGTAGTTAACGCCGTGAAAGCCACACAGGCCGCGTATGTTTCAGAGGGATTACCCCTGACGGAGGGCATTATAGCAGGGAAGAGAGGATGCGTGCTCAGGGACACGGGCTGTAACACGGTAGTTGTTAACAGAGCATTTGTACGTGATGAAGACCTGACAGGGAAGAGGAGGCTAGTGTACCTCTTGGACCGTACGGCTAAAGAATTGCCAGAGGCGGTTATTGGAGTGAGGACTCCATATTACACTGGCATGCTCAAAGCAATATGTATTGAAGACCCACTCTACGACCTCGTGCTGGGAAACATACCTAATGTGCGGAATGCAGGGGACCCAGACCCAGAGTGGGACACGTCGCTACATTCGACAGAGCGTAAGACTGTGGCAATGCATGAAGAGGCTGGGGAGCCGAAGGCAGATAAAGGGGGATCGGAATTATCCGCTACTGAGGAAGTGAATGCTGTAGTGACCCGGCTGCAGGCAGAACAGAAGAACAAATTCCACAGACTGCCAGTACCTGTTGAGATCGGTCAGGCAAAAAAGGAAGACCTAATATACGAGCAGAAGGAAGATCAGACTTTGAAGGCATGTTTTGACCGTGTGGGGAAAGAAAGAAACCGTCGAAAGGGCGGGTACACAGAGACATTTCTGATTCAGGATGGTCTACTACAGAGAAAATTCTCAAAGGAAACAGGTGTGCTCGAGTTGCAGTTGGTCGTACCCAAGAGATACAGAGTGGCTGTGCTCCAGCTGGCCCACGAGGGACTGTTGGCAGGACACTTGGGATGCCGAAAAACCGAGGAACGGATTCTGACAAGTTTCTACTGGCCGGGAGTTGTCGGTGATGTGAAAAAGTTCGTCAAGTCTTGCGACATCTGTCAGAGGACAACACCAAAGGGGAAGACGCGAAAAGTGCCACTCGAGAAGGTGCCAGTCATCGGTACTCCATTCCATCGCGTGGCAATTGACATCGTCGGTCCACTTTTTCCTCGCACGCAGGGAGGCAACCGCTATATTTTAACTATGGTGGATTATGCAACCAGGTACCCCGATGCTGTCGCGCTGCCAAGCATCGAGACAGAGAGGGTGGCAGAGGCCCTCGTCAGTATGTTTTCTCGTGTCGGGATTCCCCGTGAGATCCTGAGCGATCGAGGTAGCAACTTCACATCTGATGTCATGAAAGAGGTGAGCCGTCTCCTCTCGGTGAAACAGCTTCATACGACGCCTTACCACCCTATGGCTAACGGACTTGTCGAAAAGTTCAACGGCACTTTGAAATCAATGCTAAAGAAAATGTGCCAAGAAAGGCCCAAGGATTGGGACCGGTATCTCGAGGCATTGTTGTTTGCCTATCGGGAAGTGCCCCAAGAAAGCCTGGGATTCTCCCCGTTTGAGCTGTTGTATGGGCGACGTGTAAGAGGACCGCTCTCTGTGTTAAAAGAGCTTTGGACGCAAGAGTCTCTTCATGAGGAAGTGCGGACAACATATCAGTACGTGCTGGAACTACGGAACCGCCTAGAAGAGACATGTAAACTGGCTCACGAGGAACTACAGCGGGCAGGAGCAAGATACAAGAAGTTTTATGACAAGAGTAGCAAGAAGCGTGAGCTTCAACCAGGCGACAAGGTGCTGATCTTGCTTCCCACTGACCACAATAAATTGCTGATGCAATGGAAAGGCCCATTTGAAGTTCTGTCGAAAAAGTCGGAAGTCGACTACGAGATTGGCCTGGACAGCGGAGGTAAGCTGTTTCACATCAATCTCCTCAAGAAGTACGAGGAACGGGACACTAAGGAGGAAAACAGCATGGATGGGAACGTGTGTGTCGTAGTGACCGCAGAAGAAGGGGAGAATGAAACCCTACACTTGTTGCCAACTGACCGCACTGAGACGGCAAACGATGTCAAGATTGGTCCTACCCTGACTCCCAAACAGCGTGTAGGAATGCAGCAACTGCTCTCGGAGTTCCCTGAAATATTTTCCGACATACCGGGAAAGACAAATCTAACTGAGTGCGATTTGGGGTTGACAACTGATAATCCCGTAAACACCAAGCAATACCCCCTTCCATTTGCGGTGCGAAAAACGATCGAAGAGGAGGTGCAGAACATGCTGAGGCTCGGGATCATCGAGAAATCCAACTCGCCTTATAACTCACCCGTGTTGGTTGTCAGGAAGCAGGACGGGACCCATCGGCTTTGCGTCGATTTCCGTCGCCTAAACGATGTGCTCATATTTGACTGCGAGCCTGTTCCCAGAGCCGACGAGCTTCTAGCCACGGTAGGGAGCAGAACTTACTTTTCCAAACTGGACTTTACGAAAGGCTATTGGCAAATTCCGCTCTCTGAAGCAGCCAAGCCGAAGACCGCATTTTCTGCGTCTACCGGCCTGTACCAGTTTTGTTTCGTGCCGTTTGGCTTGAAAACGGCACCCGCAGCTTTCACTAAGTTGATGAGAAAGCTTCTAAGTGACATTGATGGAGTCGTACACTATTACGACGACGTCCTCGTGGCAACCGCTACGTGGCACGAACACCTTGCTGTGTTGCGACAGGTGTTCCAGCGCATACAGTCTGCAGGACTTACCGTGAAGCCAACAAAGTGCGAGCTAGGGTCTGAAGCGGTGGACTTCTTGGGTCACCGAATCGGGAATGGTGTGATAGCACCGCTGACGAAGACGCTCGAAAAAATACAGAATGCGAACCGTCCCCAGACTAAGCGTCAGGTTCGATCCTTTTTAGGACTCGCGGGATACTACAGAAATTTTATCCCCAGATACTCCGAGTTGGCCGCTCCATTGAGCGACCTGACCAAGAAGGGAAAACCGAACAAAGTGACATGGGAGACACAGCATGAAAGCGCATTCCAAGAACTCAAGAAGCACCTCTCACGGGCACCTGTTCTGAGGCTGCCCGACTTCGAAAAGGAATTCGTGCTATGCACAGATGCTTCGGATCGCAGCATTGGAGCTGTGCTTCAACAGGAACATGACGGCGTGCTGCACCCAGTGTCTTACGCAAGCCGAAAGCTCCTTCCGAGGGAAGCTGCATATGCGGCAATCGAGCGTGAGGGTCTGGCGCTGGTGTGGGGTGTACAATCTTTCACAACTTATCTCTATGGGAAGCCTTTCACGATCCAGACCGATCACGAACCCTTGTTGTATATTAACAAGCAGAGGCATCTCAATAACAGGGTTCTACGGTGGAGCCTGCAGCTCCAAGAGTATTCCTTCAGAGTACAATACATTAAGGGATCAGAAAACAGGGTGGCAGATTATTTAAGCCGCATATAGAGGCATTACTAACCCATAAACTGCTCTGTTGTTCTTTATTGATCTGTCGGATTGCAGCATTAACCTGTGTTTTGATAGCAGATACGTTAGCTATGTACTCGAGCTTTAATGCTCATCTGATATATTGTAGGCGTAACCACGTACAAGGCGTTTGATATGCTTTATGTATGTTCTATTGTATCATTTGTAACGTGTTGGTTCGAAATATTTGAGTACATGTTTTTCTAGTATGGCTGTCACGCACAGTATGTATCAGAGCTCCAAATGTAGAGCATAAGGTTACAATTTCGCAAGTTCCTTACCCAACGCTTATTCAGTGTACACATTTGAGTGGAATGTAATGATATGTAAGCGT
Organism: Ornithodoros turicata; assembly: GCF_037126465.1. Classification (NCBI taxonomy): domain Eukaryota; kingdom Metazoa; phylum Arthropoda; class Arachnida; order Ixodida; family Argasidae; genus Ornithodoros; species Ornithodoros turicata. The sequence goes on from NC_088203.1 coordinate 87,684,546, forward strand.
CACAGCCATCTTTTGCTTTGTGTTTGTATAAATATTCAACAGGTGAATATTCTTAAGCGGGGGGTGGTTGTCACAAAACACGGCCAGCCGCTTTACGTAAAGGGCGATAATTTACTTGGTTTCTGCAAATGCCTGAGGTGCGAAGATTTTTTCCCAGACCCCGCGGCCAAAGCAAAGAAACAAATAAACTGGGTAACCGTGGATGGAGGGAACGACCGGAGAATCACACCCAGGGTGGTCGAAAACGACCAGGAAGACATACACAGACGCGTCCGAGGTGTCGGGTTACTCGACTCGGGCTGTTTTTCCCAGACGTCCGAGACAAACTGTGGCAGCAATAAATTTGGGGATTCCGGGCATGTTGTGGCTAGCTAAACCTATGTTTGCGGTATTGTATGTTTTGTATTTTTGTCTTGTCTCGTCTGGCACCGGGGTGAGAGGTAACACATGTATTCGGAACGCGTCGTAAGGGGCTAAGCAGAGGAGACAAGGGAGTCGCTCAGAAGACTTGGTGGGGACATGTAGCTTGTTCGATTCCGTCTTACGCGGGTGGCGCAAACCGGGACTTTGGTGACTTCGGAAAGCAGGGGCGGTCAGTGTCGGTAGTTAACGGTGGTCTCACGTATCCACGAGCGACAACGACGGGTGTCGCGGCGAAGAAGTCGTCGCACTACAACACAACAGTCAACGAGGACTTTGTGAGTGTTTGCGTGTACGTGTGTTGTCCACCAACAGAACATCGACCCAACAAGGACCCGACCCTTCCGAGCTCCAGGACCCTCGGCCGGCACCAGTTAAGACTTTGTTTCTTTGTTGCCTGTCTTACCTCTTTGTAACCGGTTGCTCAAAATGCAGAACGTATCATTTTGTAACATGCGTGGTATTCTATATGCATTGGTTAGTTCATTCGTTTAAAAGCCTCGTTGTTTCTCAAGTAAATATTTGTTTTGTTTAAGCTACATTGTCTTTGTGACTCCCCTCATTTCACATTCTCGTATTCACACGTGCCGCAAGGTACGCGCATTGGCGGTCCAACTTCTTTCTTCTGTGTTCTTGCTTACGAGGTAGGGTGTGCTTCGGGTGAATCGCACAGGTCTAAAGTACATGTCGCGGAATTAGTCCCGATATTCCCCTGTGAGAATCGCCTGGCTAACCAAACGGAGCACCCCCGCCGGACCTCGTGACATAGTGTCGCGGTTCTACTGGAGCGAAACTGCAAAACTACACACCACTGCATATCTGATCCAGAAGAAGTCAGTCCCATGGACATCCCACGGAGGTCCGCAATACGGACGCCCCATGAAAGACCGTCCGCGTGAGGTGGCCAAGTGGTCAACACTACAGCGGCAACTGCAATGCTACCTTGACAGGGCACAGAAAGAACCCGAGCTTTCATATACACGCAAATGGGCTGTCGACCTTTCGAAATCTTCCGCGATAAATTCAGCCGGCAAAAAACGTATTGTGCGGAGCATTTCTTGAAGGACTAATCAAAGGATGCCGCATAATTTTCACCCTGAGCTCTAGAGAAACATCCAATGTGACGCCGTACTACCTTGCGGATATCTTGCAAACCATCCAGCTGCGCCATAAAGTACTCCTTTGATGAACCGCACACTTGCGCTATTGTTCACTTTCTCTATACTCTACTTTTATCTATCCCATATACCCTTCTCTCGTTTTACGACGTTTTATGCGGAGGGACGGGAGCTTGCGTGGTTTGATACGATTATGAGTTGCGCCAAATGAATTTCGATTCACTCATTGCATCGCAAGCTCCGTAATTCTTTGTTTGCTAGGACTAGGACACTGCTATTGAACGAAATGTTGCGTCATTTCCTGTTTGTTCTATCGCTGTGCCTTCCCACAACGACAGGTGAGGCTGTATCAGAGAGTACTACTTGTTGGCAGAAATATTTCTCGCATGTCCGAAACATGTGTTTGTTACGTTGGAAGTATTTGCCAGGTCCCTATCACGCTGTCTTATCAGACTGTCTATCACGATTGCTTGATACTCCTGATACACGGGCACTCTAGAGGCCCTTCCAAAGGAGGACACCTACCGGAACTGGTGATTCACGCAGTCACGTGTGAAATCGCCAACATCGTCATCTAGACTTGTATACTGGAAAACCTTTCCTCCGCCCGCCACCAGGGAAGAAAGCCGCGCCAGTGTCGCCATGCGAAGCTCTAGCCGAACGTCCCTATGGGGCCCAAAGCTTGGACAAACCAGCTTCGAATTTCACGCAAGGGCAGAAAAAGAACGTTTCTTATCTAATTCCTCTGCAGAGTTGTGCCTAACTCGTTATAAGTAACTCGTTACTTGGTAACGGTTACTTTTTTTGGTAACGAAGTAACGATTCCGTTACTTTTAAAAAAATTGTAATAGTAACGGAATCAGTTACAAAAATTGGTAACTCGTTACTCACGTTACTCGTTCCTTTTCTTCAGCGCGGGGGAGCACATTTCGGCACTCCACGTTGCGCAATGCGTGGACCTACGTGACCCATGACCACGTGTGACTCAAAGTATTATTGCAGTCCCTCGCTGGATGTGTTGTTGAGGTGCTGAATCGTCTTAAACGAAAGCCCTTGTCTTTTCTCTTGTTTCCGTAATCTCCGACCATCACTCCTTCTTCCCAAGAACGGGCACCAATTGTGCTATGGCTACAAAAAACGCGTTTCGACTTCTAGCATTTTCTTGTCTTTGCCAACTTTCTGGGCGTCCTAAATTATGACGCAGCTCCTCATCTGTTTTTGGGAACCGTTGGTGATCAGTGGCACGAAAACCGGTGTCTGTTCTTGTGTTTTCATAACCTCCTATCACCCCCACTTCTGCAGCAGATGTCTTCACACGAAAGAGAACGAAGATCACTGATGTAAATTTAATCAAATCAGCTTCTTGTTAAGTGCAATTTCTCATTAATAATGAGTTGAGGCAAGTGACGGCATGTTTGTTGGCTCCTTTAACTATGCGGCGGCAACGTAAAAGTAACTCGTTACCTGTGAGTAACGAGAACTCGTTACTTTTGTATGTTGGTAACGAGTAACGTATTTAGTTACTTTTTTCTGAAGTAACGGGTAACGGTATTTAGTTCCTATTTTTTGGTAACGGGCACAAGTCTGTTCCTCTGGCGCCTGGTAAGGGGGAAGGAGAAACATCTCCATAGAATTCCCCGTAATGGAATACATTCCGATTTCTTTTTAACGATATTACAGTAGGCGATGAAGACAAAATTCAGTCGGTTCCCCCGCAAACCGTATTCTGCCACTTTCCAGACATTAGAAAGCACAAGAAAGAGAGAGCTTCAAAAACGAACAGGACATGTCCGTTCATCAGTTTCCCCCACAGTTTTTTGGTGCTTTATAGCTCATTTCCATAATACTGTGTTAGGCAAAGTGAATTCACTTCACACGCCGAGCAGTACTGATCCAACGCTGTGTGCGATCCTTTTCATATGGCTTGCTAGGGAAAATGTAGAACTTTATGTCTTTGTTCTTTGAATTTTTGTAACTGTTGCTACAGCCTACAACACAACTGTATACTGCTAAGTTTTCTTTCCCAGTCGCCCCTCAGGGTCTCTCATTTGCAGAAATACTGGAAATATACTACACAGACTACACACGCTAGCCCGGGGATGGGGAACCTTTACAATCCCAAGGGCACCATTATACCCCCTTTCCTGTCGACCTTTTCCCAGAGACAGCAGGAGATATTTGAACGCATTCTAAAAGTCTCAATTAGCTTGCCGAAATTCTTAATCTCTGCTGAATAACAAGCTGAATATTCCCTTGCAACAAAATATTGTTCGATAAGTGTAACAGCACGGAAAGCTTGCAGTTTTGATGGGCTGTTGCATTCACGAAGTTATGGTAAGAGAATACGACAAACATAATTTGTTAAATTTACTAAGAGCGGGAAAGACAACACGGCGAGCGCGCTTTTATGTGAGGAATTCGCCTGCTATGCCGCGCTCTCTGCCAGTCAGCAAAGCACCGGAATGTTTTGTCGCGCGCTTGGTCTCCGCTGGGCCGCAGGTTGCCGACGCCGCGCTAGCACAACAAAGCGACGGAACGAGCGGCTAGTTCGGCTGCCACTCGTTAGTGCGCGCCACCGTCTGCGGAAAAACTCCAGCGCAAGAGGCCTGTTACAGTGGTTGTCCGTAACAGCGAGACCTCATTATGCCAGTTTTAATACACCGCAAAGTGTTCACGATAACAGTTCCGAAAACATGATAAGCAAATCGCCCTGTTTCTGTGAAGCGGGTGACATGTCACATTGGTATAAGCTTGGATTTCATAACTATATACCTTTATCGTATCGTTTTCCTAGAGTTCTTCCGAAGTACTAAAACTCGCCATCGCGTTATCCCGAACGAACTGATCTATACTTTCTCAGTCAACAAGATTATTGATGTTGAACATGTAAACAACTCGGGGGATTCCATGTCAGGCCCTTCATCCACAGTGCTTACATTGTCACGTACTACGTTAAAAATAATAAATAAATCGCGAGCCGTATTCTGACACTGTAAAAGTTGAAAGCTCCTACCAAGGCTTAATTTAGTCTCTGAATAGGAAATTGTTTTGGACAAAACGCCGCTAAATGTCGAAAGACTGCTAAGATGTTCCGTCGATTCACGATAAGATGGAAGTGACCAATTGGAACGTTGCTTTCAGGGTATCAACGGTAACGGGGGAATACGGTTAATAGAATGAAAAGAAAGAGAAATGGAAATGTCAGCCAGGCTAATGCCGGCTTGCTATTCAAAAAAAAAAAAAAGGAAGAAGAAAGAGAGCCAGTCGTAGCCAATAGTAGCCAGGAACTGCGGATTTAGCTGCGTTTGACATTTTGAGGGGGACCACAGCGGTGTACACTCGTTGGTGGTACTGCCAGGGTCATGCTGAACCTTTTGTGGTGGTTGGTTCGAACCCTTCCACCGGCTGTGTTGTCTGAGGTTTTCCTTGGGCCTTCCCGGCAGTCTTTCCAGACGGACGTCGGCACAGTTTCCCCCGATGTTGCGTTTCAGGACGCAAACCAATCCCCGTGCTTCCCACTCCTTCCTGACTCCTCCTTCCTGTCCTCCTACCACCTGCCCATACGCCTGTACGCCTCTCGTAGCCATAGTTACTCTGCGGTGTCTTAAACGGAATGGGCAAATGGGGTGAAGGGAGGTAATGTCAAAATGGAACATAATTATGTTTGATTTTGACATTACCTCCCCAACAGTCCGTCACTTCTCCTTTCGTGGGAACGCTGGACGTCGCCTTTTTGTGACAGTCAACGTACGTAATTTCACGCGTATTAGCCGCGGCTTACGCGCGATTTTTTTTCCCTCACGGACGCTCCGCGGCTTTTGCACCGGTGCGGCTTACTTATCTCATGACTATTTTAACCTGCTATTTTCCCCACGCGCGGGTTTTAACGAAAGGGCCGACAGTGTCTATGGAACACCACCGCCCTGTCAATGCATATGAACAATAACAGGGGCACATCCACATTCGAGTAGGCTGACCTTCCTGGTGCCTTCCCCCAAGCAGCTTTAACGAAAGTGGTGACAGTGATCCGTGTCTTCTGGAAGGCCACTGACCCGTCGATTCATGAAAAACACGCAACAAGGGCACAAATCGATCTTGGTAGAACACTAGAACTGACTTCCTTTGTTGTACGCCATGCAGACACCTGAGTATGGAGCATAAGGTTTATGTCCTTCTCTATGGTCTCCTTCGTGGCAAAAATCAATCGCGTCGTATCGCCCGCTGCTTATTTGCCCAAAAATTTCCAAACCGTTCCTAAAAACGAGTCCTGTGGCTTATCTGAGGTGCGGCTTATACGCGTGAAATTACGTAAGTGAATGAGTGTCACAAACATGCGTACGCTAGAGTCACTAAGTATGCTACGCTTCAGAGTATCGACGCTGAGTTCCAAGAGCGAGCATGCGCCATCTTGTTTCGGCGTCGCGCTACCCACGCGCACGCGCACTTTAGCGCACGATGCCATCTATCGTGCGCGGGTGAAATGTTCTTTTCGTTTATGAGCAGCAGTTGACGGCCTTGAGCTCACCTTGCCATCCTCGGGACGCTCTGGTTGACAATACATGGATTATCGCACGACAATCTTACGCGCTTCTCTATCCCACAGGGAGCATTATGTTTGCTGTCTTTGATCCTCAATTCGGGATGGACCGGTGTGGTGCGGAAACAAGATGGCGCTCCAGCTCTCCCTTGGCCCTCAGTGTCGACACTCTGAAGCGAAGCTTATTTAGTGACTCTAGCGTACGCTTCCCCGTGTTCTACAGAACAGTGTAGTTGCATTGTGCGCAATGCTTTATTGACGCGTTTGGCACGTTGTTTCACTGAAGCTCACGACCTTCAAGGATTACTCCGATCTTTGCGTAGCCTTATTAGACGCACTGTCACTGTGCATCGAGACAGCGAGAAGGATCAGCGCCTCGCAGGGTTTGCAACAGCTTCAAGTCACATATTCCATGATGCCAGTTACATTGGGGGACAACTACCGAGTATACAGGGCGCCAACGCTGCTGGGCACTGTTATCGGCTGGGACAAGCTGGAGTGCTTGAACAACGGGACCGTCATCTTGGGAAGTACGCCGTCGACCCTTCGTGTCTCGGTAACTCCACACCCACCATATTATACGCATACACTTGTTTTAGCTGCGTCGGATTTAACGGGGTGTCTACCAACCTGGAAAACGGGAAAGTATCGGGGAATTTTGATGCGACTGGAAAATGTTCGAGGTTTGTCAGGGAATTTGCCAACAAGAAGTCAGGGAAAACTGCAGACATGGAGCAGCGAATCGGGAGTGCCGATCAGTGGTTGAGCGGCCACGTATAGCACGTAGCGGCCACGCCGCACCAACGTGGCCTTGTGTAGCAGTTCGCCAGTCAATCAATCAGACAATCAATCGACCAAGCCTTTATTGTTATCTGAGGTGCATGTACTCAAAGCCAGAAATGTAAGGCAGCCTCACTGATACTCACTAAATGATATGTTTCATGAGGATTCTGTATTAAAACACCAAGCAGACACCAAGTTCGTTTTTGTTTTAGTTAGGGAATTCACTTGAAATAGGCAATGAAAACCTGGAAAAGACAGGGAATTTGAAGGCTGCGATTTGGTAGACACTCTGTTAAAAAAAAAAAGAGAAGGAACGAAAAAAAAAACATAATGAGAGCAGCCTAGATAGCGTTTTTGACGGCTGGCTAGCCGGACATCGTTTCGAGAGGAATGTGTCACTATACTAGACGACTAATTACATAAAACTCATCAACTCTCTCTTTCATTACGGGCGATCGTGCAAAAGTGAGAGAATGGGAGACAATCCTCGTTAAAAGCAATTAATCTCTTTTTTTTTTCTTGAAATCCTGGAACCAGCACGTACGTTGAAATATAATCGCTGAATTTTGCCATGCAAATGAGCCGAAACTGCGCCCTAAAGGAAGCTAAAACCATAAGAACGTTCCAGGATGTACGGAAAATTATGGAGACGAGATGTCTGGATGCTATATATCTTCGCTCTGGAATGCGCCGAAATTAAAAGTATTTCCGCAATGGACGCGATTTTGCCGACGGCTTGGACTATATCGCATACCTTTCTACCTTGGTGCCTTTGTAATTCGAGCCAAATTGGCGCTCCAGTGGCGCCTTTTCTGCCAATTACGGGATTGTTGAAGAATCGTCGTCAAGAAGCCCCGGACACATAAGGGACGTGTTTCATAGGCCTACCGGAACTACTATACCAGTTGTCAGTGATACACAAAAGTCCGAGAATTAGATTCACTCACCTGTAAGCTTTTTTTGACGTGCTTCGAAAAACCAGCACATCTTACCGGCTATCCCATGTATAGACGACGTTTTCGTTTTCAATTGCTGCGGTGAATCACCTCATCCCGTCGTCATTCATGTAGTAGAATAGCTGTTGTTGTTCGAAGAAGTGGGCGATTCGATCAAGCAGGTTAGGCCCCTAGTTCGGGACAAAATGTGGAATGAATCTCCCTCCATTCAATATTGAAAACCTATCCTCCTATCACTATCATCATTATCATCATCATCGTTGAATACCGAGAGCACAAGAGCGTTTCGCGCCGAGTTATTCAACATTATTAGTTAATAGTTGTTCAGCATTACGTGGTGAGTTTCAGTTTTGAGTGTGTACAGAATATTTTATAGCTGAGCCAAACCATGCTGGACGAGGCACGGCGTGAACACTTGCGGAAATATTAGCGGGAGGCTACTATGACGTTTTGTGCGGAGTTGCGGGCCTCACATTAGTGAGGCCAAAATCTCCATTTTATTTTTTCCTTAAAACCAACCAACCAACCAACCAACCAACGTTTTGTGCATCTTCCGCTAGATATTCTGGGAAATGTCGCACGCGTGAATCCACGAACGCTTTCTGACGTTGATCCGCCAAGGGTGATTGGCAAGGAAATAATCTATAGACCAGAATTTTAGCTACGAACCAGGCGCGAACGAGACTCTCCCCGTGCTCTCGACACAGCGCGCCACCTGCGGGCACGTTCGGCGAGGAGGGTGCGTGAAGCTGTTGGACTGCAAGTTCCCTGTGGGCGCGGTGTCGGTTCGTGGTATTTTTGTACGCTCTGAAGTCGCTCTCAATCCACAACATATATTTATCTGGGTGGCACTGCTCTGTGGTTGATTCTACGAACAATTAACGCAAACAAAATGTGCAGTCGGACGAGATTTGTAACGTGAATGAAGACAACAGGGCTACTTGCATTGTATGCATGCCAGCTGCACAGAGTTCTCGTAGCGCTTGAAAGGCGTCGGGAATTTGTCAACATTGCGAACATTTCGATGCAAAATGTGGACACAACAGCCAATGCTTTCACCGATTAAGCTTACCGTAATAGTTGTCGTTCAAATTTCAAGCAAATTTTAACTCGGGATCCACAGCGAACTTCCCGGTGTTCACGAAAACTACGAAATTCTTAGTGTGCACAGCACGAACAAGTTTGAGTAAGCAACGTCGAAAATGAAATTATGAAAAGCTTGTTCAGGCATCTAGCAGAGTTAGCAAACATTTTAAATTCCATATTGCGGATTAGTGATAACAAGCTTTTTTCATTGGTTCCGCTGGGCGCTTTGGCCAGTGTAACCTTGCCCTGTTATGCGCAGTCGGTTGGCGGACTGTTTTCCGGCGGAGAGCGTCATAAAAAAAGTCCAAGTGGGGGCATTACGAGCTAACAGCCTGTTCTACCATGAACTATTAAAAACAGTCAGAGATAGTGATGCTGTTGATGGTACTGTTAGAGTGTGGGATCCTTGCTTAATACGTTTTTGCTCTATTCTATTCCTATGCCTTATGAAACGCAATTCATATGTAGAAAAATATACGCTTTAAAATATATATCTTCAAAGCCAACGGGACGCCCGAACAATGAGCCATATTCCGAACGCACAGCTTCGCCAAGGGACTGAACCGAAGCGCCCGCAGTCCCCGCAGGAAATACTCGTGCGGTGGCGCCACAGTCGCTACAAAATGGCGGTGCAGTGGAAACTGCGAAAATTATGGTCTTCGTCGTCACCACATGCCGTCACAGCGTTATGGTTTTCCTAACTAAATTTCATGCCATTCCCACCCGCAGATGAATTTTCGAACGTCCAAAGGAGAGTACAAAACTTATACGAGGCTGCCAAAGGACGAGGACAGCTTCATCGACGTCAAGCTCCAGTGCCTCGACATCGAGATCATTTTCCAGGTTACGGTGGACGTGAATCAAAAGTCGAACACCGTGAAGGCGCAAGATATTGAAACCCTCTTTGTGAGGCCGGGAACGGTCGTTGCTGTCGTAGACGAATCACGCGCCGTTGATGACCCTGTGAATCAGCTGTCGTGGCCGGCGAGCTCAGTGGCCAGCGCAGTGTGCGACTTTGTGCTGGAGCGTAACAAACTGTTGGTGACTTTAGAGGATTACGTACAAGAAGCGATAGAGAACGGCGATTACCGGAATATTTCTCATACTTGATTCCTACGTTAAGGGGGAACTGAAGTGGAAAACTTTCTCCTCACAGAATGAGAGATGGCGTTACCTTGGCATGAACACAAAAGGAACAGGATGCTTCGGTTGCGTCGTTGTGATTTTTGAAACCGAAGTTTTGCTTTGGTGTCAAAGTGACGTCATCTTTCATTTCGGTGGGGAGGGAGATAGCGCTTCAGTGCCCCTTTAATAGTTCATAGGAGGCGCTTGTCTCTAACGAGTGCAGCGGGGAAAATAAAGTTGAATGCGAGTGATTATTTGTCTTGTGTTTGTATCACTAGACGTTCTAGATTAACCACATACTCTGAATACCCACCACTGTACATGGTGACACCATTATCTGTGGAAAGCGCGGGAAATGCGCGTAAGGTAAGAAACGTAAAACAAGTAGCGGAAACACTTCCTCCCTTCCCCGCATCTCCCGGGCGCTCTTCTTTGCGACAATCCGGCAGGCGGGGCTGAAGCGGAAATTTTATTAATTTTTTTCGACTATTTCTGTTGCAATACTGTGCATAGTTTTTGTTGGGGCTGTGGGTATCCGTGGATCACTTCATATTTCTCTAAAAAAAAAAAAGTGAGGTTCGCTTGGCAATTTTCAAAGTTTAATTGAAAAAATAAATTTCCCGCAATCAAAAATTGTCCAAAGCCTTCCTTAACGGTGGCAAAAGTTTCCAGAAGGTAATTACTGAAAGTCCCACAATCCTCCGGTGAGTACGCCACAAGTTAGAATTCTTGTATCACGTTAGGTGAAACACCCTGTATACGTACGAGCGTGTCAATGACTGCGATCGCAATGGAAACCGTTGCGTATTTGTACGTATAATTTAAATATTCTACACAACTTCTATCTTAAACACCTTAGGGAGTAACTTGATATCTTGCAAAAAAAAAAAAAAAAAAAAGACAGTATAGTTACCACCGAACTTACCTTTTGAAAGTAGCGTGTACTCATCTCTCAGATACTTCTCCCGTTTACTTTTTTGTTTTCTTTTATTTTTGAGAGAGGAAAGTAGAGTGAAAGATTAACCGCTTGCGTTTTAGCTGCCCGCTACGCTTGGCAATGTACGCATTTCATCCCAGGTGTTCCGGGGTGCCCCTGCCCTTCTTCGGAACGGACACGGGGTGCTGGGTACCCCATCACTTCATTTTTTGTTTGACAGTGAATTTCACTAATTGTAACTTGATAGTAGCTTGAAAGCCGTCTACGCTCTTAAAAAAAGGGTGTACGTTAACTCTTTTTTCTTGCCACATATATCACTCCCTTTTGGAGAGTACAATTAGTCTCAAAAAGGAGTCTCTGGGGTTACGCTTTAACTCGCTACCGAAGAGTGGTACTACCATCCGGTAGGGAGTAAGGGACTACTGTTACTCCCTTGTGGGAGTGAGGAGACTCCTTTAGGAGAGTAATTGTACTCTCCAAAAGGGAGTGATATATGTGGCAAGAAAAAGGAGTTACACATTTTTTTTTAAAGAGTGTACTTTTGCATATACTTATAATTAAGTGTTTACTGCTCTTCGATTAGGAGTATTTAGTGAATGTAAACCCGGAAAATTACGAGGACCTTGAACAGAGACACGGGACGACGCGCTGCACAGTTTTATTGCACTGTTGCGCAGTTTTATTGCATTGAACTTCGTTCATTTACTTCAAGGTGCAATAAAACTCACAGTTGTAAGTAGTGCGTCGTCCCATGTCCCTGTTCGTCGTCCTTGTAATTTGATGAGGTTGAATATATTGTTGCTCTAACCAGTTAATCTGTGGCCGAGTACTGGGTAAGTTAACTTAAACACTTTCTTTTAGTATCTTGTACAAGCTTGAACAGCTGTAATCCGTTGTTCGTAAACCATGAGAGAGGTGCTCTATTGTCAAACCAGGAAAAGAAAGTGCCCATATTGGTTTTAGTAAAGAGTGACCGCCCCTGTTGATAAATCCTACTGGAAATCTCACACGAAACATCTCACAGGATCGTAAGAGAAATTCTATGGGATTATCGAACAGATTCTCCCACGTTTTCTCCTAGAATTTCTCACAGGCGCTCCTCTTCGAGGTATCACAAAGCTTCTCATAGACACTCTTATAGCTTGTTTCTAAGCAGGACTTCATATAAATGTTCTCATAAGATTTCTCATAGCTTGTTTCTCATAGAACGCAGTCCGAATGTTCTCATAAGATTTGCAGGAGACAGCAAAGAAAAGACGATTACCCCAAGCGACAATCTATGTCATCTGTTCACTCTTTGTTTAATTTTGAAAAATTCTATGTTTGCGTCGCGAAGCAACTGTGGCTGTGAGCGACGTGGACGGATGGAGAGAGAGGACAGCATGAAGTGGTGGGGAACTGAGGGGTAAGTATGCGTCCTGGGCCGACTTCAGGGTAAACTGTGCCGATACTCGTCTGGAAAGTCATCGGAAAACCCTGGGAAAACCTCAGACAGCGCTTCCGGTGACAGGATACGAACCCGTGTCACCTCCCGGTCTCTGCGTGGAAAGCAATCATCCTACCCACTATGCCACGGGAGGTGGTCTTTATTTAAATCGTTTGAAAAACTTCACATGTGCAGAACAAAAGAACTCAGCATTTTGGCCTTTGGGGCATCTGAGGGCTTCTCATTAACGTATGCACGTAAAAAAGAAAGAGAAAGCAAGAAGCAGGTCGCTTGTGACATTACTATGCTACATGCCCTCGAGTATGGAAAATATATTCAGGCAAAGCATGTATGTGTAGAAGCTGGATGAAGGAACACAGATTTTCGAATACAGGCACCATGCGAGGAAAAACGTAACCTAGATCGGCGCCTGTGATCCACAAGCTCGATTCAGCCGGAGTATTCATTTATACCTGCAGGTAATGGTGACTATACTGTGCGGGATTGGCTGTTTTAGCGATGATAAGGCATATCGCTCTGAAGAGAGAATTTTTGCGGTCCATGTGGCATTCCAAGGGAAAGAACGGAACTCTGATTTAATTTCTATGCTCCTTTACGGACCTATCGCAAGCTGCTTCTGCAGCTTCCGTATTCTGCACCCTCTGTACCAAACGTAAGACCGTAAACGCTTTCCGTCTAGAAATAAAGATGCTCCAGAGTAGTTGTGCATATTGTTTGAGTCGCCGTACAAACACACGCGAGAGATTGTCTAGAGTATCAAATAGTTTAACCTTCCCAGCAAGAACGTTGTAAAAAAAAAAAGAAAACAGAAACCCGATACGATACAAATATACAATCAAGCAAGTACTACATAAACACAGCATACATCGATAAAATAACCATGCGCAGCACATACATGGCGCGACAAGAAAATGTCATTATGTAATGTGTAAGTGTTTGTCGTACTTTCCTCAGCTCTCACCCCTACCAAAAAGTGAAGAGGTGAGTAGGATACTACAGCGAGTGAACAAATACGAAAATTTGATGGTTCACTAGGGTAGATATAATTTTCACTAGCGGGAAGATCAAGTAAAAAAGTAACCGTGGTGCAATTGAGTAAAGATAACATTATTCTAATCTAAATGCACCATTTTAGAAGTTTCAGCACAGTACTCCCGATATTAGAGTGCGCTAATTTTATATACGTTAATCATTTTAAAAGTTTGGATGTTAGACCGAGCACCTCACGCGAACAGTACATGAAACTGACCACAGTGCGCGCGATGCATGGACAGTTGCGGTAAAACCCACTAGCACATTACGGCCAGTCGAAGCAATGCGAGTAACTGGCCGTTCGGAAATATTCATCGCACTTCAAAACACGAGGGATGGGCAGGTTCCAGCGAGATTCAGGTCACGCTCGGTTTTTGCACAAAAACAGACAAAGCTGTGAAAATCTCCAAGGCGCTTGTGGTCCATTACACAAATGCAATACATCTGCTCCGTACATCTGCTACAGAACCCAGCCATGCTGCCGTCCTGAGTACACCAAAACGCCTGTTTTGTTCTTGGTGAGGCCTTTCTACGTCGTTTTCTCGGACTCAGTGATAAATCTTGCAGAAAGTACCGCTTACATGCTGTCTTCGATGTACTTTACGTGGACGTACATTGCGTGTTCACACCAGACTGCTGCACCGTCGACTACATGTGTTTGAATGGAGACGTCAAACGGTCAAACCACGGCCGCCACGGTCTACTACATCATGTTTCGTCAAGGCACGGCGCCAGTCCTTCGCATGACTCACAAGGGGATGCTGCGAGAAATTTTACGAGAAAGGTTTTCTGGGGGTTGCAGGCCTTGAGAGAAATTGTGAAGTTCTCTTAGGAAGTTGTGAAAGATCTTAGAGGGTTGATCAGATTCTTAAGGGAGGTTGTGAGAACGGCTTGTTTTCTCGCATATACTGTCCTCGAAACTTCTTATAAGATGCACTTTTCAACGTTCACTGAAAGGATTTTCTATACGAGAAAGGAAGCTCCTTGTAGGAATGCCTGCAGGAATACACGTCCGCCGTGAGAAATCCGGAAACAAAGCACTAATCCTGATAGAAAGTTTATAGAATTTTTCCATCGGCCGCGTGGCACTATGTGCCACGTACGGCTTTATTCCGTTGAAAAGTACTGTTTAGAATGAGGTAGGTTCAAGCAAAAGGCTGCTGCTGGCTGCCATGAACGCCGCCGGCTGCGCGAAGCACTACACAATCGAACGTACTTTATTTAGGGTCTTCTGTTTCTGTTTTTTGTTCCCCCTTTGTCTTCCTACCCGTTCCTTCTTCCACCCGCCCTTTCTTGAGGGCTTTGTTTCATTTCGGAGCCGTTTTCGCAGCTGTTACGATTGAATGATGATTATAGTTCGGAGCCTCGACGCACATGGGAAAGAAACCTTGCTGACCCCGGCCTGAGGATGGGAGGGAATTTGTGTTTCATTTTTCTCGCGTTTGCAGCTTTTTCTATAAAGATGGTTGCGTGTGAGTATATTCCTATTCATTACACCGTCAAGTCTTATTTTCCGGAGATCACGCCTATGATCTTAGAATGGCTGGAGACTGTAGAAATCGCATATCCTGTCGGCGTTAGTTCGCGGTAGAGCGTTATTGTAATTGCCTAACAAAATAAATCATTTGTTTACGCCTTAAAAAAAGCACATATAGAAACCAGAACACGCAGTTCATGTATTTAAAGCTAGAGTTTGGACCCACAGTCAAGAAAAACCAAACAAACAAACGCCGTCACATGATGCGCAGAGTGACCGTACAAAATGTTTCAGTTAATTTTCTAGACAGTTATGTGTAATACAACTTTGCAGCCAGGATTTCTTACTGCACCATCACTGTCAGTAGCTTTCGATTTATGTTGTGCCATGTAACCCAAGGCAGAGGAAACATGCTAGCTGCATTTTATCATATCATGACACATTCCCAGTCGCCTTCTTATCTCGATCGCACACCCTGTGACGTAGCTCGTACTTACGTCACTGTAAAGCTAGAACAGCCCAACAAGAATTGAAGTGGTAGCTATATGTTCGCACGAGCAGCATTCCCCAGAACAATCCGGGTATGACGTCATAGTTTCCTGCTGTCACGTGTGCGGTAGCACTCACTGCCAACATCACAGAAAGCCTGCTTACTCGTCGGGTCGGGTGGGGGATGGGGGTAATGACAGGATCGGCTCGCCGTTGTTGGCCACTCAGAAGTGGGCGTCGTCACGACTAATGAAAAAAAAAAAAAAGATGGACGGATAGAGGATGAAGGGTTGGGTGCTTACTCGGTGACGTGACGTAACAAATAAAACTCACCCAATCAGCGCCCTATCGGACGTGATGAACCCCATCTTAGCGCAAAGCATCAGAAGATTGCGCGCTCAGCATGAACAAACCGGAGGAGATATCGCCTTCCAATGGATTCCATCCCACGTCGGTATCGGCGGCAGCGAAAGGGCGGATCAGCTAGCTTCCTCGGCGCAATTGAGTTGCAGCCCCTGTTTACCAACTTCGGACAACACCTACGGGAAAATGGCCGTTCAGCAGCTTGTTGAACTGCGCGCTACCCTGGGATACGGGACACCAAGCACCATCATCGCCCCATTCTTCGCATGAAAAAACGTCTCTCGAAACATATAGACCATGCTCCATAGGCCAAACACTGCCACTATCAACAACACGAAACAATCGAACGCATCCTGCGAGAATGCCAAGCATACCATTCTGCGCGCGAAGCCCACATCCCTCACTCCAGCTCTTGCATGGTAGCGGACGTGCTGTACACCGGTGGTTCTTATGCCGAACACCCCACTCAAGCAAGAAATCTTGTTCTGCAGGAGGCGGGTCTTGCCCAGCGATCCTTCTAGCGCTTTGTACTCCCCGACGGACTCACGCACCCCCTGCACGTCTCCAACTTTTTTCCTCCATCCGTCTTCTTTTTTTTTTCTTTCTTTTTGACTACAGTCATGACGATGCCCATTTCTGTGTGGCCAGTGACGGCGAGCCGATACTGACATTCCCCTTTCAGCCAATCTGTGTGGATTCCTGCTCCTTTGTTCCCTAGCGATCTGTCTGGCGGTGTGGCGACATGTTGCTCGCGTCCTCTGTCCTCCGCCAATCAGGATCGTATCTGTTCTGGTCTCCCTCAGGTAGTCAGGATCGTACTTTCAATGGCCGTAGCCAATCACGAACGTGCTTTCAGTGGTCGTTGCCATGGAGACGAGCCACCGTCAGCCGCATGGGCAGCTACTGTCTTCTGCGAGTATAGTGAACGTACCCGCGAACTAAATGGGAAAACGAAAATAAATCATAAAATATTTTGCGCGAGCCTAATTTTCTGGAAAGCAAGTTGCGCTGTTTGCATGCAGGTTCAAACTTGCGAAGATTATTGCAATCTTGTGTAAGTTCCCGAATAGTCCTCTCCCTGTTTGTAAAGAAATGACATCATAGTGTTCGACGGCGCCGCCAAATTGGTAGAGTTGAACAATACGCGCCCAGCTAAAAGCGAACAAGGTAGCGCCCGAAAGCCACGGTCTTGCGGGGATCACAATGGTCCCTGAGAAGGACGCGACCTTCGGTCATATATTTTTTTTTTTCAATAGGAGGCAGCGAACAAGTGTCCATTCGTGGAACCCAGCCCGATTTATTTTTTCGATTTGCTTCGGTTTCAGTCTGTCTAACAACGTCATGATGACGTTTCTGGGGTAAAGGTTTATTCGCAGAACGGCGAATCGCGGTAGCAGACGAATTCTGACTTTATGTGAGCATGTAATGAAAGAGGGAGAGGAGGCATTGAGCGGGCCTTCTGTGTGTAGGTGGCGTTGTTACTGCCATGTCTTTATGTGATCTTCTAAGCATGGGGAATATCCTGCGGCTCAGTCACAAGATACTCCGCTGCAGGCGACAGGGGCGATGGTGTCCTCTGCTACATACGCAGTGTGTCGTGTGAATGCTGAACATACAAGACGCGGGGAGCTTACGCCTCGTCACCCCCCCCCCCCCTTCTTTCCGGTTTCCTTCTTTCTTTCTTCTTTTTTTTTGCACTAGAATGCTCGTGTGGAATCCATGTTCATCTTAGTAGACATAGTCTTGCCACATGAGCAAGGCGCGTGAACATGACCCACAGCTGTTCCGCAGATTTCGAGGATTGTGAATTTGTGAAATGATGGGTGAGGATGCCTAACGTGTTTCCCTCACGCTAACAGCAACATCGGCGCTGGGCAAGAGGGTGGAGGACACGGTGATGCACATCTTGAAGATGAACATGCCTACAAGCAGAGAAATTCCATGCACCGTTGGTGAAGTTTACATCGGCGAAGGTTATCCCGTATTCCAGGCGGCCACAACGAAGGGAACATTTGAGACGACGTCAAATACTAAGCCCTACTACGAGACAATTGTTGTAGATCTCCCACAACGCGAGCTGCACGAAGCGAGGGTAATAATTAACTCACATCCTTTCCTCCATATCCAGTTGGGTCTGCAGAGAAAGCGCCATAGCATGAATGCATCAAAATAACCTTACTGTGTTAGCAAGCACCGTTTGTAAAAAAAAGAAAAAAAAAGAAGTAAAGCAAAACAATTGAAGGGACGGTTTAATAATTGTAACGCGATTTTCATCGTCATCTGTGTGTGAATCAATATTTGGTGGTTGTTATAATGCAATGGCGATCACAGACGATCTCGGGATGCGATCACACACCAACCAATCGTAGAAGACATGGCCTTCCTTCATACGAGTCCTGCTCCTGACCGGCGGTGATGTCCCAGCGATGACCCGGCGGTGATGTCCGCGCGGTCCCATTGGGCTTTATGCATTGGGTTCCCATTGGGCATTGGGTTCGTGGCCTCACGCTAGAGCGATGCCGGTAGAACGGACTGCTCTGGCGCACTGTTATTGTCGTCGTCTGTGGCAGCAGCAGTACACAGGCGAAGGTGACGACATTATCTCTTCTCATGTGCGGGTCACGTGACCAATTGGAATGGCTAAACGCTCGCTTCAGTGACGTCAGAGCTCGGCATGGAAGCTTGTTCAGGTGATCGCATTCGCCAACCAAGATATGTAAAAGAACAATTCTTCTTTCGTGTGTACTTTAGAATGTAGTACGTTGCGTGCATGGTCGAATGAACCACAGATATTAAAGTGCCGCGCCCCCTTATGATCGCTAGAGAAAATACATACTTTGCAAAAAAAAATCGCCGTTTGTCACGTTGCTTCGTTGCTAAATGCGAACATATTAAAAAAACACATATATATCACTTTTTTCGAGATGAAGTCAGTTGCAATATAGCATATACTGAAGGGCACTCCTTAAGAGGGCACCAGCAAACTCCTAAGGCAATGTCCTAATTAACTTTCAATAATTAGCTATATTATAAAAGCTACGGAGTTGTCCCAATGAGAACATCTCGTCCCTTCTGTCACCTGATACCGTAGGCGTTTTCAGCACAAAAATCCGTTCGACGTCCGCAAAAAATTCGTGAAGGAACACAATTTTTTCTTTATTTTGTTCACTGTGCATCTCCGGAGACGCGTCTTCCCTTCACTCCCAATTTGAGAGGGTGAAGGAGCACAGTGCCGCCTCATGCGTCGAAGATCAGCGTCAACTTGCGGAAACAAAGCAAAATCAAATGTATCGGGTGACGCTATCGGAACTGCCCTTATCTTGAGTTGCATTTTCTGTTTTCTTTTAATCTTTATCCAGGACGCAAGGGATGATAGTGCGCTCTTTCATGTTCTCACATTGGGGGTGAAGGAAACACGCGTCTCCCAAGATGCGCAATGAACAAAATAAAGAAAAAAAGTGTTCATTCAAGTTTTATTTATTTTTATTTTTTGTAGACGGTCTTTCGAACGGATTTTTGTTCTGAAAACGGCTACGGTATCAGGTGACCGAAGGGACCAGATGTTCTCATTGGGATAACTTAGTCGCTTTTATAATGAAAAAGTTAATTTTTGAAAGTTAATTAGGACATTGCCTTTAGAGTTTGCTGGTGCCGCTTAAGGAGTGCCCTTCAGCATATGCTATATAGCAACTGACTTCATCCCGGAAAAAGTGATATATGTATTTAAAAAAGTCTGTTCGGATTTAGCAGGGACACCCTGTATATATATATATATATGCATATACAAACACTTATTTGCACTATCCCAGGTGTCAATAAGGAGATACGACAATATATACACGACCGTACTGCGTGTGTTCGATGACAACTGGAAGTTTGAGGACATTAAGTTCTGGACGAGTCCAGTGTCTTACATCATCGAGTTCAACATGACTATCGCCAAACATACCGGTGTGGTCCACGTTCAACACAGCAAGATATACGACATGTACATCCAGCACCACTACACGGACCATCCGCCATTTTCGTCCATCCACACCAACAAGATAATCAGTGGAATGCTGACTCACCTTCGCATCACCTTTCCACTTCGTGAAATTCTTCAGCCTGAGGCAACTAATATCTTGAATAATGCAAAAATATATCTAGACTAGAAAAAATAAAGAAAAAGAAGGAAGAAGGACTGCAGTGATGTCGGGCTGATAAGAGGTTTTTGCTTCGCCTGATAAGAGGTTTTTGCTTCGGCTGATAAGAGGTTTTTGCTGTTTCGTTTTCGCAATGCCGAAATTAATAAATGTTCATCTACTTCCGTATCTGCGCTTACTGCCTTGCTTTGCGTTGTACGTTTCTCGTTCGATACTGGAACCATCTTGGAGTTGGCACGGGAGTAATGGTGCACTCTTAAAACAGGTCCTTGCGCTGGTGCTTCTGAAGTACTTCGCCGTTGTCGTCTCACAGAGGCGGGCAACGTCACGACTAACGCTCTGGGGGAATGTGCGTCCTGGGCCGACTTCTAAAGGAACTGCGGGGCGTACGTCCTTTTGTGACAATTAATCTAACTGCATAAGTGCGGCAGAAAGGCGTACGCCTCCCGCTTTAGCCAATCGGGGGTGGATGGTGCCGGTCTTGCCGTCTGGGGGGTTTCCCTTAGACGCTGTCAGAGGTACGTCGGTACAGTTCCCTTAGAAGTCTGAGCTCTTTCGTTACCACCACCATCTGCTTTATTTTTCTTTTAATTCCATGTTAGCGCCGCGAAGCAACTGTGGCTATAAGCGGTGTATGGATGACAGATGGAGAGAGGACAGCAGGAAGGAGTGGGGGACAGGGGGGTTAGTATGCGTCCTGGGCCGACTTCAGGAGGAACTGTGCAGACATTCGTCTGGAAAGTCTTCGGAAAACCCAGGGAAAACCTCAGACAGCACAGCCGGTGACAAGATTCGAACCCGCGTCACCTCCCAGTCTCGTCGTGGAATGCGAGCATCTTAACCACTATTCCACGGGAGCTGGTCATCTGCTTTATGAGTGTGGGTGAACTGGAATGTCGGCTCATTACACTTTTCGTATCTTTTTGTGTAGTCGCGACTCCTATATGGGATACATGCTTCATCGCAAGAGTGTCACTCTTTATTGTTTTGTATAGACGAGGAGTATTCCAGGAAAGAGCACTGTGTTGCTGACGTCCTCTGGTTCGAGGTTTCTTAGAAGAGATACCATGATCTAAGTTCCGTGGCTAACCTCTTTTTGGTGGCCGCAGTTGGCTGAACGCAAATTGCAGAGGCTGAACGTACGATTAAGAAAAACACGACACGTAAGCTTGATCAGTGCCCTAAGCAATGATCTGAAAGGTAGAAATCCAGTTGACCAGAGGTGTTAATAGGGAGTTTCAGAATACCGCTAACGGGTAATGAGCTTTGCGTGCGCGAGAAATAGCGTTATCATCATTGTGCATGCCCAGAACGTAAACTCAGCTTTTGCGTTTTGCGCGAGCCCGCTATTTATCGGAAACTGCGGGACAACGCAAAGCTAGCTTTGCAGCTCTGCGTTGCTCTCGCGGCTGACGAGAACCTGCGTGAGCATTTTCAACATGGCAGGAGCACTCTGTCCTCTTCTAAATGTTCTCAAATAATGCATAAGAAAACAGCGAGTTGTCTCGCGATAGCATATATTTTTATTAGGAACAACAAGTACGCTTAGTAATTCTTGTGTTTTTTTTTTATTTTCCATTCTTTTGTGAAGTCTTCACTTCTAGCCATAACGTCGCTGCAAGCGAGTGACGCAAGCCAATAGCTTTTTGCCACGGAAACGCTATTCTATAAGCACAGACCCGTTGCGTCCGATATAGCGTTTACGTTTTGCGTTTACAACAACCGCTCTTCTGGAACTCCCTAATGTATCAATTGTTCGTTCAGCCAGTGCCGCCTACTTCGGTTTTTCATTCTGTGTGTAAATAAGGGCGTGCATGGAAGGAAAGCGTAACAGAGAATGTGCCAGTGTGAATGCCGTGTCCGTGTCTTCATGAACAAGGCCTCGGTGTGCTCACGGGAGCGCGACGTCGACGTAGGATAATTGGCAGCGCATATGACTGGCAATCGGAGAGGTGTGGGTTCGAATCCCGCCACCTACAGTCGCTAACGTTTCGCGAACTATGCTGTCTTTCATATACTGATATTGTTTGTCAACCCGACTGCACTTGAAGTAGGTGTTAATGAAACCGGCAAAAAATACTAAAACTTGGTAACGAAACACTAAAATATTATTTTATTAGTACTGTTCCCGTCAGTCGTTTCGGTAGCGATATTTGGTGACGTATATCTGAAACCTGTATCGTTCCTGCAAACTACCGGCCTGATCGACTCTCTCTAAAACCCTGTCAGCGTCGTCAGCATCATCCTCATCACCATACTCTCATTTTCCCCCAATACCAATGGGGTAGCATTCTGCTCAATGAGCGGAAGTCATCCCCATATCATCGTCATCATGTATTTCTCTCTCTCTCTCTCTGTATCGCTTCAAGATTTTTATAAAAATGAGTGGTGTGAAATAATGACTGGCTTTAATTCCACTGTCCCACATTTTCACCGAAATCCTCTAAAAGTTAATTGGCTGATTAATTGTACGTGAAACGTAACTAAGCGTCTAGTAGTAACGTGGTCTCTTCGACAGAATATCCCATCTGCAAAAATAACCCAATAACTCATCTGCAAAGATGCCATCTATACTATTCTCACTTTTTATTCTGCACCGAATCAAACAAAGAAAAAAGAAAGAACACACGAATAAAGTAACATTTAAAAAAACACACACACCTTGGATAGCGGTAGGTCATGCTGTCCACGATTCAAGACGAGCCTTTCAGTGTTGACAACGTTGCCTTACTATAACTTGTCATGTGCAGCTGGCGCAGGAACATAATGTACGTCGCAGCAGTTCTTCAGTCGTAACTCCTCGGGTCAGAGGAATTTCACCGTTTTCTCGGCCGCCCACAGTGGTATATATCAAACTACTGGTACCCACAGACTACAGACTGCCGACATTAATCTGGTGAACCCCATCAGAAACATTTCGAAAAGAGAAAGAAAGGAAAAAGAAAGGAAAAATTGCTGTGATACTACAACGATTTTCTTTGAGAAAGTGACACGACACTTCAGAATGCCTTTCCCCATTCTTCCAAGTTTCCGGCTGTCTGACACTTAGCAATTGGAACTCTACTGCATTGGACAAAATGGGGGCTCTAAACCGTCTCCCATCATCATTCCCTGAAGTGGAAACAGGCCGGAGGAATCCAATCGCGCAGTTACAGCCCTACGGGGCAGTTCAGCCAATCGCCTTGAGGAAGCGATTGGCCGGCCATCGTAAAAGGCCCCCCAACGCAATCCAGGAAAGAAATAGAAACAAAAGGATGTACACGAGAGGCCTTTTAAGAGAAGTATTTGAGCCCTATTTGTAAAGCACGCCTCATCTTTTATTTAAAAGCAACATCGCTTTGTGTGTTGGGAATCATAGCATACTTTAGCAGAAGGGCAGACAATCTCGAGGATGGATAGATGACAAGAAAGCGTTTCTTACGGGTATGAAACTGTTACACACGCCAGTATGCGGTATGTCTTTGGCCATTTGTGCTTCGCCCCTATTTACCGACTCCTATTTAGCATCGTTCGTCACCTCATCATCAATACACATTTCATCCTGCCCATTGTGCCTTGGGGTAGTGGGCCGCACCTCATGTGGCGAATTTCCCCATTCATTATAATTAATTTTTATGTTGTTGTTGTACTTCGGTGCTGCTTGTGCAGCAGCATCCTTGAGAATTTCGACTAAGGACTACATCACGTCGATTAGCTAAGGGGCATTGTATAGTCTACGTGGCGTTAGTAAGGCCTCTCTGGGCACACCCGCTTACCTCTATACTATATGTGAACTACGTGTGCAGCGCCATTCTCAGGGGAGTGCAGTAAAGGCACTTCGTAGTTACTGAAGTTTCTACCAATTGGTCGAAAAAAGGTCAACGTCACGGTCAACGTCACATTCCGTTCTACATATCGTCTTCTCTAATTTTGCGGCGGTTGGGTCCAGTCCCCCAATCGCGACCCTCCTTCGACGGCGGTAGCGACGGAGATTTAGCCGTCATTAGCCATATGGGTATCCACTGTTAGCCACAGAAAGCCTGTGTTCGAAATCGTATGCTACGGTTGGCTGACTCTCTTTTATATATATATATATATATATATATATATATATATATTTAGATATATATTTTTAGCTATAGTCGTGACGATGCCCACTCGTGTGCGGCCAACAACGGCAAGCTATACTTCGACCCCCCTCCCCTTCCCCCTCCCCGGAGTGAGAGAAGGCTTTAAGCGACATTCTCCACCTAGGTGGCGTTGGCGTAGCCGTAATGGGGGCCCGGTATCGCAATTTCCGATGACAACACTTTCGATGGTGAATGGGTTTGCGTTTCTCCAATTGATATTTTCTTCTTGTCGTCTGCTGTAGAAAGCGCCCGTTTTTTGGATTCACCGATTCGGATTATGTCGCGACTCCACAACTATTTCCGTACCGAGGGAGATGAATATTGCATCGGAAACCCACGCACCCGTACTTCCGTCGAGAAAATCGGCGTCACGCAAACCCATCAATGCGCTGCCCACGCAGTATATGGATGGAGGTTGGTGGGCGCATGCACCTACATAGACGGTGCGCGATGAAACGTCCCACACACTTTACCATGATGAACTTGTTGTTGTGACGGCGTTGATTTTGCTCGAGCTGTATAGTACGTTATCGTTTGACGATTACGTAATCTGCCAATTTAAATCAGTACAATTCTTTGTCGCTGCGGTTGTGTCTCGGAAGACTTAAATGTGTGTGCACCATACCTGTTCACTCACTGTATGCCGCTTTATTTGCGGATAGTAGTATGCATACCAGAGTTGCGGAATGGGGGTCTCCCATTCCGTTCCAATCCCATTTCGAGGAATGGAGATTTGCGATAATTCCAAAAGCGATAAAACCCCGGTGCAGGGGACACAAAGAGACAACACAGACGTACCACCAAATGTAGATTTAGATGTATTTTTATATGTACTTTTAGATGTAATTTAGATGTACCACCAAACAGCCCGGTTTTTATCGCTTTTTAACCTACGATAATTCCATTCTTTTCAATTCCTCGGAATGAAAAGGTATGGTTCGTTCAGACTCCTGGAATGGCTTGGCAACCCCATTCCATTCCGTTAATTCCCTCAATAAAAGACACGGACCAGTAACCATACTGGCAAGTCTAGCAGTGCTAGAGGATATTGACATTACCAAGCACAAAAAAAAAAAAAAACACAAAGACAAGGTTATTTCACTCTTGACCGTGTGCAGGTGCGGTGCAATAGGTGCGAGGGCAGAAAGCAGCACGTTGAAACCAAAACTGGCCACCTGGGCGCCCTGACGATTCCATTCCCATTCCTAGGACAGTTTCCGCCATTCCATTCCAATTCCATTCCGGGCTCTGCTAAATCTGAAATGATTCCGGAATCATTCCAACTCCGGAGTGGCAACTCCGCAACCCTGATGCATACATTCGAAAACAGTGCTGTTGATCGCATAACGCAGAGTATATTCTGGACGTGTAGAGTCACCGATGCCCAGTGTAGTTTTCTGTTTTCATTGTGGATTGTGTGCGTTGTGATTAAAGAGCAGCAAGACGCGCTGCCTTAGGTTTATTACGTGTCGTAGAAGAGAGACAATGCGAGTATCCAACAGGGTTTCTATACCAACCTCGAAAGTCGGGAATTATCTGGGAATGTTGATGCGTCTGGAAACGTCAGGGGATTGCCAGAGAGTGACGAAATTTGAGCTTGTTGGTATGAGGCCATATTGCTGCTGAGCGCTAAAAAAACGAAGTCATAAGAGAGGGGCATCTTATGTCTTCGTCTTTTTAGCGCTCAGCAGCAATATGATTGTCAGAGAATCTGCAAAAGGCAGCTGAAGCCAGGGAAAATCGCAGACAAGTGCCGCGGCGTTGCGCGGCGAAACGCGAATGCATGGCGACCAGCGGTTGAGCGGCCACGCTGGAGCAACGTCGCTGCGCGAGCGGCAGTTCGCCAATACGACAAGCTCGAATAAACACGTTTAATTGTTTTATTCATGCGCTTACTGCATGTATTCCACACTCACCTGTGAGTAGCCCTGTGTGTCTAACGCAATTTGAGGTACATCCCCAGTATTTCAGAGAAAAGAACAACGGTAAAAAACCCAAGATTCATTTCACAGGCGACAGTGTGCTCCGATGGCGAACGACAGACGGGGTGGAGGGGGGATAAGAATGGCCTTGAAGTTAAGCCTCATGACCGAGTACGAGCATATCGTCGTGTTTCTCATCTAGACATTTCGCAAAACATCCTTAGTTACATGCCCTCTTACACTTACCCTCACTTACTTTGCCGAGATTCCCTTTCCTAGCCTGCAATTTAGAAAATTTATTGAGGGTGTGGTAACGCATTTCACGGAATCTATCCTAGAGCAGCGGCAAGCAGGTTTGTTCCAAACGAAAACATCACTAACGAAACACAACATTGTTCGAGTCAATTTTTCCAGAACAACGTAATGTGTTCCCTTTAAACTGAGTGAAAATCACGGTACTTCACTGCTTCCATTGCACCGATACAAAAATATGAGCAATGGTTTTGGTGCTGACGGTGTTTTCTCTCTCTCTCTCTCTTTAATATAATATACTTTTTTTTTTTACATAGAAGTACCTGCTGTCGAGACCCTGCATGCGATCTCCAAGCCATAACAGGGGTCGCTGGCTCAGACTAATTGGCATGACTATGGTGCGCTGGCTGTGGCGGTAGAAATGGTCTAATGTTGCATGCTAGTAGAAGACGAGCGCATTCTAACCTGTACGTCAGGGTCCCTCCATCATGGGCGAATATAGGTGGTGCACTGGCGCCATGTCCCAGATGAGTTATTGGCCAGGAGCTGAGCTTGACGGCAAAAGACGCTTCATTCTTCTTCCAGAAATTATATCTTGAGCGACGAAACTCTGTATGTTGTCAGAATGACACGTGACAACACACTCCTGATAGACAGCACGTGAAAAAAGAAAGAAAGAAAGAAAGAAAATCAGCTGAATATGTTGAATAGTTTTGAAGATACGTGGCGTCAAACTTCAATGGAAGTGCAGTTTTCGAAATGTCCACATCTGAATGATAATTAACTAAAATATAACAACCAATTATTTTCAACCGAGCTCAGGTGGCAGAAAAATGGAGCAGCTTCAGTAGTACCCAGTAAATCTGTTTATTATGAATGCTCTCTATCAAAACGTAGCAGCAGGCGCCAAGTTCTCATTTGTTTTGGTCAGGGAGTTCGTTTGAAATGGTCAGCAGAAACATGAAAAAGTCAGGAAATTTGAAAGGTGCAATTTCGTAGACACCCTGCGTCCAAACAGTTTTTCTTCATTTGAAATGGAGAGACTGTTCTATATTTGAAAGAAGATGAAAACAAGTTATTGTAGTGTAACGCTTATTTTTCACTGATGCCCCCATAGGGTTGAAAGCAAGAGAAACAGTTACTTCAGTCCACAACATCACAGTGACTAACGTTCCACTGTGACTAACGACGATGGTGGTGGTGGTGCTTGTGAACTAACTCGCCGTTGTGCCTCACAGTAGTGTGCAACGTCACGACTAACGCTCCGGGGAGGAATATGCGTCCTGGGCTGACTTCCACGGGAATTGTGCCGACATATGTCAGAAACGAACGAAACATCAACATTCCATAGGAATGTAGCGCGTGTGCGAGAGAAAGAAGGCAACGGAAGAGCGACACAGGCACCACGTGACAGGTCACGTGTTTTGGAGGGATGGAGCTGGAGTACACACCCCAAGCAGCACAATGTGCCGAAAGTCGAGTGCAATAGGGGTGGACGGTAGGTGGAAGACCTTGAACAGACTCGTCAGAGTAAAAAACGTTGATAAGATACATACTGTCCACCCCTATTGCACTCGACTTTCAGTACATTGTGCTGCTTGGGACTAATCTGTTGTCTAGATAAACTGCACTCCGCCCCAGAAAAGGCGAAGGTCGTGTCGTTTCCGCGCTCGAGAAGTGCGCAGTTCCAGTTTGGGCTCATTTGCGTAACGATATTTGCCAATTTATATCTCAACGTACGTTAACTTCTCATGGTGTTTAATAAGAACGATGGGCTTGAATTGTGACTGGCTCCAATTCTGCTATCTCGCTTTTCCCAGAAAACATCTAGCTGATGGATTAATTAATTATTATAGCTAATTTGTCGTGACGCTCTTCCACTCCCTTATCCACCAATGAATTAAGCCCTTACACCAATGAATTACGTCCTCTTGTGCTTCACCGCGACCAGCCGCGACAAACTGTGTAAACCGAAACCAATTAATTACTGCAACAGACCCGCTTTGGTGGCAGATTTTTCTCTAAAAGGTATCCACTGTAGGTCCCAAAAGGGGTAGTACCCATTTTAATGCCGACAGCGCCCTGCTTTAGAAGTTATGTTTTTTTACGAAACTCATTCGAATTTTTTTATTTAAATAATGAGCGCCTCCCACTCATTCACACGGCGAGCAGCTAGTAGGTGGTACCGGACAGATACATGTAAAAAAGAACGTTCGTCGATTGGTGCGCCCGTTCGCGAGTTATTTAGCCTGGGGATTTAACTGAGACACCTTGTACAACAAAGAAAATGTTCGTGATCGCATATGGTTCAGGAAAAAGATGTCGTTTGTCTCCCTCCCTTGACATGCCCGCACAGCGAACATGAGAGCAGAGCGCACCCCGAATTTGTACGACTAGAAAATGTAGGGACTCTACGTATACTTTTTTCCGGCACCTCCTTATCCGTCCGTTGCCATCCATCAGGGGCGATATCATCTTTCACCCACGAGCTCCGGTCCCTCGGTGCACGCACCCACCGGATGCATTTATTTATCGCGACATCATCCAACGTGACCGCCATATTGAATCGCGTCGCTCAGTGGATTTTCACGGGTGATTGAGGAACTCATCCAAGAGGGATCCCCACGTGGGGACTCTAAAGCGGACGAACGTCGTGATCCATATCCAATGCGACGCTTAACGGTAGTTTCGTTTCCCTTCTAGGATTTGCCAGACACCGCCTGGAGGTGCACTCCCGCCTATACCGCTTTATTAATGTGAGGAAAGAAGGGAGGGAAGGTGTGCGCGCTGTCGACTGGACCTCGGCTGAGACCAATGTGCGGTAGCGCCACGTTTGATTGGGCGATGAGAAGGAAGATATAAGGCCCGGTTCCACGTGGTTCAGAATA
The DNA here is from genome assembly GCF_037126465.1 of Ornithodoros turicata. Classification (NCBI taxonomy): domain Eukaryota; kingdom Metazoa; phylum Arthropoda; class Arachnida; order Ixodida; family Argasidae; genus Ornithodoros; species Ornithodoros turicata. The sequence goes on from NC_088203.1 coordinate 87,713,632, forward strand.
TAGAGTCTTGAGTATTCCAGAGTCTCCGGCTCGTTGCCTGGCTAACCTTTCCTTTATTTTTTCCTTAATAAACATATATCCCACGCCCCTCCCAGAGTATTCTGTAGTAGAGGGATATAGAGTGGACACCCGCTGGTTGCTGGTAGCTCCTAGGTAGTGCTGAAGGCTGGGAGGTGGTGGGTTCGAATCCTACCAGCGGCTGTGCTCTCAGGAGATCTTCCCTGGGTTTTCATGGCAGACTTCCCAAACGAATGTCTTCATAGTGCCCCATGAAGTCGGCACAGAACGCATACGAACCCCCCCTCACTGTTTCTTGTTGTCGTCTCTACATCTGTCCACGTCTGTGTGCCGCGCATAGTCACAATTGCTTCGCGGCACTCACGTGGCATAAAAACAAATATCGGGATGCGCGTCAAGACTAACCTAAAAAAATAACGCTAAAATACATATAAAAAAAAAGAACAAAACGGTGATAGTGTAAGGAAAGAAAGTGAATATTGTGGACCCTGTATAGGCACGTATTCTAAAAACAGAAATGCAATACGCATAACTCTCGCCCGGGCAACCACACTCTATGGCCGGTCTTGCAAAGACGTGCGTTTGGCGTTCGTGAACAACGCACGGGAACGCCTATCATGTGACAGAGATGAGTCCTTTTATGGTCCGATCGCCCCCACCCATCATCATGTCGTCTCTTCAGAAACGTGTCATGCGCCGAGTCATCGGGAAGGATATGCGGTCCGCAGATCTGTGAACATCCCCATAGAGGGTTAATGGGTCCGTACGCTAGCCGTTAACAGAACGAGTAAGTACACGGTACACCAATGGCCGCATTCTTGGCCCGACTCGAGCGCGGCCTTCCTTTGACCTATCCGCCCGGGCCCGGCCCGACAGCTCCATAACTGGCACGGACCCGGATCAAGCCCGAACAATTTCCAGGTTTACAGGCCCAGGTGCGGCCCGAGCACGAGAAATTTATAGGCCACACGGCCCGGCCTAGCACGGGCCAGTGCAGCAGGCCGTAGAAGTTGATCGTGGCTAACTAACTGTGGTGTAGCACAAGCTCGAGCCCGACTTAGGCCGGGCTAGAGTGAATCTAGGCCCAGCAATGTGCTGGCGCGAGCCGATAATGTCAAACCCGCACCCGGCTCACGCAAGCAAAAAGAAGAATTTGCCCGGCCCGGCCCCTGCAGTCGTCTACCGCACGGTCGAGAAAGACGCGTTCGTGTGGGTCTGGCCTAAAACCAAAATTCCACCGCATAGCACGTTTTTTTAGCAACCGTAATTCACAATGATTCACTTTCTAAATTGTTTAAAATGGGAGACCAACGTTTTCATTTCTTCATGCTTCCTTTTTGACACATTTATGTTTTTGTCCTATAGTCGCTGAACGTGTATGTTTCTCTCTCTCCTCCAATAACTGATAACAGGTGGTAATAACGGAGGGTGTGTGTGGTTGTTTGCCTTGAGCGTTTCATGTAGCAATGTTCGCGCTCCTGCCGTGTTGAATATGGGAGCGTGCACCCTTTTCAGGATGGTTAGGATTTATGGCAACATTACAAAAAAAGAGTTGGGGGGGGGGGGGGGGTCGTAGATTCATATATAGTCGTGTGACTGCTCTCATAAATGTAAGAACAAGCGGCAGTCGTAACCAATTACAGCCTATTCAAACTTATAAATCAATTGCGCGCGCAACGTATCCGCCACTGTCATGTAGAAGCGATAACTCTCCAATTCAGTGAATTCAACTGATTATACCGAGTTAGTGCATCGAAATTTCTTGTTCGCAGCGCTGATATCTCTCTATATATATTGCTCTTCACGACCCATACACGATTTCTGCTTTCTCAAAGAAAACGTATTTTGTGTTGAATGAACGTGAAACAAACAACAAGAAGAAGGAAACACAGCAAATGTCTCCTGTTGCGTTTCTTTCTGGCCCAATCGATCGTGTTCACAAGGATAGTCGCGTGGTGGGCGCATTTGTGTCCCTCGTCTTATTCGCGTCCTTTCTGAGCCCCCTTTGTTTGACTATGGGTATGTGGCCTGGTTCCAGACAGCAACGAACGACGAGGTTTATCACCAGCTTTCCGAATATCGTGCGCATAGCTACAATCCCTGTCTCGATCGCTTTTGTTCTCTCTCTCTGCGCGAGAATTTCTTTCTTGCCTCGCGGGTACGTTCCCGCTATATTTTCTGATAACAACACTGAGAAATGCTTTATGCATTTCCCTTTCTTTGCTCTTGCTCTTCTTTTTTCGTCGCTTTTATCTACGTGAAACGCTGGTATTAAATACGAGTAGGTGGTGTCCTAGACGGACTGCTTTTTCTCGGAAACAAAGGAGTCTGCAGGGGTCCAGTCGAAAGAAAGAACATCATGATTTTTTCCCGACACGCAGAACTTCGTGAAGCTTTTTTTTTTCTGACATTCGCAGAAGGTTAAGTTCTGTCTCATTTTCTTTTTTTCCGCTGACATTTTCCTTTTCTTATAACTTCCAAGTGAGAAGATAACGGGTAGAGCGATGTCAGAGGTTGCAAGCATGATATTTAGTTATTTGTTCATACCAGAGTTGGGCAAATTACTTTTACTTTGTAATGCATATCCATTATTTTGGAAGGTAAATACGGTACACTACTCATTACCGTTGAGTTCGTGTAATTTCCTAAGAAAATGCTAAGAAAAAAACAAAGACGCACTTTCAGATTTCTTTAACAAAACAATATAGTACAAGAGGGCTACATTTTACATATAGAAGTCCCGTAGCCATCCACTAGTGTGGAAACCCCCTGATGATAACAAATCTTTTGGCAAGAGACAACTCTGTTAGCGAATAGAGAAACAGTACGACAGAGATTTATAATCAATGTGGATAAGAATGCAGAAAGCAGCTAGTACATTCCTAGATCCATTTTTTTAAATTCCGTGTTAGCGCCGCGAAGCAACTGTGGCTGTGAGCGGCGTACAGACGTGGACAGATGGAGAGAGGGCAGCAGGAAGGAGTGGGGGTTATAATGCGACCTGGGCCGACTTAAGTGGGAACTGCGCCGACATTCGTCTGGAAAGTCTTCGGAAAACCCAGGGAAAACCTCAGACAGCACAGCCGGTGACAGGATTCGAACCCGTGTCACCTCACAGTCTCGGCGTGGAAAGCGATCATCCTAACCACTATGTCACGGGAGCTGGTAGATCGAAACTTCTCTGAAAACCATTATGTATTATGAATGAAATGATAGCACATTGTTTTGAAGGAAGAAATGTCTAGTTGTGCTTCTTATATTTTTGGGTAGAGAATTCTACAGTTTCGATGAGAAGTAAATAAACCGAAATACCCCATAGTTTGTTCTGCACCTTGATACTGAGAGAAGACCGAGTGAGATGATCGAGTGGATGCAAAGTTGGTTTTGTAGACGATGTTGATGTGTGGCATAGAAACCTGGTTATGTAGTAATTTATACGTAAGTAGTATAGCGCGATATGGTCACGTGTTTACTCACTCAGGTTTACTCAGGTAAAATGTTTAACAGTCGGTACAGGTGCCGGACGTTTTCCTTGCGTCTAATCTTCAGGATGGTTCTGATGTAATTTTTCAGGGCCACTTAGAGATTGTGTACTGATGATTGGTAGGTTATGCCGTAGACCACCGAACAATATGATATTCTTAAATGGATCAGTGAATGGTAAACAATAAGTATGATTACAAAGACACGGAGCCTAAATACGAGGGGCGTTCAAGTCAAACCGGAACTTTCCGTCTCCTGAGTGTACAAATGGCTCCCGCTACTTCTTTTTCATCATTTTCACACGCGACAGGCCTCCTCGTTCACCACATAGTGGTCCAAAGTTTGTGCAAAACAGAAGACACGTGCTAGACAAGATGGCCGACAACGAGGTGAGCGCGCACATCGAACAGCGAATGGTCATGAAGTTTCTCGTGAATGAAGGCGTAAAGTCATCTGAAATTCACAGAAGACTTCAGGCTCAGTATGGCCACGATACACTTAGCCGCAACAAAGCGTTTGAGTGGTGCAAACGGTTCCGAGACGGCCGTACATCAGTACAGGACGATCCCGGACGGGGCGGCTCAGAGCCCAGTGTCAGAGTTCCTGAGAACATCCAACTTGTGGAGCGCCTGATCCTCAAGGACCGACGGATAACATGTCTCGAACTGGCTTGAAAGGCATACCTTTCTGTGGGAACGTTGAACACTATCATTCATGAACACATCCAGTTTCGGAAAGCCCGGCCTCTTCACTAAAGGAGTCCTCCTCCGACAGGACAATGCACGCAGCATACCGCGCATCTCACGACACGCACCTTACAGGAACTTGGCTGGGAGTTGCTGCCACATCCCCCTTACAGTCCAGATCTCGCCCCCAGCGATTTCCATCTCTTCGGGCCACTGAAGGCGTTCCTTAGAGGCCGCCACTTCAGCTGCGACGACGACGTCAAGAATGCGGTCCGATCATGGCTGCTACGCGCCGGTAAGGATTTCTACGCTGCTGGCATCCAAGCCCTCGTGAAACGCTGGGACAAGTGCATTAGTGCAGCTGGAGATTACGTTGAAAAATAAAACTAATTTCCCGCCTGTAAGTTCATTTTACTTTCGCGAAACATGAGAAGTCCCGGTTTGACTTGAACGCCCCTCGTAGTAATGTGTTTGAAGAAGAGATACTTTTACATAATGAATCAATGTGTTTACACCAGGAGAGATTGTGATCAATGGTGACTCCGAGAAATCTTGTATGGTTTACTCTATCTAAGGTCCTATAAAAAAGAGTCTTAGATTTTTCTTTTCTGTTGTAAACAGACACCTGTTGTTCATATGAACATCCAAACCCGCAGAATAACACATGCACGAGTGAACACCAATGAGGCCATATTACAGTACAAAATGCACTACATACAAAAACGCTCATATCCACTGCAGAGGGTATAGTCTACATAGATCACATATAGTTTGCATTCCAAAATAACGATACCGGCCTTATCGTGGAAGAGTTATGATGGTCGACTGCTCTTGTCTGTTCTCCAGGGTGCAGAATGTAGAGGTCCAAACGTAACATATTCGATTTGATTTCCGAGTCGAATATGGAATTCCGTATTCAAATTTCGAATTGAAGCAGTGTCTCTTCCAAGCCGACGAGCTGCACGCGTAATCAAAAAACGCCACGAGAGATGATATGAAACAAAGTGAGCACTGCTTTATACCAGGATGCGTACGCATATGTCACTTCCATATGCTATGTACGCGTCCACGTATATGCTCTATGTCTATACGGTTCGGTTGCATAACCCTTCGCTTCGTACTCGCTTCAGTTATATAACTATATACTTCGGTTTTATAATGACTGTTCCCTAGTTTCTTCTTTCAAGGAAAAAAAAAGGAGCCATGCACGAATTCTTAAAGGGGCACTAAAGTGCAAAAACAAGTTCATTTCAAGTTACGTTACACGCTACGTTAATTTCGTACTTATCATAATTAAAAACTTTGATTCCGTTACGGAGCTACAGTCGAAATTATACCGGACTCTTCCTTTTTACACGGACTTTTATTTGAGAGCAAGTTGTTTTTGCATTTTAGTGCCCCTTTAACGTATATCCGCGGTTACTGCACGGTGCACTTGTCAGTGTGCGAACGCGCAGTGAACCGCGCTCTTTCGGCGGCAACCGCCAGAAACGGCGCGCTTTCGACGTGGTAATTTCGGGGCGCACTACAGAAGAAATCACGCTCTGATGGGGATCGGAAATTCTTCTGTACAGAGCCTCGTCGACTGACGCTGATTGCGCTCATTGAAAGCGCCTACAAGAAAATAGGCGGTTGCAGAAACGTCCTGCGAACAGTCATATATCACTACGTCCTTTTCTCTTCGTATGTTATGACGAAAAGATGATGATGATAATGACGACGATGATGACAGATAGGAGATGACGAAAATAATTTTCCGCTGTTTGTATTAGGAATTGCGGGACCACTTGCTCGCGCGGTGACAGCGTTTCGGTTTCCTCCTGTAAAGGGTGCTTTGACTGCACTAGTACAGTGTGCGCAGGAGAAGCAACCTTGCGGGGTGTCTGTCTTCGTCTCTTTTTATTGCGCGACGTAAGGTCGCTGCGCTGTTGTAATGGAGTGCGATTATGAAGAAGAGAGCCCTTCGAATTTGTGAAGATGCAGAGAGCAACGCATTTGTATTCGAAATAAGTAAGGCCGCACGAAAGCGGCCGGACGAGTGGGACGGCGGCGACTAGATGGAGAGGCCGAGGACTGCGTATGGTACATGACTTACTTCAGTCATCACAAAGCCGTTTTTTTTTGCGCCACATTTTAAACACTCCCGAAGCTCAAGTCACATGACACTAAACCACGCGTCACGCGTGTTCCAGTAAATTCAATAAAATGTAATAAAAGCGATTGGGAGGATATTTCGAGTTTTATTAACTGAATAAAAATAGACAGATTTAATGTGATACACCTGTAGCCTTTGTCTTTTGCAGCGGAATGGCGTACACTCTAAAAAAACAGAACTGCACCGCATAGCACGCTGTGCGCCAACCGTTGCCACGAATGATAAAGTTATCGCTTTATACAGACAATCAACAGTAATGAAATGATAATAAGCAATAGATTTCAAACGCACCATAATTACATAGGGACAAAACAAAAATATTGACACCGACAACATACACACTATAAAGTTAGCAAGGCGTCAGCTGGCTTAGCGTGGGACCTGCCATGAAGGAGGCATCGAAGTTGGCGTCTGAGGCCAAATAAGTCACAATTGAGTATGTATATATATATATATATATATATGTTTACAATTTGATCGTGCACTCCCAGCCCAGGACAGCTGTTTCGCTCTACAAGTAGAGCGAAACAGCTGTCCTTGGCTGGGAGTGCACGTTCAAATTGTAAACATATGCTCAACGTGCAGCTACAGAGCTTCGGCTACTTTTTATTTTACTTTATATATATATATATATATATATATATATATATGTGTGTGTAAACGGAATGGGAGTTATACACAATCTGAAGCGGTGATTTCGCGTAACTATATACCAGAGACATAAAATATTATGTGAGTGTTCTATGTATATGAAGTTTCGTTCATTGTTATAAAAAGGCGTACGCCCTGTGCTTTCCACAAATCGGGAGTGATAACATTATTATCCCGTGCAGCGGTTGGCCTTCAGCGCGTTATGTGGTGAAGTTCTGTTGTAAGTGTGCATGTTGCGCGCTACTGACGCCCTGCTGGCGGGCATGATTCTTTTCATTGATCGCTCTCCACCGTTATCTCTGCACCGCGACATTTCTGTTGCGTTCCGCTATACTTCCCCACCTTACGAGGTATCTCACCGTCAGCCTAACGTTCAGGCGCACGAGGGAGGTTTAGGAACATCAAGGAACGAAGCTCGCTCCCCTGCAAATTGATTTTATGTGCTGCAGCACGGAAAGGAGTTTTCTTTCATACAGGGTAATAAAATTGTTGCAAGATGCGTGTATAGCCCTGAAGCCCATTCGGCGAAAGTAAGCTCTTGGAAGCTCTTGGAGGATGTACTGTTACGGCCGTGGTTGTAGCGGAGCATGTTTGCGATGTTGCATTCACTCTCGGGTGGGTGGGTACCCGGCCTGGCTTCGATACTACGTGGACTGCAGGTATAGCACTGTCCTCAGAGGTAGAGGAGTAAGACCGTGTCTTATACTCCGAGACAACTCAAGAGCCGCAGTCACAGTGTGTCCGCACACAGTCACGCATGTGTAGTCCGCATTTTGAATGTGGGATATATGAGAACGTGCCGGACGTTAGGCGGACGGGGAAGAAAATGCACACGTTTTGTTAGCGCGAATACTTTACGTGTTTGCTTTAAAAGCATGCATGCTCTGAGTACGAGGCTCACATGTGCGTGTCACGCGTACGTCGTCCCGGACGGGTGTTTTCGCAACATGATCAGTATAAAAGCAACGGTTTGAAGCTCGCGGGCGAACTAGGTTGTGACTCGGAGGCATTATGCGCTGGCCTAAGCCAATCACAGAGGTCTTTAGATTTGTGAGCGGAGTTGACCCGTTCCGAAGTGTCACGGAACTTTCTCCCAATTGGTCCATGAAAAGAGCGATGTCACACCAAGGTGTGCATACCGTCTGTTCTGCTTTCGCGGCGGCTGGGTGTACTTGGGCGGTATTTTGATATTGCAGTTAACAGTGCTCAGCATCACTTTCGATGATGAGTATGGTTGAATCTCGTAAAGTCGTGCTCCCCTTTCTAGTCATCTGCTGTAGAGAGCGTCTGTACTCGGTATCTCCGATTCTCACATGCGTGTGCCGTACCGAGGGAGCAGACGATAACTGCTATACACCTGAGGCCGACACATTTCTGTCGAAAATGTTGGCTCTGCGCAAACCCAGTAAGCCCATGCGCAGCCCACGTGTATAACAGATGTCTGTAGGTAATAGATAATTGGAATAGACTTACACGTAACAGATGTCAGTGGTACACACGATGTGTTGCGCTCAGCCGATGAACGAACAAGTATGACACGAAGTTTGTCACGAAGTATCACACAATTCGTCACCACAGTGGAACGCGAGTGACAGCAAAAACGTACGAGAACGTACTTATTGCCAACAAGGGGCGTTGTGTTTGCGTTACGCGTCTTTTCTGTAACAAGTTTCGTACGTGAAGTATGTCGGACTCCGCAGGCACATTCGGTGAAACGCGTGCGTAGTAGTACGACTTCATTTGCACGTTATGCATGCAACGAATTTCGAGAAGGTGCATGTTTCCTATTGCGTACCTTGTGTCTTTTAAATACGGAATAAATAAACACCAGTAAAGTAAATAATTCGTTGTCATGCCATTACTGATATTAATTGCATTTCACGTAGCCCGTTGACACGCATTACGAATTGATTGAGCGGCATGGCATTGCCATATTGACACGAATTGACGATGATTCATAGTGCAGTATCTCAGATCAGCTAATTGTACTTACACCAAGGTATTTGCTTTTTCGATCGGAAGCTGAGCCCATTACGTAGTCATATAGTCGCGCGCACTTCCTCATTGATATACTCAGAGCCATCGCACCATACATCAAAGCTCCTAGGGCAGCTTTCATGGAAATGACATTCCGACGGAGGCCCCGTGGATGCTTCCCCGGGGGGCATGTCGTTTGACGCACTGGTACTCTTTCGGATTTTTTCTGAAGCTGGCCATGCCATTAGCGCCCGGCAAAAAAGTTTTTTTTTTGTCGCCTTGTCGCTAAGCGCTTATAAGAGTAACTGATGCATGGCATTGATGGTATCTATGCCTGCAGAAATGTGATACGGTGAGGCCTTCGTGCGCAAGCGTACCCCTGGTGCAATTTTTTTGGCTTTACCGTGAGGCTTACGTGTGTTCTTGTGAACGTTTTCTTCTTATTTTTTCTCTCAAAGACTGACTTTCAGAAGAAAAGAAAATATACCACAATTATGAAGAAGCGGACTTCGACAGGAGCACACTTTTGAATTGCCTCAGCTTTCTTTCTTTTTTTTTCTGTAATACCTGGGCTGCGACCTTTTGAGTTCAACGTATTATGCAGGTGTGTATTATCCAGCACTAATCGCAACATATCCGTTGCTACATCACATGTACATAATCCAACCTCCCCATTAAATGGGATTGATTCAAATAACAATCACGCGAGGAAATTTGATTCGAAGCCATTGCAGCGGGTATATCTCCGATGCACTAATGTAAAAGCATTGGCAATGTCTAAACTCATGAGGGAATGCATACCGTAATGGAACTCAATCGCAACTCTGCAACCGCATCGCTAATGCGAGGTCGTTTCCAACGTCCACATCAAATTGCAGCCCAACATATTCGTACGTGATCAGAGCACACTAAGATTACTTCATTTGTCAAAGTAACGTAGTATATCTACGAGTGCGTTGTGTAATGTAGGGAATTTGTAGAAGAGACTTAAAGGGGTTGGAAAACCACATGCAGCCCACTAAATGTATGGCGCTGGTGCACACGTTGTAGTTCATGGATCCGACATGCTAAGTCCCACATTCCTCACTTCAACGGTTTTTCTACTATTGGGTTTTTAAAACGGCAATTGTTTCAAGCCACCGTCGACGGTGGCGCCGAACAACGTCGAGAGACATTGGCAGACGAACAGGAAGTGACGTTTTAGACGTGCGCGGTAGCCCGAAGGTCACCATATCGAAGCCGGTTTGCTGGCAGTCTCCCTCCTTACAACCGCTTACGTCGTCATGGAAACGAAAAAGAATGCGCTTCCTTTCTCCAACATGAAACGTCATTCCAATAACGGTCGAGGAGGTTAAGAGCTTCGTAACGCGAGATCGCTGAGACATAGCGTTTTGGTGTGCATGTTCAGTACACATAGATCAATATTTACGAGGTGATTTGTTAAAAAGTTTGTAAATGGTCTCAGAACCCATCTAAGTATTAGAGAGTTCTAGCCGATGGAGAGTCGTTTCCGATAGCGGTTCCTAAATCACTATAAGCCATTCGCACTTTTGCTTTGAGGCGACTAGTGTCACTTTGCTGTGCTCTAAATCTTTCGCCGTATCTTTTGCGTACAGTGCTTCTGGTCTACCGGAAGACTCTGTTGGTAAGTATGATGAGTGTGGTTAAAACAGAGGGGAAGGGGTGCCAAAATAGTTTGCAGTTGTTGGCCGCGCACGAGTGGACATCGGCACGACTATAGCCCCCCCCCCTCCCACCCAAAACAAAAAATAAAGGGGAGAAGAAGAGAGTTAAAGGGTTCAAGTGAGGTGCCTAATAGGCAGGATGGACGATACTGGTGAGACGGAAGTGCACTAGAGAGGTCCCATAGAGAGGAGTTAAAACAAAACTCCACTTCATAGCACTCTCCTGTCCAACCACCGTTGCGAATTATATGGTTCTGTCATTGATTTTGTTGAAAACAGGACGGGGTGCCTATCTGGGACATACATAATTCATCCAAGATGGACGCCTCCTCCAATTTTCGGAGACGCGTCTTTCCTTCACCCCCAATGTGAAAGGGCGAAGGAGCACAGTGCCGCCTCATGCGTCGAAGATGAGCTTTAACTTGCGGAAGCAAAACAAAAACAAATGTATCGGGTGACCCTATCGGAACTGCCCTTATCTGCGGTTGCATTTTCTGTTTTCTTTTAATCCTTTTCCAGGACGCAAGAGGCGGCACTGTGCTCCTTCACCCTCTCACATTGGGGGTGAAGGAAAGGTGCGTCTCCGAAGATGCACAGTGAACAAAAAAAAGAAAAAAAAAAGATGTTCCTTCACGAATTTTTTGCGGACGATCTATCGAACGGATTTTTGTTCTCAAAACGGTTCCGGTATCAGGTGGCCGAAGAGATCAGATGTTCTCATTGGGACAACTTCGTAGCTTTTATAACTAAAAAGTTAATTATTGAAAGTTAATTAAGACATCGTCATATATTTTTAATAATACGTTAGCGTTTAGCTGGGACACCCTGTATTAGAAAAGAACAAGACGATTCAGCTCCCCGGCCTAGTATTCTTCTAAGCAGCATCACACAAAACACACGAAACTTGAGCTCCGCTATTTAAAGGCATGCACTCATAGAGCGAAGAATCGCGGTTCTTGTGCCCAAAATTAATCTTTCCGCGTAATTTACTTATAAAATTTATAACGTAATGGGGGGCGGCTTTATTCCACTACTGGGGGTGCATCGCGCAAGGGAGACTGATTGCGAGAGCAATTAGTCCAATTTGGTGCAGTGCGCGGTCTTTGATCTGAAGCTACGAGGACGAAGGGATTCTAGTGTAATTGATGGAAACTCGGTTCGTGAGTTCACTCGCTCGGATCTAATTAGGAACAATTGCGGCTACTTGGCTCCTCGAGCGGATAGGCTACCCCTATCTGTTCAGGAAGAGGCTCTCCTTTTGTCCGCAACAATGGGAGCTATTGGGATTCAATCTGACTCCGGGAAAGGTAAGAACGAACGGCGTGATGTCGTCGAAATTGTTGGTGATCGCCTCCTTCAGGGTAGAGGGTTGAATTCGGCCGAGGCATCACAGCAGCCACGTTGCTCGGTGCTGATCTGTAACAATAGCAGAGATACGGTGTCTCATGTGGCAACGAAGAAACGATGAATGTTGTGATTTTAAAGTTTAGAGGAAAACCGCACCTTAGATGGGAGGGGAGGCAGTTCGTCTCTCGCTTCTGGCATCAGTGGATGTGGAGAAAAATGTGGAGATGGTTTTTCCACTGAAAGAGACATGAAAGGGAAAACATGGAACGTGTTGACGAAATGAGACAAAAAGAAAGGTAGAGACATAAGAGCAGTCCACTGTCGCACGACTGTGCAAAACCATATAACCATATAGCGACGAAAACGCATAAGTTACACACTGCTTCAATGAGAGCCCTACGCATTAGTGTTCCAGATATTTGACAAGAACGTGGAACGATTGTTGCCCATACCGTGTGGGTGCCACTGGCATCACTGTCAAAATTATTACGTAGAATACACTTTCGAGTGGGTTTACAAATTCCGTGTCTCAGGGTATTTCACCGTCAATATGCTTCACTAGCTTGCCTACGCTTTGTCACTTCTTCATGTTAGAAATTAAACTTCGCAATGCATATGCAGACCAGATACCAACTACTCCAACTGCCCTATAGGTGTACCAGGTGTACCAAGCCACTTCTGCGCAATCAAAGCCCGTTAAGCTAAAGTCAAACGTTTCAGGCAACTTTCCGCATCAACGGCGAAGACTCTTCGTGCTCCACATCCAAGTGGAGCGGAATTTATTGCGAAGGAAGAACCCAAGAGCAGTCTCCTTCCATATGCCGCAGCACCCTGTCACCTTAGGACTACGAAGCTGCATCTCGATACGTGCAGATGGATGCAACTGTGAGAATTCTCCCTGCTGTCAATGGTGAACACGGCTTCATTCGTAGAAAGTATAAATACTCCAAGTGGCAAAGATATTGAACTATCCCTGATAGCTCTGCATCGCGAAAGCTCTAACGTCTCATCCGATTGTCAGCGATGATGGAATGCAGGACATTCTCACTGTTCGCGGTTTTACTTCTTTTTTTTTTTTTTTCCAGTCTATGCCGTGCTGTGCACTGCGATACTGTGCAGCAGTTTGTTGCCATGACGGAAGTACACGTGGGGATCACGATCAAACGGTGTTTCTCAATTTTTCGTTTTGTCCCGATTCGATGCGGGCTCTTTTCTTGTTTTCCTGGCTCTCGCGTTCCGAAAAAAAGAAAAAAAAAAACGAAAAAAAAAAAAACGTTCGATTTATATCTTAACGGATTGGTTCGATGGCGGACGTCGTCAGAATGTTTTGGAACACAGCTTCGGACTTACCAGACCTGGAGTTCAGCGTACCAACGCAACATTAACGTATATTATTTCTTAGAATGTTGCCACGCGCCTCCTGGTTCACCTCCTTCGTTTGACACACCTAATCGAATACGAAAACAAACGTCATATGCGATTGCATTATGGCCGCTCTAGTTCTTTCGATTCGGATCCCGTTGTATAGACAGTCCTTCCGAAATATATATTATCTTGTTTTCTACGAAAAGTGCCACCGGCAAGCAGTGTCATGTTATACATGCATGGCACCTTCATTTCCCGAATGGTGGCCTTATAACTGATCCAGATCGCTTTAAAACATCACTTCTCCAACAGTCCTCGAGTTGACCAACTCACAGCGCTGTTGTCTCCTCGTAATCGCTGTTTATTTCTTTCTTTTTCACTTGTGAATTGTGTGTATTGTATGTTCTGTGTTTATACCTATGCAAGAGTTACTATGTTAACCCCTCCGTTGTGTAATGCGCCCCTGGGGTCGTTAACGTAATATAAATAAATAAACACTGCGTGTCTGCACCGTACCTATGAGAGTTGAAAAGGCGGAAGCAACTGTAACTGACATTTTGGTCCTGGATAAATAAATAGATAAATAAATAAATAAATAAATATAAGAGTAGCTCATAGTTATTATAGTGAGGAATTAAAAACATAGTGCAACGTTAGCACGAAACGTTATTCCCGTATGACAGCTGCCGTTTTTGAAAAATAACTCCGAAATCAGCATGATGCTCCAGTTCTTCAGTTTTACAATATGTAGAAATGCGCGCCAAATATGTACAATATGCGCGCAGGCATGTGTTCACTAGCTGCCTACCTCAATTTTACGAAAGGACTATGCCGCAGTTTAGAGCACTTCGAGTTCAACAATCAGCGGTCAGAGGGGGGAGGGGGATATGTAAAACAAAAGGAGGGAAAGGGTAGCCTGTAAGAAAACAAAGGAAAACGAAAGAAAAACGAAGAACGGTCAGCATTTTGTTTCTTTCCTCCACCTTTCCAAATTGGACCGACACCACTTATGGCAACTTCAAATGTGGCGTTCATAAGTTCGGTTCTGACTTCCCAAACGAAATGAACCGATTCGGTAGGAATCTATTACGTATAGTGAAGTCTGAGGCGAGGATTGAATGGTGGTTATCATCCAATATAATTGGCTTCGTGCACAGAACCGGAGGTGAATGGAACATAAGGCGGAAAAAAAAAATTCTATATCGATATGAAAGCCATATTACCTTAATTGAACGCATTGGGGTTCTCTGTGTGCCGAATAATTACCAGCAGATTCGCAAAGTACGAAACTTAGGGAAGAAAAAAAAAAGAAAAAGAAAAGCCTCGAACATACGATTAATTAATCAAGGATGTTGGCCCCGCTCAATTAGCGCAGGCTTCCCTCGTCATTTAATGAATTAAAAAAAGCACTGATGGTTAAGACGCGCTGATTTTCTCATTCATTTATTGATTTCCTCCTCTCCCTGGTACAAATAATTGCGTCGACAGGCAGAACACTTCCTGTGCAGTGGACACTCGCTTCGTCGCGGGATTTTGTATTACCAGGGTCTCTTCAGAGAACGTGGTATTAATAATATGGGATTTTGACAGGCAAGGCCAGTCAGCCGTCTTTTGTCAACTCACAGGGCATTGTGAATTATTTTATGTAGTTTACTCCATTGTGCTGTGGCTCGGCATCCGAGTGAGTCCTGTATAGGAGTACATATTTTATGCATCGCCGTATAATACGAGTAGCTGAACAGTTCATTAGGATGAGTCTGGTGTGGTGGTTCACAGCGATTTCGGTAATCGCCTCACCTTTCTGTCTTTCTCTACGCATTCACGAAGACGAGCTGTTTCCCAAATTTTATGTGACTTTTCTTCAGGGCGATAGAAATGTGAGACTATCTACTGAACGTTTCTCCGGCTACCGCTACAATGTCCGGCCACTGCACAACTCCATCTTTGTCTAGACGCCGCAAGTCCACGCATTAGTTCTTCTCCAAGCTAATTTAGGACAAGATTTCCTGTGGCAACGAATATTCACGAAGCCTCTCAATGCAGTAAAAGGCATTAGGGAGGAAAAGTGGTGGTGCTGGCGAAAGGGCTCGCCGTTGTCCCCTCACAGAGCTGGGCAACGTCACGACTGACGACCTGGGGGAATGGGGCGTCCTGGGCCGACTTCTAAGGGAACTGTGCCGAAATATGTCTTAAAGCGTCCGAGGAAAAACCCAGGAATAACCCCAGTCAGCGCAGCCGGCAACGGGAGAGGAAAAGTATTTAAGCCTCGCTCTTTCGTCGACGAACCGCATGTCATTGTCTTTATCATGCGAAGGTGAGAAATCTGATGGTGTGTCATGAGAAATCTGATGATAGCACGTTGCTCTCCTTCCGTGCACATTTCTAAACCAACGGCCATCCGTGATGGTTTCGTCACTCTGCTTTGGGACCTTGTGGCCAGATCTATACCGGGTTCTCTAGTACCGCAGTGCTTTATGGGGCACATTACCACCCACGCTACCACGCCGTTCTGTTGAGCCTTCGATGTTTATTCACACATTAATTTGCGGTTTTCCCTTCAATCACCCTCGTATATCGCTCATTCCCTCCAGACAACAAAGCAACTCCAATATCCGACTGTCTTGCCGCGTGCAGACCGCTAATTTGGCCTTCTTCGTAGCGCTCTCCCAGTTCTTTCCTACTGTTTCTAGGCAATATAGCGTAGCCACGATCTTCGATGAGACAACTTTCTCACTTTGCCACCGCTCTATGTGGCAGATGCACTTCTTGCGGTGTCCCCCCCGGCGACCCCACCAGGCTTCTTATCGATTCCCACATCGTTGTTTCTTCTTCTGTCTCCTTTTTCATCTGTCTACTCTGGACGTATCTTATTCCTCTCCCTGCTCTCGGTAATATTCCGAGGGTCAGATCGTATTTCGCGTTTGCTCCCAGCAGCTGCGCCATGTCCCCCGACGCAATATCGAAAGTCTTCGCTAAGCCTTCACGCTTGCCACGCTGTCTGGGAAGAGTTTTGGTCTCTGCGGGCGGTCTTCGGGGCTTGGGGCCGAATTGCTGTTTATGAAACGTACGTCGCAGGTGTCAACGGTCAAGTTTCGTTGGGGGCAATGCAACGTTACGCGAACAACTGGGGTAGCCATTGCGAGCCAAAACCCCGAAATTCACATCGTCTGAATTTTTCTGCCGTTGTTGTCGACGGTGCAATTGTTCCATGATAGGCAAGCCTGAGCGATGGGCTTCGCTCAGGCTTGCCTATCATTGAATTTATCCACCAGCTAGCCTGCATTTACGCCATTCTGTCAGTGCAATTGTTCGTACGATGCGTAGCTTTATCTGTTGGATTTACACAACCTTCGAGGTCTGAGTGTCACATTTCGTTTTGGGTTTGGCAATGGTGTGTATATCCTAGAAGAGCAGCGAGGCTTATTTGCACTGGGGGAAGATTGTTTTCGGCGTCAAGTGTCGCGTTCACCCTTTAATTCGCGACTAGAGCGTGTTTGCTGTTCGTGCCACCGTGACCGTATATGTAACCAACACTGTTACACATGCGTATTCATCCACAGGTACACAGTCATGCAGCTTTCTACGTAGATTCATGCCGTTATGTAAGCACGCCTTGATGTGCACTGGGGCTATTCTTTGTACACACGGGGTTTATAGATCACTAGAAGGATCGTGGGGTATGTTCCATAGTATCAGTATAGGATGGCGCGAAAGGAGCTTGAGGCCCGTGATAAGTGATAAGTGAGTTTATTTTTTGTTCGGTACCTGCCAACAGCCAGAGGCCTTCTAGGCAGTGCACCAGTCAAAATTACAAAATACAGATACAAAGGCAAAGGCCAAAATTCGCGCAAGTTATACAATACTGTGGAATTAACAAATAATCGATACACATACAGACCTAAATTGTCTATAATTAGAGAAAATATCAAGATCCGCGCACACTATCTGATTATACAAAAGTTGCATTCGAGAAGTAGGTACTATTGAGTTACACACGGACGGGTAAAAAAGTAAAGGAGTCCTACTAGAACGAGCAGTGCATCGAAAACATATGTCAGAGAGAAGGCAACTTGAATCGACCTTATTGTTCAAAAGCTTATGGAGAAAGAAAACGTCACACAGTGACCTCCGTGAACTCAACGCAGGAAGTTGCAAGTGTCTCAGCAAGCGAGAGTATGTATAATACAGCCTCCTCCCTATGTATCTATCATAATAAATTCTTACAAACTTTTTCTGAATATTCTCAATTTCTTCTGATTTTGATAGGCTCATACAGTTCCAGACAGTACATGCGTATTCGGCCTTCGAGCGAACAAAAGAAACATAAAGAAGTAAATAACAAGACGGATTATTGAAATCACCGGTAACCCTGGTAATGATGCCAAGTATACGTAGACAGCTACTAACAACTGACGTGACGTGAGCATGAAAATTTAACGACGCATCAAATGTTACACCGAGATCTCTGACAGTATCAAAACGTTTCAAAGGTACCCCACACACGGAGTAAGTATGAGTGATAACATTTAATTTCCTGGTTATAGACATAAATTTTGACTTACTGGGATTAAGAACCAAGTCATTTTCAGCGCACCATGTACTAACATCATCAATATCCTTTTGTAAAAGCTGGCAGTCTCCTGCACATCGTATCTCACGAAAAATTTTAATATCGTCCGCATATTGTAATATGTGAGAGTTCCGTATCACTAAATGTAGGTCGTTAACAAATACTAGGAACAACAGAGGGCCAAGATTAGATCCCTGGGGGACTCCCGACAGAGAGGAGTAACTTCGTGACATAACATTTCGCACTCTAACACTACTCTCACGCCCGATTAAGTAACTCTGAAACCAGTCAACATATGCCCGGCTCAAGCCATACAATGACAACTTACATAGTAACAATCTGATGTTAACCGAATCAAAGGCTTTCGATAAGTCAAAATACACAGCATCACACTGGGATTTCGTCGTAACAATCTTAGCAACTATATCCGTAAATGTACACAAGTTAGATTCCACTGATCTGCGTTGGATAAAACCATGCTGCGCATCACAAAATTTGAGTTTGAAGTAGTGCTTTAATGTGTCAGCCATGACCATCTCAAATACTTTAGATAAAACGCACAACAGCGAAATAGGTCGGTAGTTTTTTACATCACACTTATCGCCAGCTTTAAAGATCGGAACAATGATTGCTCTTTTCCACAGTGAGGGAAATACTGCCTGGTTTAAGGAAGTATTAAAGACATGCACAAGAATTGGAGCTAAAATATCTGAACAGCCTTTGATAATGAAAGACGGTGATGGCAAAAGCACTTGAAACATACGAACACTAAAGCTTTCTACATTTATGTGGTACAAGCCTTCTCGTGGTGGACCACACTTCGTCAGGTACCACTGGCACTGACTTGTGCCAGGCTTCTACCAAATAAATGTAGAAAGCTTCAGTGTTCTTATATTTATAGTGTATGTGTAGGGGAAAGGGGGGCACATTGAAACACGGAGTACACCGAAACTGTCAACTTTTCTGGTCTCCTTCTGGCGCAAGCAGCTCCACCTTTCGACGGTTTAAAGCATCATTCCACACTTCTGCTTCATTCTGAACAGCGTCACGGTGCTGCGTAGAGCGGATCGCCCCCGAGACAACGAAATGTGGTTCCTGGTCTCAAAAGCAAATTTTCTCTGACTACACTTATTGTCTGTATGCTCGAGAATACTTGCACAAGAAGCATGAGAGTTGGGATGTACTTGTAGGTCCTTCTTTCGCAGTCTTAACTTCCCAAACTCTAGTTTACTTATGCCGTCTCCCTCGGCGGCACAATGGCGTTTTCCGGTGCTATGTCGCTATGGGTCAACAAGTGCTTAAAGTTCGAAACGTAAAGGTGGTATGTACATCGCAGAGAAAAGCATGACATAGAAAACATTGAGCAGAGCAATGCCTAGGATGTCCAGGAATACACGGCGCTCAAATACTGTTGTGGATGACTTCACGGAATATTGCTGTCTGGTGTGACATGAGAAGTACGAACCGAACCAGGAGTTTGTTCAATGCAAGTTTTGCAAAGATGCTGGATACGAGCTCTTCAAGCCGTCATCACCTTCTTAGCAGAAACAGGGTTCATGCGTGGACTCTGAACATTCATCATCATTCACCATCTTCTCCCCCTCCAGCAATGGGATAGGGTGCCGCCTCAGCGGCGCAACATCCCACTACGTCATTATTATACTTATTTGTTGTTGTTGTTGTTGCAGACGCTGGTCACATTGGGATTGTAGTAACAAAGACCTATTATACGTCTGCCATGATTGCACGGCAAATCCCTGATTCCTGCCCTACGCAATACCCAATTGTTTGAACATACCCGTAGCCTGTTGCTACGTGCCCCAAGGTTGTAGCATATATTGCAACACTCTGCCTCCTGTTGCATATTAAAACGGCTACACCCCCAAGTACGTTTCGAAACAGGACGGTTTTCTAAAAAAAATCAACTTGCCTCCCCCCCCCCTTCCTTAAGCAGTGCAACAGAGTGTCCCTGTTTGTGTGCGTTCACAACGTTCCCGCTTAATAAATTCCCGCTTAAGAGAACACTGATGCCCCGTGTGACTGTGCTGAGCGGTAGAAAACTATGAGCTCGCGTTCACAGTTTTAGCGAGTCGTTTGTGCCCGAACCAAACGACCAATTCTGCTGATTCGAAAAGCTTAGGGGAGACGAACTACACAGACGGAAGAATCGTTCATTCCCAAATGCATTCCAAATGGACTTGAACGGCACCTGGATCGTGGTGTATCATTCGCGTGTTTTCCCGTAGTAAATATCAAATATCGCAGTGTACTTTTCCGACTTTCCCTTTGCAGGATTCCATACACTCTAAACCCAAATACGCTTATTGTGCCCCTTACGAGAAAAAAACGGCTATTTTAGGCGTTGTTTCCGAAAATCATAGGCGAGACAAATTTTCCCAGCCTTTTATAGCGGTATAAACCCATTTGTAACCCTTATCAGGCGGCACCTCGCTCTTCAGCAGAAATGTGCCGCCTATTGTGCCCCTTACACGGTTGCTCTTCCCTCTCTGCCTCATACATTCTCCTCACCGAACCAACCGAACAGCCCGCGTCTTCAAATGTTCAAATGCGTTGTCACATCACTGCGCTGCGCAACGTAGTCCTCCACTATTTTATTGTGCTGGCGTGTTAGCTTTAATAATCCACGTTGCTTGATACGGTACGCAATGTACTTTTAGTTTAGCATGGTCCATAGACAGTTGACGGCCTAGTAGTTGACAAAGGTGAAGTGGCGTCAAGGTAGCATCCGGCGGACGACCACAGGCGTCCCTGCCTTGCTTTTCGAATGCATCGGCGCGAACGGTGCGTGCTCTGCCTGTGCAACCTCGGCCGGCAGGATTCTGAAGGTAAGAAATGTGATTACGTCTCATTTTGTAACGATTAATGCGTATGAGATGCTCCCACAGTATTTGGAAAGCCTGCCAGACCAAAAAGCATAGGCTGTGATGCGATACGATATTCACATCAGTGCGCGTTTGCAGACGAGCATTGCCGATTGGCAGCGAAGTGTAAAGTGCCAAATTGAAAGGGCAAGATTAGAGCTCCGTCTCTCTGCAGAGCTCTAAGTATTATTACTAATATTCCCCTGAGATTTCCAGTAGTTTTTGGGACCACGTCGTAGTGTGCTTGGCCCCTCGCACTGCTTGCGACATAATTGCCTGTAATTTGGGTTCCGAGGACAAAAAAGAGGACAAAAATTGTGGGAGGCACTTAGGTGTCCTTGCGACTCCCTCCCGATTTTCTTCCTCCTATGTTGCTAGTTAACCCATTTTCATACCGCCTAACAACGGATTGTAACACCCAGGTGTAGCATCGGCAGACGAGCCCAGCACTGAGTACACCCAGCAAGCCACCGGAAATTCTACTTCCCAGACAGAAGGGACTACATCAGCTACCCAGGCTACAAGCATGCCAACCACGACATTTTCAATTTTCAAGCGCGTCGTAGCCAGTCTTCGCTGTTTTCGTCTTCTTTTGTTTTGTGGTGTAACATCACCGGATGTGGCAAAGGGTTTGCCACCTATTCTTGTCTTCGTACTCCATGATACCTACCTGTCCTCGACATTGCTGTGATATGGAGATTTCTTGTGTTTCGTACACTGGCCCAGTTGAGAAGTATGAACTGCTAGTCATTATGGAGGCGCACACTTTCGTTTAACTACTAGCGCAACTTGTTGGTCGTATTTTTCGCCAATGTTATTGTTTTAACGGTGACAGGTATGAACTGCTGGTCATTGTGGAGCACCTCACTTTTGCTTTAACACATATTTTAACTTTTAACGAGGCTGCTTGGTCTTATTTTTCTCCAATGTTATTATTTTACTGTTGACAAGTATCAACTCCCGGTCATTATGGACCAGCTTACTTTAGTTTAACCGTTTGCACAGCTTCCGGGTGGTATTTTTCTCCAATGTTGTTTTACTGTGTGCAATATTTGATCTCAGCCTGTCTCACATTTATTGCGTACGGTGCACATTTCGAGAAGTAAAGTTGTCATTCATCTTCTTGTTACAGTGTTGTGCAACTTTGTCGTGCGGTTGATTTTGCATGGTAAAGCCACCGTCGACGATGTTATGTGGCACGCGCTACCAGGCCCACGAGGCGGCACACACTACCGTATATTCTGCGTGCTACGAAGTGCCGGAGCTGCAGCCAGTCCGCCTGTACCACTGGCATAATCGGTACAACGTGCCACATGCTGTTGCTGGCACAGTGTAGCGTCTAGACTAAGCGGCACCCTTCGACCGACTCTCTGCGCGGCACAAAACATCACGTATTCTAAGTGTCAAAATAATGCAAAAAAGTGCCCCTTATTACGCGTCACACGATTAAGAGTGTACCTGAGACGAACTACGTCGGTCATTGTGTTGTCAGTCACCGTGCTGTCAAGCAGACGCCGGCACAGTTGGGAGACTCCATCGCACGTTGATGAACCAGTATATGCAGGAGGCAGTTTCGCTTTGAAAAGGGTTAATCACCCATGTGCGAGCCTCTCTCGATATAGTTAGGCCTAACAGGGAACGGCACTTTGCATATATGTACAAACAAACTTTCTCCCTCGGAGCACATGGTCTGGCGCCACGACTGTACGCTGATGCGTGTGACATGCTCTACTGAATACGTCGTTACATCCAACAACTTACCGCAGATGATATATACCGTCGGTAGCAATGAACATCTGGCAGTGTCACTGCAACTCCGCCACTCCAAAGAGCCGCCATCTTGCTTCGCGACGAAAATACAACGAAACGACTGAGAGCGAGCGGGTCGTTCGTACGAAATTCCGCTTCCTACGACTCGCTCACGGATTCGCACAACGCTTGCGCGGCGCTCGAGTCGGTCGTTTCGGTCGAAGGAAATGGGTGCGGTAAAACTCCCTAATGTTTTTCCCTGGAACCAAACTGGATCCTGGATACATAATGCGGACCATTCCCAAAATGGAAACTGGTGCCTGCACTTCGTCACAGCTTGCCTTTCGTTACTCCCCCCCCTCTCTCTCCCTCTCTCTCTCTCTCTCTCTCTCTCACACACACACACACACACACTCTCTCTCTCTCTCTCTGCCGAAGTGAACTAAGAAATAAGCCCCAACAATGACAGCTCAAGTCAGTGTGAGTAGTACTTTGTCGGAGCAGTGCCTGCCTTCGCGGTACTCGGTGGGATAATGACAGATTTCTTTTAGGGAGGCGTGATATCAGCTTGCTGTACTGCAGCTGTTGTTCCAGGCTACATACTGTGATTGGCCGGTGTATTTAAGCTATGCGAAACCTGAGGGTTCTCCAACGTGCGCTCCTATATCACATAGCATGTGATCCCGTGCTCGCTGGGATCGTGCGGAATAGAAGTGCAGAGCCTATAGACGACCCTCTGTTTATAAAAATGTGACTTAACGAGAAGACCGGTTCGAGGTTGTATTTTGCTGTGGTGGGCAAGGAGCGGGATAAACGTATCGGCTGATGGGCCGAAAAGGCTGATAGGGTTGATAGGTGGCCACCAGCATGCCTTGCTCGGATTGCGAAACGTTGTCGATGACGTGGGGGGTTCAGGTCGTCTATACCCTTGAACGTCTTGCTAATCTGGTAGATTTTGCTGATCTTGTTGTGGAGATCTTTTATCTGCTGTCAGATCTTTCGTCCAGTTGAGAAATCTTACTACCTTTATTTCTTTTCTTTTCAGATAGCAAAGCTAAAGGTGAGCATCTTTTTCTTCGTTTATGCTGGTAGGCTAAGTTCGTTCGGTATAGAGATAACTTGATGCGTCCAGAAAAATAATCGGAACGCGTCTATTGGACAGCGGGCAGCACCGTGGGCAACGCTGTCCAATAGCCGCGTTCCGAATACTTATCTCGACGCATCAAGTTATGTCTACACTGAACCAACTTAGCCTCCCTGGGCCACATAAGTGGCAAGGGGTATCGTCTTCGAGAACACAGAGCACGACGATAATGTGGGCTGCTGTTCTACTCTTACGCTGTTTCTGGGCATTTTTTACTCACATAGTTGTAAGGCAAAGACTTGAGCAACGACAACTGACAAGTCAACTGACAAATGACAAGTCCATGCGGTGGGAGTGACTTTGATAACCACATGAAACAGTATATGGTAAAGTGATCAAATGTAGAGAATGAACTTCGAGAAACCGCATGGCATTTATCTCCCGCCAGCACCGCGAAACACCTGAGGCCACGGCAGGCGTGCGGGCAGAGGATACTGGAAGGAGCGACGAGGAGGTGACACGGACTCGAGTCCCAGGACCGACTGCGTGGTCACGATCTTTTCTCTGGGTTTTTCTTAAACGGTTCTAGACAAACGATGGCGCAGTCTCTCGTGATGTCGGCCCAGGGCGCGTGATTCTCCGCCATCACCTCGGCAAGCACATGTCAAGAGAAACAGAGCCTTCGAAAATCCCTTGCGAGTTCATTGAAGCACTTGTAGCTATACGATTAGAGTCTGGACAGAAGGAACTGATAGGATGGGAAGATTTATGAAATCTTTTCAGTCCAATCCACAGTGTCTGCCTTCGTTATCACTCGGATTTAGGGTAAGGTGGGAGAAGATGAGACACGGGGCAAGATCTGACTCTTTATTTATTTTTTTTTGCTCGACGGCGCCTGTCTCAGAGACGTGTTGCTCCATGCGCTTGAACCTTTACTCATAGGTGGCTGTGCATGTCCGCTTTATTGCACGTGAGAATTGTCTGGATTGTTGTTTGCGTCGAAGAGAAAAAAATCGGTTACTTCTGTCTGGAATGTGAAGACCCTTAAAAAAGGCGCAATTTTCTGTAGTCCTTTTTCTTGTCAGCTGTGCTTCAGCGCGTCGCAGGCTTATTCTGTCAATGTAAGTCCACATCCTATTTGGTTATTCATTCATCTATCGGCACTCTTGGTTATCCGGTGTCTAACTGAAAAATTAATGCATCCGATGATATGCATGGGGCAAGACGCGACAACTGAATGTAATTTAAATGTAACGCAAATTAAATTTAATGTAATTTAGAAACTGATAAGTCAACTATTAGGTGGCTTTATGCTTGTTCCTCAGAGCTTCTTTTTTTCTTTTTTTGCAAATGGCACAGGATTTTCCAGCAAATTCCCCTGTCTCCTAGGATATTTCCAGCAAAGCAGAAGCGCGCTCAAAAGCGAGCGACTAGCTACACATCGGGCTGCGTTTTTTTTTTTTTTTTTTTGCAAGGGACGGTGGAGGGAAATAGCAGCGGGTTCTGTGTGGTTTTGTAGCACATCATGTGGGCGGGGGACTCAAGGGGGCTGTGTAGGTGCTTGGACTAGAAAAGCTAATTTGTATAGTTCATTACCACGGCGTTTCTCATCCTGCCTTACGCGATGTCTCGTCTTGTCCTGAGGGTTGGGGCAAGATGAGACAATCCGCATTTTTGAATTTCTTGTTCTGTGTTTTAGAACGAGTTACGTCCGTTCTCATTTACAGATCAGAAGCTGTAGACATCTGTGAATATGCCTATGACTATACCTATGGCCAGTTTTTTTTTTAACACGAAAAATAAAAATTCCATATTCAATTGGGAATTTCTGTCTCATCTTGCCCCACCTTCCCGTATCACTGATAAATTGCAAGAAATCAATACTATAGCTGAGCGGTATTACGCAGGGTGTCGAACCGCAAACAATACGGGTTCGGTTCGGGTACGGGTTCGCGTTGCTTTGATTTCGTTCCGGTTCAGTTCCGGTTCGGCGATGCCAAAAATCGAACCGGTTCGCAAACCGGTTCTCAACCTCGAACCGGTTCACGAACCGGTTCAACGCTTCTATTTTATATGTTCCATAAAACTGCTTTTATCAGGAAATGCGTGGCTAATAGCGTACCGCTGTTGTCTGCATTGACGTTTTTACCGGTCAGGTACTCCCTTTAGCGAGAGAAAGGAGAAATGGATGAAGCGGTCGTAGACCTGCTACTTTCTGTTCCTAAAATCTCTTTTTTCACACGCACAGTGCCAGCAAGATACACTTAAAGGAAGCCTAATAAGATGGACAGCGTTACATAGACGACGGTACTTGCCGGAAGACTGCATTCGCAGCGTGAATCGATCTGAAACCGTACTGAAGCATGTCGAAAATAAGCCTGCCAGCCTTACTCTGTCCGAGCTCACAGCAGTGTACTAGTTAATCCACAACACAAAGGCAAAGGCAAGACAAAGGTAAAGGCAACGACAAAACTGCACTACCAATAAGCAGAACTGCATTTACTTTTGAAACCACGACCAATCAAACAGGCACTGTTCTGCGTACACTACTTCTCCACTTCTCATGTTTCTAACTTGTTTAATTTTTACTGCTCACGTGTAAAGGGAAATGTTGGGAGCTTACTTAATCACATATTCGTCCTATAGAGCTACATAACTGGCCTACTCCATTCCTGTTTCATTCGTCCGCTTGGCGCCTCGTCTCTGAAGAGTAGACGCCGCAGCGCGTGCGTGGGGCGCTAGACACGCCGCTCACAAGGACAACTGCGCTTCAGCGTGTTAAAAAGACGCTGAGAGTATACTTACTATATGTCCCCGTTTATCTGCTAGGTGAAAATTTCCGAAATTCATTATGTGGACGCGTGATGATGATACCAATGTGTCTTCGTTCTGGGATTGAGAGGAACTCTTATGCTGACTTCTTTTATGTTCGAACCGTTTTGTTGCGAACCGGTTACCGCTATTATTTTTTACGGTTCTGCTCCGGTTCGTGTTCAACAGTGTCATGAAAGTTTCGGTTCGGGTTCGGGTACGGTTCCGGCAAGATTAACGGTTCGGGTACGGTTTTCGGTTCGGGTTCGGGTTCGGTTCGACACCCTGGTATTACGTATATTCCAGCGACACAAGATATACAATCCGCGGACCCGTCTTGACAGCCAATGGTGGGGTATTCCGAAACATGGCCTGACAAAATAGGTCTGTTTGAACTGAGCCTTCAACATTTTCGGCTTAGAACTTTTTGTGGCTAAACCTCGGATCTAGTATAGGCCTTCGGCCTCGTCGGCGAACTTCGACCCGTTTCACCGCTTCGCAAATATTGGCATCGAGAAGCACGTCAATATTGCGCGTGTAATTTGTTTGACAAGTGACGCGATCGCAAATATTGACATAACCATAGGCGTCTGTCCCGAAAGACAGAGACAATATTCAGGAAACGGAAAGCACTATCGATCGACATGTGTTCAAAATCCTATGAGTCTCAGGAAAAATGTTTCATCAAGAGAGTCCGGCCTTCTTCGCCATTCTTCACCACTTTGTTGTACTTTCATTTCTCGAGCTCTAGGGATGTGCTGTATTTGATACTACTATAGCTCGTTGCGGTGAGTTAGATGAAGTTAAATGTCGAAGCAAGTTTCGTTGAAACTAGCTTGTGACTAATTTATTGATTGATTGAAAACCGAAAAAAAAAAACACTATGGAGATGTATGTCCCGACAAAGCGAGATGACTCTTCGCTCTCTATTACAACCTTTAAACTATTAGCTTGCAAGACGCATTAATTTTCCTTTTTCCTTTTCAAAATTCATTTTCATTTCAAAATTTCATAATTTTCATTTTCAACACCATGTTTTTGTTTTTTGTTTTGTCTGTAAAACTGTTAAGCAGGCCGGTAAAATGCACCATGAGAAATAATTGTTCCTACGGAGCCATAATTATCGCGGAAATGGAATTTAAAGTGCGTCGGAAAAAGCGCCCGTGCGCTACAGTGGTGGAGAGCAGTTCCATCCTCGGACCTTGTGCTGACGTCATACACACTGTCAGCGCTCGCTGACTGGTTCAGGGAAATGTCGTCTGCTGCACAGCTGTCGTCTGCTAGTCAATGTGACACGAAAGTATCATATACTTAATTCCTAGCTTTGAGAATTATGACGTCATGAGTTCGCCAATCTGCCCACGCGTCTGGAAACGTTCTCCTTGGAAGGTCAGTTTCGGTCTCATTATCACAGCTGCTGGAAGTATTGCAACAACGTGAGGCGGAGAGCAGAGACGTGCACCGTTGCTGTGAGACAGACATTAGAGCTCCTGGTGATGTCACCTATACTCTTGGCCAATCGACAGCTACGAAGTTTTGCGGGTTCTTTCGAAAATTTGTGGAACCGCCTATAGCGCTTGCTGACGACACTTGCGTATTTACATTTTGCGTACTGAGTCCTTGAGCGATGTTGATTTATAATACGATATAAAATATTTTTTGCACTTTAAAGAGCCTGTAAAATTTTGCGTATGGAATTTACCACTTAACTTACACTTCGAATACGGCTTTTATCTCAACCAGTTGCCGACTCCAGGCTGTCCCTTGAGGGCCCCGAAGAAGAAATCGCTATACTTTCTATGGTGTGGTGCATGGTTTCTGTAGCTGTGATGGCAACGAATACCGAAACTTGACATGAACGGAAACGACGAAACGTGGACTATATGCGTTACGAGATCAGTGTGAAATATGGAAGAAGAAAAAATTGGCATTGTTGTTTTTAGTGAACGTACGGAATATGGAACAACGCAGATGAAACGTTGTGCAGCAACGGGAAATTTTTACAAGACGCAGTTTAATAAAACCGAGGTATTGCTGTCGGTATGATTACTCAAATTATATTTTCATGTCGCCATAGTTCACGATGAAAAAACGGCTAGGAAGCAAGCGAGCTGGTGAAGATTTCGTGTTTGTGTCTGTCCTTTCGTGTTCCCTAGTCTCGGGGTTTTACATTATGCGCCATAGTTCACGTTGTATACTTCCACAAATCTAACAGCACAATCAACTGAAATGTCAAAACTGGTAGCCTTGTGGTGGATTATTTGGAACTCTCAAAGAAAAGCAAAGAATGAAAAACAGGATAGGAGAAAAAGAGAAAGGAGCGGAAATTTGAATGGATGCCGAGACGCGAGCACTTCCCGTAAGAATCTCCTCTATAGCGGCGCCAAAATTACCACCTCTTTAAAATATGCATCTTCTTTTTTGGATCTTTCAATGGAAGGTAAAATTGTCTTTGTCGCGATACCCTTCGTGACTTTTCATTCGCAGCTTTCTGCGCTGCATTGACACGCGAAATAAAACGAAACAGAAATCTGAAACAAATTTCTATGGGAACATTTCAGGCTCGTAGCGGAAAAAATCAGAAGCATTTGACAGTTGAAATGTCTCAGCGCGAAAATAACGCGTAAAAGAAACAAAAAGGACAGTCAGGAAAGGAGAGAAAAGTCGCTCAATGGCAGACGACAGAATAACAAATGATCCCCACATATTAAATTCACCTATACAAGTGACCGACACAGAGCAAGAAAAAAGGTATTTCTTTTTGCGCGTCCCTTTCTTCTGTCCCTACGGTAAATGCAACCAACCAGCGTCTTCGCCACATAACTGTTCTTCTTGAACAGCGTCGTCGCAGCTACATCCACCCAGTTTCTAAAGCATTTACGCGCAGACACACAACAAAGAATTCGCTAAAAGAAAAAAAGAATGACGCAGAAACAGACGGGAGGGCGGAACGCTTGCTTCCGGAACGAAACTCAGGAAATGCAATTGACGAACAAACGTCAAGAAACAAATGCCCTCAAGTAAATACCCGCAGCGACGCAAGCGATGACGACACGACCCGTCGACAACACAGCGAAGGCTGTGGGGGAAAAAGAAAGGGAGGTTGGGGAAGAAAATTCCTGCGCAGCATCCCTCGCGTCTCCCTCTCCCACACGCGCGCGCGCAGACGATCCGGCATCGCCGCCATCTGCATCATCGCCGGCTTCGTCATTTCTCCTCGAGCCTGCGTGACGTTGGCAGCTGGACAACCACGATGTGAGCCGCATCATCCGCAGGGTTTTATACCGCACTCTACGGGACATCGCAGGGAAGTTCATCGATTGTGTCAATGTGGACTCCCTGCTTGAGGTACTACAGTGAAGCTCCCCGACGGAACTGTCAGCTCCCTTTCTTTTTGTTTAGTTTTAGGGTTTGACTTTTTTCGTTTGTTCGCGCGATCGCCAACGTGTGACATCAGAGTCTGGATTTGATGACCGTTTCGAGCGTTTCCTACACGCCGGGACGTAGGACGGAGTCACCTTGAGACGCAGGTAAGCATTATGGAAGTGTAGTGTGGCTCACCGCCTGAGACATGTGTCCATTGACATTGATCGCTGGCGTACTGTATGTGCTCAAGATGCAAAGAGTTTCGGCATGTGACATGTTGGTGGGGTCGTCGGGATGAGCACTTTGGACGGGCAGGACATTTATTCCGTGCAGTCCCTGTAGATCATGAAAGGTGGGCTGCTTGTATCGTATGGCAGAGTAGATCCTGGTTTGTGTCAGTATATGATGCGTGTGTATTCATCATTATAATCAGGTCTGCGCGTTGTCGACGATGGTTTGTTCTATTTTTGGAAACTTGACGGATGAATTCTGTTTTTCGCAAGCTATTCTGCGGGAATCGTTTCGGTTATCGGAACTATGTAAATTTAGACAAGTACCAAAACTAAAATAACATGGTTTTGAAGTTTTGAAGTCAGATCTTAATGACATTGGGAAACAGCATATGAATTCGACCTTTGTTAGACGAGGCCATGTTGTTGGGGCTTTGACAACGTGACATGTACACCATTCTTTGAAAATGTATTTCCAATATTATACCAAATAACGAAGTCAAAATAAATTGACATATACGTGCAGCTCGAATATCTCCAGTTCACACCATTTACAGAAGAGGAGGAAATGCCCAGGAAACTATTTAGGATAAGTTCTATAGGATACTCGACCATTTAAGGGCCATTAGAACAAATATAAAACATCTCTCTCTCTTTTTTGCTTTGTTTGTTTGACTGTCATGCAGGAATCGGCGGTATCAGGGGATAGGTTCTTATATTTATATCAAATATTTATGCATTATTCTTTCGAAATCCGTCTTCGCTGGAAAAGAGAGCTACGTATGAATTACGCTTGCCACTTAGGTTTTATACAATTTAACGAAAGATCAACGAAAGTACAACAACAACACAATGTTTTCCGTTATCACTGCATGGGGACGCTATCGTATCCATTTCATGCCACATCCAGTGTGTATCATGCAAGCTGTACGTTCCTTCAGCTGCGCGTAAATACAAAGCAAGAACATATCGTCACATAATGAGTGGCAATTTTTTCTTACCGAATTTCGACGAAGTATTCGGCGAATTTCTTCGAAGAATTTCGGCCGCTTTCGTGTGGTGTTTCCAATTTTACCCAACATACGGTACGGGAACAAAATGTATGACTTTATAACCCTTTTAGTTGTCTTCTACCTCCTACGGTCACTCGTCCAACGTCGTTTTTGTAATTTAGTCTAGTCATTAGCAGTCAGCGTAATTTAGTCAGTAGTTTGTAGTTAATCTAGTCCGTTCGTTTGAGAAGCAGGCCTTGCGCATGGACTCTGACTCTGCGTTCATTGACCTTTACGCAGCCATTAAAAGACTTCCTATATCAACCCATTTACACTCATCAACTTTCAACCTTGATCCCTTATTCTTACTTCATCTCATCTCCGAGTGAGCCAACGGCGGCAAATCGCATCAACGCTATCCCCCACCCCCTTTAACTTACCCTCCCCAAGACAAATTTTATTGTACCTCCAATGGCTACAAGGTTACGAATCGTAGTTACGACGCTTGTTTCCAGTGGCCTGGACCGCCTTGATATGTCATACGCACTCTGTATTGCGTACCCTTAGCCGTTCAATTGGCGGGGATGTTTCTAACGGACATTCTCCTGTTTGTGTCCGGGAGAGGATTTCGGACCGGGAACTAAGGCTGGATTAGCATCTCGCTCAACCTGGGGTCCTCCTAAAAGCACTAGCATATATCTAAGAGGATTACGTGCCGGTTGATGCGGGATTACTACCGTTGCGTGATATGGATTACGCGCACAGATGCGATTGATTGGACGAGATACACGGTATTGCAGATTGCGTGCCGTCCAGTTTGTTTACCCTATACGCGTGCTCATTGAGCTTATGGGTGCGTCCGTGCCGACGTTTTCTTGGGACGGCTTAGCACAAGGTTTCATGCAACGCGATAACCTTGAGCTCTTCAATAGATCGGACGAACGCAACGAAAATGATACCCGATAAAGGAAGCCGTCAATTCCACGCTTATGAATGTGCCATCAGCAGCATCAAAAGAATAACGTGATTGACTTAATTGTCGCGTTGTGAGGAACTTGAACAACAACAACAACTTTATTTTATGATGATGATTGGGGAGTTTCATCGCCAGAGGCGATATTCTACTTCATTGCTGGTGGTGATGTGGGGAATGAGATAATGAGCCCCTTCATATAATAAGGATCGAAGCCCGATTGTGCCTAGAAAGGTCAAAAGAGCTTTGAGCGCAGAGCGTTGGTTTGTGTCGGGGCTTCCTTTAATGTCGAAATGGTTTTTCGTTGCGCCTTCAAACTGGCCGGAATGATCCCTGCGGTAAATAGACCAAGCACCAATCAAGAATGCCAAATTAATCACCGAAACAGGTTTGTTCCATGCAAAAGATGTGTCATATACTCCCTTCCCCTATCCTGTGGGGAACAATATATTGGCCAAACCTCACAATGTCTCAATGTTCGGCTCCTCCAACACAGGGCAACAATTCGAGCTCAGTCATATGGTATGCCTTTCAGGCTAGAAGACCACCTACTCTCGTGCCCTATATGCTCTCCTCTCTACCACAATCACAATGCCTCTGTTCTTCACAAACACCCATCTATAGCGAATTCAGCTGGTCGTTCGAGGGCCAGTGTAGTGCGCCGGTGTATAGGGCCCGTGCAGGAAAACTGTGCCAGTGCTGCTTACACCGATCCGCCCAACAGATCATGCTAGATAGTGCCAGCGTTGACCAAAAACTCATGCAACGTACTGCTGTACAAGATAGAGTCGCGGCCGCAGGACAACCACTTTAATAACCACGTTAAACATAAAATACATGACAATGGCAGAATCCACATTCACAACCCACATTCATACCATCCGAGTCCGAGTTCGCTGCTCCCTGCTCACCTTCATTGGCATCATCATTTCGGGAGCTTTCCACCAAAGTAACTGGTGCAAGTGATGTGGAGTTGCGGGCCTCACATTAGTGAAACCAAAATCTCCATTTTATTTTTACATAAAACCAAACCAATCACCAAATAGCGATGTACAACGTAGTAACAGCACGCAAGCTACCTGGTTGTAATTGCGACGACGGGAAACATCTCCTTGAGTCGTTTGGGGGGTTTCTGGGACAAGAACGAAGTGTCCATAAAAAACAGCGAAGAACAGGACGAGCGTCTCGTCCTGTCCCTTCCCTTCTTCCCTTCCGTCCTTGTCCCGGAACTCGTGAGACTCAAGAAGATGCTTATCGAATGCTTACTCGGGCGCGAAAATTGGATGGCAATAAGCGTAGCTTTTTGCAGGTTGCGTGACGTCGTCCTTATTAATGTGAAAAATAAACTCGTAAAAGACATATCGTACTATAGCTTTTAGTGACCGTTTTTTCTTCTTTTTTTTTCTTATTGCCCCTGTTTGATAGTGCTGCTGCTGTTTTATTTATTTATTTTTTTTACTACACCTCTGCCATCTAGCGTACATAGTTCGTGCCGGAGCACAAGCGAAAGAGTTCCCCAAATTCATTTAGTAAGCGAGTGTCATTTTCGTGTAATATGGTTCTTTGTTTTCCCGCGTTATAGCGAACCAATAGCCTTAAACGGACTGTGTGTGTGTTTGTGATGCGGGTACAGTAATGTTTGGCAAAATTTACTTTCTCAAAACAGCTTACGCATTAACTAAACGAGCCTTCAAGATTCGCACTGACTCTGCACCTAAGGATGCTCCAGCGAAGGAGCGCAGCGGAGGCGATTGTCTCTGAACTCGTCCGCTTCGCGTTCGCATCACAATATGCCAAGTGAAAAGTCCCCTGTAAATACGCAAATTTTTGCTTATGAGTGTCAGTTCTGACACGACTACATCATGTAGAACACGGTGTTACCTCCCTGGCTGTACGAACACGCCCTGCGTTAACTCAGAAACGACATTCCGTCATGCCACCTACAAGCCGATTGCAGACTTCTGCGACTTGCAGGCGCCCAGGGCCCGGCAAAGGGCGTTCCCTGATTGGACTTGTCCGTGTGACGTTTTCCCCGGTTTCCAGAGAGGGAATTCCGGCATACTCTCAACATCCGTCTTCTGCTCTTGCCATGCGTGACATCAAATTGCTCCACTAATTTGTGGCGGATTTTCGCCGTTATTGTCGGTGATGAACGAAGAGTAAAACGACGCTGTGGTTTCGGAATCGACCGGGATGGATGCTAAAGTTTCTTTAAGTGTCATTCCCTGGAAGTGACATTCAGTTCGCAGTGTGACAGAGCGATAACCTCCCTGTCTCTGCCTTTGGGAATACCTTACAGTACGTCTGTGTGAACAATGTGCCGAGTTGTGCTGTGTGTGATTAGCCTCCGAAGGAGAAACCACACGCGTGTATGCAGCAGTGCAAGAGGAAGGCTATGAAACTGTTATCGAGACAATCTAGGAAGCCTGTCACAGGCTAACTTCTGGTACGAATACAGTCGTCTTCCGCAAGAGGATGACCTTTGACCGCTCTAAAGTGCAAGCGCTGCCCTTGTTTTCTAGGCCAAAGAAGAACAGAAATAACTGAGGTATTTAAAACTCACGTCAAGGAAGAAACACCTGGCGTTGTTGCCATCACTTTTTCATCTGGCCGCTGCAGGGTCTGTACCACCACCTCCCTTTGGTGACGCTCGTAGTGTGTGCGAGAGATACTAGGGAGTTTTAGAAGTCTCGGGTTAGTAACTAAGTTACACGTGACTTGTAAATGCAGCTAGTTTCTTTTTCAGTAACCAGGTACACAAACTATCGTGTTCAAGTTAAGAAGGAAACGAAATCTATTCCGTCAGCTCTCGAAATATTACTGCGCCGCAGATAGGATGGAATGGGCACAGAAACGTCACTCTCACTCCTCCGCCTGATAATGTAATTCATCACACTCACTCTGCTTCCATATTGGCTTTTATGACTTGCCGCATGACACTACGAGAGCCTTCCCGCGTGGCGGCGCTGCAGTATCTCTCTTGGCGCGCTATTGGGTTTCCTTATCTCCAACGGCGTATGTAGATGACGGACTACATTTCTTTTCCTTCTTAAGTTGGACACGAGTATAGTTACTCTTGCACAAAGGCAACTTGTAACTGTAACTAGTCACCGCTTTGGATGAAAGTAACTGTAAAATCTATCTGTATCCAAGTTACTCGGGTATTGCAATATTTTCGGTGCGTCAGTTTCCTGTCTTCGTTTCGTCGTTCTTTCGAGCATTTAGCGATAAAGTATGAACCTGAACTGAACTGGGATGCTCCATGCGGAACGACCTGTATCTTTATTGTCACCAGTTATTTGCCCCCTTTTCCCAACCAGCAATAGACCTCTCCCTGTTTGTAAACAAATGACGTCATAGTGTTCGACAGCGCCACCAATTTGGAAGAATTGAACTACGCTCGAAGCTAGGGGCAAACAAAGTCGCGCCCGAAAGCCACGGTCTTGAGGGGATTACGATGGTCCCTGAAAGGGACGCGACCTTCGGTCCTACTTTTCCTTCAATAGGAGGCAGCGAACAAGTGCCCATTCGTGGAACCCAGCCCTCCCCTTCCGATTTGTTTCGGTTTCAGTCTGTCTACCAACGTCATGGTGACGTTTCTCGGGTAGAGATCTACTGCACGAATTTTGCCGTCTCATACCCAGCGACGTTTGCTTTAGACCAACTCCCGCAGTGGTTTAGGGCCCATGGAAAATTATCTGTCTATTACACGGTATAACTACGCTTGGACAGAACAAGTTCTAAAATAAAGTTTTTGAGAGTCACATTTCTGCGGCACTTTTTCTTTAAAAGGTAACCGCAAAGTAGCTATGTTACCGTAACATGATAACTGTAACTAATTACATTTAAAAGTTAATAACTAACTCGGTTACTATGAGTTTCGCAGTCTAATTGTAGCTTAGTTACTATTTTTTTGGGTAAATTCCCCATGAATGAGTTTTTGGTGGGTTGGATGGCGTTCACGATAACGGTTCCGAAAACATGATAACCCGGTCGCGATACGTTTTTCAACTCACTGACGTCTCATTACTGAGCTTAGATTAGACAACGTTCTTTATCGTGTCGTACCCGTAGAGTCGTTCCAATTTACTACAACTTGTTACTAGCTAGCTCTTCTTTTCTTATCAGTTTGTTCATGGTAGGCACCGCCGCACACTATTGAAGAAGCACAGAAATCACTTCAGTCACTACCCTATTTTTAAAATCATTCCATTAACCTGCCTATTAAAATGAATCATACGAAGTGACAGACAGATGCATAGGGTAAGGTGGGGCAAGATGAGACAGAAAGTTGCAATTGAATTCGTGTTTTTTTACAAAAACTAGCCGTGGGCACATTCTCCGGGATCTGGAGCTTTCTAACCGGTAAATGCAGAACGAACGTAGCCGCTCTAAAATAAACACAGAACAAGAAATTCAAAAGTACTGTTCGTCTCATCTTGCCCCAACCCTCGGGGCAAGATGAGACACGCCGTGGTAATGAACTATACAAAATTAGTTTTTGCAATTCAAGCAGACAAAGTAAAGCGAAGCCCGTGGGCCCCTACACAACCCCCTTGAGCCTACCGCCCGCACGATGTGCGATAAAACCACACAACCCGGTGCTATTTTCCTTCACCGTCCTTTGCAAACAAGGCACCGCCAGTCTGATCTGTCGCTACTGCGTGCGCTTCTGCTTTGCTTGAAATATCCTAGGAAACAAGAAAATTTGCTGGGAACTCCTAGGTAATATGCAAAAAATAAATCTCCGAGGAACAAGCATAAAGCCACCTAATAGTTGACTTATCAGTTTCTAAATTACATTAAATTTAAATTCATCGAATGCATTAATTTTTCTATTCAGCACCGGATAACAAAGAGTGCCCATATTTTGCACATGTCTAGATGAATGAATAAAGAGATAGAATGTGGACTTACATTGATAAGACAAGCCTGCGAGACGCTGCTGCACAGATAACAAGAAAAAGGACTACAGAAAAATCGCGCCTTTTTCGCGGGTATTTACATTCTTGGCAGAAGAAACCGATTTTTTTCTCTACAACGCATAAACCAATCCGGACAATTCTCACGTGTAATACAGCGGACATGCAGAGCCACCTATGAGTAAAGTTTCAAGGTTTCAAGCTCATGGAGCAACGCGTCTCTGTGACTGGCGGAGTCGAGCAAAAAATGTCGCGTCTTGCCCCGTGTCTCATCTTGCCCCACCTTAACCTAAATATCGCAGAAGTCGACTTTAAAAATCGCGACCGTGCTCAACGATAATGTATGGCAATGGCCGAAACTAGCCGCCCGGTTCGCTTTGACGTCATTACGGTACATCCCGCTGATTGGTTTAGAGGAATGTCGTGTGCTACACTGGGCGAAATCTTTCAGATGGCTTTCTGGGCTCCTTCATCCATATTCTCAAGGGGTCCGTTTTCCTACATTATAATTCTAAACGTGTTGGTGATACAAGGTGGCGTTGACAATAATCTAGAGCATTTCATTGACATTGATAACCTTTTTCTAGTGCCGTTATACGAAAGGCGGTTCGTACAAGATATGTAAGCCATACCCGCAACAATCCGCCTCTACCGCGCGCGTTCAAGCATCCCTAAGCCCCTCTACACAGGAGGCAACATTTTGAAGTGCGCCTTCCCTCATTTTTTATCGCTAAGTTGGTCATGATCTCCGCGTCGTTGTCTATTTATTCTTCTTTCAATACACGAACCTCTTCGTCTCTCCTCTTCCCAGAATATTTTCGATTTGTCTTCCCTCTGATTTCATATCGGACTTCTTTTTCTCTCTACGTCTGAATTCTGTAATCGGTATTTGCTTCCGGTGCTGCCTTTTTCTCGTTGATATCTCCTTCCCTCTATGTGCACGTTTGCTCTCATTTTTTTTTTACCGAAGATATGTGCGCTTCTCTTCAGAGTTGCAGCAGCAGGAAGCTGGGGCGTCCATTGAAGTGTAATTTGCAGGGGGTATACCGCGGGCGATATCTCCCTCTCGCCATTGATTTCACGATGAGAGGAGAAGGGGCGCGTAATTTGAGTTTGATGCAATCCCCCGCTGTTGATTGGCTGCATCCGAAAGAAGCGCGAAAGAAAGAGATACTGCGATTGGGTAGCCGTG
Source organism: Ornithodoros turicata (assembly GCF_037126465.1). Classification (NCBI taxonomy): domain Eukaryota; kingdom Metazoa; phylum Arthropoda; class Arachnida; order Ixodida; family Argasidae; genus Ornithodoros; species Ornithodoros turicata. Next base: position 87,751,770 of record NC_088203.1, read on the forward strand.
CCTGGGGCCCCTCTTTACGGATCAGGGTCGGGAGAAACGGAGAAGAAAAAAAAAAGCGTCCGCGGTTTGAAAGAACAAAAGCTTCGAAAAGATACACTGAAGAGGAAGAGTGATTTGCTTTTTGTTGTGTCGGGTACGCGCGGACGGTTCATTAGCCTCATGGCTCTGTTAGAAGGGTTTGGTGCATTGGAGGTAATGCGTTGATAAGCGCGGCAGTATTCAGAGTCTTGTTTTTCTTTTTGAAGAAGTGTGCGTGGTACTGGCAGCTGTGCTCTGTTGCTCCCCACTGATAAATTCCGTGGTCCTGTCACGTGTGTGTTTAGAGCTAACGCTTCCGTATGTACACAAACTGGCCCTGTAATTGTATTTTTGTCATAATACGGAGGATTACGCGTGAAAATGTGACTGTAATGCCGACATAAGAAATCGTAAAAGTCCCCATTGGCACATTGAAAAGTGTATTGAGATTTAGACAAACTGTAAATAAATTATAAACTACTACTACACACGATTTTGACATAACAATGATCATTTGAAAGTAACGCGCCCGAGGTGTCTGTATTTTCTTTCCCGCCTCGTACCTGGGATGAAATATTTATCCCGGATAAATTTCCCGAGTCCATAGTCTCAGTGACTAACACCGTGAAGTTCAAAAGGGCTTTGGTTGAACATTATATTCCTGATGTGACCTGATGGTGGTTCTGGCTCCTAGGTTACATAGAAGGAGACATATCCATCTTTTTTTTCTTCCTACGTACCTCAATGAACACATCTTATTATGCTGTCCACGGTATCAGCAGCACCGACTGTATCTACGTGCTTCTTTAGCTCGGCTGGATGGCAGACCCTTTGATGGTGTTAAGGTTCTGGGCCCTTGGACACCCGACCACCAGTTCCACGCAATGCAGGCATTTGTGCGATTTTGTGCAGACTCCAAGTTGGGGGACACAGTGTGACTGACAGTGTGTGTGCGGATAGTGTGTGTGGACAGTGTGTGACTGAGTGTCTCTGTCACTACTCATTGTTCTTATTGTACTTAGCCATTTTTGTTTTCCTAAGTGATCTCGAGTAGTCGGCTCTCGTAATGATTGCTCATTTCTCCAAGAAGGAAGTTGAAAGTCACTGAAAAAGTTAGCCAGCTGTAGGACTCGAACCCTTCTATGTTGTTCCAGCCTCAGAACATCAGTTCTCTCATGCTCATTTCTCCATTTTTTCTTCTTCTTAAGTCAACTCAACTCTTCCTACACCTAACCCAAGCTGATGCTACATAACGTTCTCCTGCTTTTCTTGTGGCTGTGCCTTCTAGATTTCAATTGGGTTTCTTATCGTGGTCCTGTTGTAAGAGCTTTGAATTGTAATAATAATGATAATTGGAAGTAGATTTCTGTATATGGTGAGTCAGCGTATACTTGTGTGTGGGAATGAGCTTCACGAACTGCAGGGTGACACTGACAATAATTTCGGCCACCTTGGTGCTTGAAGCAAGCGTTGAATTTTATTTCTCGTTAAGTGTATACAGGGTGTCCCAGAAAACGCGTCATTGAATTATAATAAAAAAGATACACCACCTAGAGTCATGCAGTCAATGGCATTTGTTCTTACTGGGTTTTTGCCACCTCCTCATGTGAAGGTCGTGTAACGTAAGTTTAATTATGTAAATTTTTGCGAGCTTAAGTCGGAAATTTGCCTAGTAAAGGTCACTTTTTTTACCCCACATATGTGAAGAGCGTGTCTAACTTAGTCAAATTAATGATAATTGACAGGGATATTCGGGAGCTATCCCATCGCAAAAAATAGCCGAACATCATGCTCTACGGAGGTTGCACAGAATAGCGCACGACGAATTTTTCAGCGCAATCTTTGTCAGTCCGACGAAAGGAGGTTGGAAACCCAACCCTCCCCGACACCGCAGAAAGAGATAAAACAGGCACGGCTTATCACGTCCGACTTTCGCTGGGATAATGCTTTCCTTCTCCCAATTTTAGGAACCGTTACTTTTTCTACTATCTCTCTGGGGGCTGGCTTCGGAACCTCCTTTCGTCGCACTGAGAGGGATTGCGCTCAAAAAGTCATCGCGCGCTATGGTCCGGTGCTCCGAAACCATGATATTAGGCTTTTTTTTTTCCCGGTGGGATAGCTCGTGAATATCACTGCGGATTATCATGAATTTGAGTGAATTCGGCACGCTCTTCATATTGGTGGGGTAAAAAAGTGACCTTTACTTGGCAAATTTCCGAGTTCAGTTCGCAAATATTTACATAAATAAACTTGGAGTACATGTCATTCTCATTAGGAGGTGGCAAAAACCTAATAAGAACAAATGCTGTTGACCGCATGATTCTAGGTGGCGTAGTTTTCTTATTATAATTCAATGACACGTTTTCTGGGACACCCTGTACGTTTTTCCACCTTGTCATGTCGTACTTCTACGAACGTGTCCTTTACCTACTGTAAACAAATAATTTTTATAACCCTCGATTTAAAGTTAAATTGACTGGTAATATCCATAGCAATACTTGGTGCATTTTGTGTGCGAAAGCAAATAAAAAAGCTACTTGCTCTAAATCGGAGACAAAAGTCACGTCCTATACGACGTAACAGTAGTGATTTGTGAACGGTAACCAACGTAACCACAAAACGTCATACTGGCTAAGGGTGTTCTAGTGGATGGGAACGTGTTCACGACTGCGGTTCCGGAAAAACTTTAACAGAGCTTATTGCTAGGAATCGGCTGACATCACATCGCTGATCTTTGATCTGACAGCTTCCTTCATCGTAATGTTTTCCAACAGTGCTTCCTGTTTACGAGAACTCTCTAATGTCGGTGTCACTGCGCAACACCTTCCCGGAGGCGAAAGCTATGGAAGATTAGCGCATGCTGTGCACAGCAGGATTATTTTTACACGCAGTTTTTTTAGTAGGTTTTACTAAATAGGTTGAGGTTCATAAAACTTTGCCAGTCTGAACCACCTCTCTCAGTCAGCATACCCAAGAGCGCCACAGGCAGATAATACTGTGTTCATCCACAACACCTTAATGAGTCAGTCCTTCTCTGTAGCGGCGCTACACTCTAACATTGGCCTTTTCACTAAAGTTAAATAATGTTAATAGTTGCAAATTATTTGAAAACACGGCATTGTAGATAAAGGTCACTAGAATATGAGATTTTTGTTCAGTCCGCACACATCACTTATTAAAGTGTATAGGAGTGTGGAAGAAAACGTATTTGCTCTCGTTGAAATCACGACCACAGGGCCGCCTGTAAAGGGTGCTTCACTGCATTGATGGGGCGTCTTGCTACGAAGCCTAATTTGACTTGCTAAACGGACAGTTGCGCTCAGGACTTACCTTAACTTATGCGTGATCGATACGGTTTGAATGCCTCGGCTGCTTCTCATCCTGTTAAAACTTAACATTTAATTCGTCATAGTGTTTAAGTAATTTACACCGCAATAACTGTGTTATCGCTGTTGAGGGTTATTTTTACTGCAACAAAGTGATTAGCGCAATAGTTATGAGACGGGCTCTCTAGGCCCTCTAGGCGGGCTCAAGGGGGGGGGGGCGATTGGCCCCCTCCCTTCCCCCGCGTAGACGCCGGCCCTGCTCATGTGCATCCCAAGTCCGCTGGACGTCTTTCCGTCCATCCGATATCACGGGCTACCACAAGCAATGAGGAAAGTGAGGCAAATGCTACACCTCAGTCAAAGCTTCGAAGTCCTAGAAACGCTGCAGCGAATCTAAAGAAGAAACAAAGGCGTCTTCTGTCAAACCTCGAACTTCTACGTTTCGGATGCGTTAAGCGGTTCTACATGGTGCGTTAGCCCGCTAAGCATCCAGCAATGTTAGAAATGAATTACACATTGCCTTTTCTCTGGGATACGTTTCTTTATTGAATGTTCTCGGTGCCAAGTTAAATATTACCGACAAATTTGCAATGCGGAAGGAAAAAGCGTTCGCACGTTGCTTCCGACAGACCCGCGCCGCATTACAGAAGTACGAAAGCAAGAAGCCAAGGTCCAACGATTTAATGTTCATTCCTGCCCACTCTAGCAATAGAAACCCTGCAGAACGCCCCGAATATTAGAGTTTCAAACATGAAGCCACTGGCGTATGTTTCGAAGAAGTCCACCGCGAGCTTGCTACAGGAAGTCGGTTGCGATCCTATAGCGATGGACAAGACATAATAAAAGATTGAACTGTAAGATCGAAGAAAAAATTTGTGCCCTTCAATGCCTGACATAACTAAGCGCAGCTTGCACAACATACGTGCCTCTCGGATTTCCTCATGGGCTTCGTTTTATATAGACTTGAGTCTACGTACTTGGTTCATGGTACGACCCTCCTGAAGTTCCTCTGATGCTGCAGAAAAATACGCGACATAGCAGCCCCGAAACGTCACCGTTACTGCTACAAGTAGGTTCTTGTGTGCCTGATCCAAAACCAGTTCCAAAATCAGGCTTTTCGCGCTCAATTGCAGCTTCGTTGCATTTTACATCTCATACAGTCTCGTCGGGTATTGAGTTTGTGCCGGCCACAACTCAGGTGGCGAATTTCCCCATTCATCATCATCATTATATTTGTGGTCGCTGCAACTCCAAAAGTTCAGGCCCCACTTCTACCCATACGCCATTTCAACTTCTACATGTGGCGCAAGCACACACATCTCAGAGTCGCACCTCAAAGGGGCACCAAAGTGCATACATTTTTCCTCGCGGAATAAAATATGCCGTTCCCCTGAGAGCAATACAAAATGAATTGGGTCCGTCTGTTACGTCGTTTGTGATTCATGCGCGAACGAAACCGCAGTTTACGCTTTCTCTCTTCGCTTCTTCCTAAGAACAATTGCAGAGCAGCCTGTCATTGGTCCCCTCAAACGATTTGTTCAACCATAGCGGGAGATACTTTGAGGAAACCAATACCAGGTCGCTCGACATTGTCGCAATTCTTGAGAAGAGCGAAGATGTAAATCACGGCTTTCGTTCACGCATATTTCATTCCGAAAAATGTATGCGCTTTGGTGCCCCTTTAAATCCCAAGTGCATGAACAGCAAAAGCGTTTCAGTAGAGTATTTGTGAAACGATGTCGTCACTCCTAAACAATGAGGGACGTACTAGCACCGCATTGAAGGCGGTAAGTTAGTTCATGAAGCAACGTAACCGTTCCCAGGCAACATGATGGGGTAGTCAAGGTGACCGCGCGAGAGGAAAGGGAAAGGAGGATGTGACTGGTGTCGACTCTCGCAACCGTTAACATTCACGAAGGCATTTCCCTCGCAACGCGACGAAAAGTATCCGTTACTTGCCAGAAGCTTTTCTTTATCAGTTATTTATTTTCTTTAGGAAAACACCACACGCCACGATGGTTCGCTGCGAAGCAATTCGCTATTCCTCTCTTGTCCGAGCGAAGCCTGGATGCTTAGTCGATGCCTTTCGAACGTCGTTTTATATTACAACCCGATACCTTCTTTCTCCCTCCTTTTTTTTTCTTTCTTTCACCCTGACAGCTGCTAACGAGGCCGAAGGCGAAGCACGTGCGGGGGGTTTAATTTAAACGACGCCTTGAGTGACGTGCCCTCTGAGTAACTCTAATTGGACGTAATTTGGAAACTTTTCTACTTTTCCCAAATAATGTAGGGAGTCAAAGATGGCCTCGCGTATATTTTCTTTCGCATGCGCCTTTCGCTCTTTAGTCTTCGCGCGTGCTGGTTTCTTCCTCTATATTTTTTTCTACTAGACATTGTTTTTACGTTTACTTCGTTTTCGTTATAGCGTACGCTTTTGCGTTTTACTTGCTTCGGTCTGCTCGGGAAATTGTGAGGGTTCGCCTGGGGAACGTTTCTCCTTCGGGCGCCATATTTTGTGTCGAAACAAAAGTGAAAAAGAAAGTCAGGCATAGCTCCTGACAGGAGAGGAAGAAAGTAAGCGACGAGCTTCGTCAACGGCATTCGGACAAAAAAAAAAAAAGACATGGGCTTCAATCTCGAGCTCGCAGACAACAAGGGGTTATCGTTTGTTCGCTTTCGTTTTCATTCTTTCTTTCTCACTCTCCTTTTCTTTATTTTAGTTTGGTGGGCACGCTTCGAACCCCAAGCAGCACGACATCTTGGCCAGATATTGGTTCAATATGCGAAATAGAGGCCCGCTATTGGTCATATATGGGACCAATAATGGGCCGGTATCGCCAATATTGGGCCAATAGTGGGCTGGTATTCCCAATATTGGTGAAATGTTGGGCCAATATTGGGCCAGTATCGCCAATATTCGACCAATATTGGCACAATATGTCGTGCTGCTTGGGACGTTACGCTACGACACGTGAGCACCGTTATTGATAGCCCTGATTTTCAATCAACGTTGCGATTGGCCTTCGCGCGGCGAACCTCTGGGGCAGCGATGCATTTCTCGTGATGGTATGCGTGTTGCCTGTGAAGTCGGCCCAGGACACACTATCCCCCTGCGTTAGTTATGACGTTGCCCGCCTGAGCGCGACCGATTACGACAAGCAGATCCACTACTGCCACCACCACCACCACGGTATTAAAGGAGCACTGAGGTGACAGCCAATTTTTTTTCAGTTTTTCGGTGCAGAGTGTTCTCCTAAGAATAAAATTAGTTCCTGCAAAAGAATGAGGAGCGTAGGTGACCTACAGAGTGAGCACGAGGGCTCTGATCCGCGCACCTTGAAACAATCATTTTCCTCGTGAAAAGAGCGCATCGCAGAACGAGAGGGCGTCGTGACGTATTCTACTCCCCTCACGTGACCAGTGACGTACAGCGGCGCAGCTCAAGCACTTATAAATGTCGCGTGAGATTCCAAGAAAAAACAAAGAAACAAGGCACGGGGTCTCCAATACGTCACGCGAGAATCGTGTCGTCTGTGTGTGTCCCCGTCACTCGCCAACTTTGAAAGCAAGATGGCGGACAGTGTGCGGTGCTGTTGTGGCAGGAAGAAAGCTTCATCCGTCACTTTTACAAATCACCAACATTCACCCCAGCCGCACGAAACGTCAAGAATGTATTTGATATCACATACGGGCGTTTTAATGCCGAAACCATAGTTCATCTTGCGTAAAAGGTTTACGACAGATAGCGCTCTACACTCTAAGAAAAAAAGGAATACTTTTACTCCTTTTGGGGACTAAATGCATTGCCACAAAAAATAATCCCTTTCGGGAGTAAATGCACGGGAGTAAATGAATGTCACAGGGTGGAGACTGCATTTCACGCGCTGCTGTAAGAGTCCCAGGTACATAATTGGTGTGCATGCATGAAAATACTTTGAAGCAAATCGTCAACCGTGATATATCGAGTGATATAAAATCTTACGCCATACTAGGGCGAATTTGCGAAGAAAAATGCGCTAACTATTTCTTACTCTGTGTGGCTGGAAAATTGCTACATGGTCTGAGTTATACAGCCTTATGTCGTTCAAATTGACCAAGGGCACATATTTACCTACACTGTTGCATTCAGGAGACCATTCGCGAAGTTTAGTGACAGTTTGCAGTCCTGGGGAGTAAATGTCGGGACTAAATGTCGGGTTAGGAGACTAAAATGGGGAGTAATTGGGGGGGGGGGGCAGACTATGGGAGTAGACGTTGCAATTACTCACCGTTTTACTCATTTTTTTTTTCTTAGAGTGTTGGTCACGCTGGACGGCGTCACGTGTGCTTCATCGGAGAATTTTCGCGCTGCCAGCTAAACCACGGAAAAGGGGAAGTTGCCGAAAATAGTCCCCGAGTCATGATTAGTTGCCCTCTTTCTGGGCTGTTATGGTTGGGAACACGATTCGCTGGGCGCACTGAAGGTTCCTACTGCGTCTCTGTATGCCGAGGTAGCGAAGGAGAGAGAGGGGATGTGTCGAGCAGGGCTTCTTCGGGTTAAAGACGTTGGCTCCGTTGGAGTCTTTGTCTTCTTATAGAGAGCTATATGAAATGAAAGATCAATTTGAAGTGCGAATGTTGCTTTAGGGACCGCTTTCAAATATGAAATCCTACCAGGAAACCCTCCGCTCTTATCGCCTACATAAAACGACGCATTGAAGGAGCGCAGAAAGCCACTCCAAGACTTTCTGTTTCGGACGGCCATGAAAGGATGTCTTGACAACTAACACACACACACGCACAACAACAACAAAAGAATCTCTATGAGCAAAATTTTTCTTAGAAAAATTTTGCATAAAGCATAGACGCATGATTTAGACGATAGATGATTTAGACGACACAGACGATGCATTTTGCATCTTAGCATAGACGAGCTCAACCTGCTCAACTCGCTCTGTAGGGTGAAACGAGAAGAAGGAAGAAAAACGTCACCGGTGATACCGGCTGCAGTCGGGGCCGGCGCTTTCCGCCTTGTCCCCCCCCCCCCCCCCGGTTCTCTCCCAGTTCTCCCTGAGTAACAGGTGACGTTTCTCTAAACCTATCAACGGACTGTACCGTAATGGCGTGAAAGCAACACGGGCGGCTAGTGGCGGGCATTGCCACCGTTGCGCAGGGGCACGATTTTTAAGATCGAATTCTGCTATATTCATGCATCTATCGGATGGATCACTTTGCGTAGTCCATTTTAATAGGCAGGTTAACGACTTGGGTTAAAGAAAGGGTAGTGACGGAGGTGATTTCTGTGTTTTTTTGAAGCGCATGCCCTTTGAATAGTTTAAATAGTCTACAATAGTTTCTCACTAGTCCCCACGTAAACGTTACGAAATTGTTATGGCGGTTCTGTACTGAGTATTACCTATCGAATATCTGTGGTTTCCTTAATTTGTTTTGTATAACATGTGGCCTAGAGGTCTGTTGGGGGTCAGTTTGGTATTGCGTGCATGACTCCCAAAAACAAGCAAAGAAATAAACCCATTCGCGTTGATTATATATATATATATATATTTTTCTTTTTTTCTTTTTTGGCCGGTGACTTTTCCAAGAACGTTCCCAAGCAGCACAATGTACTGAAAGTCGAGTGCAATAGTGGTGGACGGGTAGGTGGAAGGCCTTGAACAAACTCTTAAAACTAAAGAACATTGATAAGACATATACCACCCACCCCTATTGCACTCGACTTCCAGTACATTGTGCTGCTTGGGTTGCGTCAACTGCGTTTACAGGAATGCGACAAAAGCGCACAGTAGTTATCGAAACAAATCCTTTCCGAAAGGGTTACATCAACCAATCCGCCGATCGCGATAGGTGCGAGGATGTGCGATAGCTCGGTACGATACACTTATGTCGTATTCATGTATAACTGCGGCTGCGACAAAAGCGTATCGTATCGGCTTTATTGCAACAAATCTTCTCCAACAGGGCCACGTTAACCAATTCATAAACTTGTAGAGATGCGTGCGAGGAGGTGTGATAAGTTGATATACGATGCGCTTCTATCGCGTTCATGTAGCAGCGGCTACTTCGCAAATGGTTTACACTCATCTGTGCGTCTGTACGTCTCCTTGGAGTGAGAGGGCATTTATGTCGCACCAATGTGGTTGCGGTCTAGGGGAAGCCGATTGTCTGTTCTCATGTGGTCACTTTCGTTATATGGTATTTCTAGAAAAGTATGTTCTCTAATGTTGAAACGCTGTTGAAACACCTCCGTGCAGGATAGGCTTCGTCAGCAAGCTTAAAATTTGATGGGTTGGGTTGGTTCCAGTTAACTCTAAAGTTAGGGGCCTCAACACTGTTAAGCTATCGCGAGATAACAATAAGGTTGCTAGCATGACGGGACGTATTGTTACATCGCAACCATTTATGTGAACTTTGCGATTTGTAGTGTATCATATTGCCGATCCCCCCCCCCCTTCCCGAATTACTTTGTGTTGTTCGAGATGCGAGACTCGACTGAAACAGCTCAAAAGCATGCTTGCTGAAAAGAGCATTTTGAAGTAGAGTTTGCGGAACAAGATTAACTACGTAGAGCACGGACTTTTCAAAGAAGCTTTCCCGCATGAGCAACGAAGAAGCAGGAAACTTAATTGGAAATCTTATTTTATTGTTTCGTTTCAGCGGGAACTCTTTTCGTCCCCGCTTTCTGCCGCGGCAGCCTCGTCGGACAAAAGGTCCGCAAACCTTTTGTCGCTGCGACGCAACAATTTCCTCTTTTCTGGAATCTGCATCTCAAAGGTTCTTTTTTTTTGGGGGGGGGGGGGGGTGAGGACTCTTTCCCTGTCGAAGAGCCATATGTGCCGTCTTGGAAGAAAATTTATGCTGGCGTTTTCTGCCGAGGGTACTGCTCATACGCTGTTCACATTCCGCAGCAACTTTATAATGGGACTTCTTTTTTGCTCTATGCCGTGAACGCACTTTTTCGCCTTGTTCATCTCAGTAACGACGCTTCTCTATCCACAGTTAACCCACATGCAGTCGAACAAGGCTATGTGCTCTCAAAGCCTGTCGAAGTCTTCAAACTGTATCGGGGTTGAGACACTTTGATATTTGTGGTTCATTGCATGATGTACTGCACACCAGAGCATTGAGGTGATGATCATGATGATTTTTTTTATAACGCGAAAGCAACTAAGGCTATAATACGCCCAACAGCAGTGAAGATAAGATTACATTGCTGAAGGTGAAACAGAGCGATAAATAAGATATGTGTGGGATTGAAATCAACATAGACCTTGAAATAACCACACAGCAATTGTCAACCTTGTAAGTTCCTGTACTTATACCTGTCTTTACAAGGTTTGTTTATTATCAGTGATATACCATTCGTTTATTATGAATTGTTAGCTTGAGCGTATTACAAATAAATAAATAAATCCATCCCTAACAAACTTCTGTACACTTGTAAATGATACAGGTTGGGACAAAAGTTTACGGAACACACGGTGGCGTACTTTTTCTTCGGTGCGACACCCTAGTGGCAGTCGGAAGCGGGTGAGTTCACTGTTTCGGAGGGGTGAAAGGGCGCTCTGTCAGCGGCACACAGCGGTAGCTTCCGCTTCTCAGGCACACTCAAGCGACACCGGAACTACCACTGCGTGTCGCTACCAGCACACCCTTCCACCCCTCCGAAACAGTGAACTTACCAGCTTCCGGCAGCCGCCGTTTCGCCGCTGTTGGCAGCCGCTGTTTTCGTTGTGCTGCGCCGAATCGCGTCAGACTATGAATCCAGTAGGATGAGGAAGCGTGGCATAGCGAACGCTGGCTGTCGGCGCGGAGCGCGGGCGACGATGGGCGAAGACTACGTCGGACTCTAAACCAGCCTTTACCCCTTAGCTGTAAAGCTTCACATGGATGCCCATAACAGTCTTTCACAGTGATCCCCTGCATAACCTGTTGGTGCCAAGGACCTGTTAGAACACCTTTAAGGGGTCCGATGCTAAATAACGTCTGAGGGCCGTTGTACATTTCGCTTTACACTGGTTTGATGATCTGAAAAGTAAAAATATGGAGAGCTGAAATAAGAACCGTGTGTGGACTTTCCGGCCACAATTTACAGTAATTACGACATTTATGTACCAGTAGTTGTTCTGCCGTTGGTTCGTAGTAGCAGCGAGAGATTATTTGTGTCTCAGATATGCTGTGGCTGAGGTAGGATATAGGGCCTCAGGAATGGGGCTCCGCTTGTGACAACGTCAAAAGCCCGTTGGCACAAGCGACACTACTATTCCATCATGAGCATTGCCCTTCAGCGCGTACCCACAGCGTTTCTAGTAGACGATTCACACAATGTGCTTCGACAATAGGGGGATGGCAAGCAATAGATGCCCCATTTCCTTTTTATCCCAAAAGTAGTCCCCCGGGTAAGTCCGCCGACATACACTGCATGCAGTCGCTTGCTCCCACCCGCCTCTTCCTCGAGGTCCGAAAGCCCCTACATCGTGAGACAATAGACCGCTTTTGCGAGAACTTTGCCCTTACATTGGGAAGCACTCAATGTTGGAGGCCCGACACTTTTAGCGTTCTTCGCCTACATTCCTGGGCGATAGCATCAAGCATCGAATCCCGGCGCCGTCTGTGCTCTCTTTGTGTCGGTCCTGGATTTTTCCTAGCACACTTCAAGACTAGTGACTGCAGGCGGCCCAAGCTGCACGATCATCCCCGAGCGCCAACACCGCTGTTACGAGGAAATAAACGGAAACCTCGAACATCGCCGAAGACTGCCGCGAATTGTACCTTTAATAAAGAATATGCGCTCGTTTGTCGAGGTGATATGACGCGCCTTTCCCAGAGTATGGTACACCCTTAACACTTAGCCCTGTTCTGCTGCTGCCCAACTTACAGTTACCGTAGAGCAGCAGAGTGCCATATGAGAAAGTATATCTATTCGGTAGCCTCAGCACTCTTAGGTCATAATTTTCGTCTCGATTGTGCCCATAGCTTTTGCAAAGATTGAATTTGAAAACTACGGGCAACACTGCGACACAAATCCGCCATTTTTGTAACTATACCCTCAAGCGGGTGCTTTTGGCACTAGCTGCCATTTTGTCCTGGTCACACGTCATAGGAAACGTCATTTTGAGGTCATGTGACTTTATTTGTGTATCGTTTTATCGCTCGCCGACATAGTCCGATCGGCATAAAGGCAAGAGATGAACGTATTTTGCCAGCGTAAACTATGCGGTGCTTCTTCCGCGACATGGTAGCCGATTTCTCCTCATTTTAAGTAAATCGCATCGCCTCAGTGTGTCATAATGCCGGGTCGCCATCGCATCTTTGGAAGTGGTCAACGGTATACGAGGCCTCATGTACAAAACTTGGCGTTTAATGCGAGGTTATCGGATGAAAATAATTAGCGAGGTCGAAAGACGCCCGAAACGGTGCACAGAAACTGTAAACGCTTTGTTTACAAACGATTTTGCCGCCGATCACGGGCGCGGCCATCTTTAAGGTCACGTGTGCGTTGACGTTTGCTGTGACGTGCGACCAGGACCTGTCCAGAAATGCATGGCGTTCGCCCAGCACGCTTTCGTCTATGGAGCACCACATTGGATGCCACCCCTGTGGCCAGTTCCAACTTCGCAGGACTCGTCATGCACGGCAGCAATACATTGCACGCGTCTGACACTGGGCTCAGACGTAGCCACCAAGAACAGCAAATCATTGTCTCTCGGGCACATAGATCATTGTTGCCTGACGAACTGTGAACTATTTGCTCCAGGTGTCACACCCGAGCAATGTACTGCAATTTTGCAAGCACATTACAATGTTTATAGAGTACCCTGTCACATGTGTAACTTGTTTTACAGGCAATAAATTGTGAAACTACGCCGCGGACGTAAAATGCCTCTCTGCTGCTCAAAATGCGAGAAAGCAATAGAGTCTTTATGAGACGCGGTCAAGCATTAAAGGATCAAACGCATGGACCATAATATACTCTATTGTGGAAGGTGCTTCTCTTTTAATGATGCAGAGGCTTAAGTGTACGCTTCGTGGTTTCATATCGTGATATTCCGACACAACCTTCCGTGCCATTGTTTTATGGACTGCGAAGCTTCAGGATATGGAGTTTAAATGAGCTCGCGGCTGTAAGACGGATGGTCCGATCTCCCGATGGGAGATCCGTTTCTCGCTCTGCATATCCGTGGAAGAAGAAAAGATGGCGCAGAATATCTCCGTTCGGAAACGCAATATCTGCTAGCACTTTCGTTCAAGTCACTATGTGGAATTCCTTCCTTGCCGTTTTACAAGCGAAGCAGGCACCAGTGCAGTGTCGTGTTGTTCTCCTTCGGAAATTCCGACTTTGGAAGAGAAAACTGGCACAACTCTTGGGTGGGCGTTCCATCCATATTCGTTTGTACCTTACGAGATATTGCGTGGAACATTTCGCCTGTCGCACTTTCTTCCATACCAGTTCCCGTGGTATCAGTAGTTATAGCGTGATTGCTTTCCATGCCGAGACTTGGAGGTGATGTGGGTTCGAATCCCCGCACCTGCTCTGCTGTCTGTGGTTTTCCATGGGTCTTCCGGCAGATTTTCCAGACGAATGTCGACACACTTTCCCATGAAGTCGACCTAGGACGCGTACTAATTACCCCCCTTCCCGTCCCCCACTCCATCCTGCTGTCCTCTCTTTGTCTGTCCACGTCTGTACGTCGCTCATAGCCACAGTTGCTTCGCAGCGCTAACACGGAATTAAAAAAAAAAAGACTTTCTTCCGCATATTCCGTTTCTGGACTCCTCGCTCCCATAGAACCGTGGTGTGCGTGCTAGTGTTGTACCCGTTAGCAAAATATGGTATCGCGACACCGATACTCGTTACTTGAGCAAAAAGTAGCAAAATACCAATATCGGTGCTTCCTTTTTAAGGTAACGAAGTACCGGTACAGTTACTAAAATAAGGTAACGCGGTACTTTACTCAATACTTTGCTGAAAATATGAAGAAGTTGCATGAAATCTGCAATATCGAAATTCCATTTTCGTAAATATTCCATGTGGAAAATAGCGAACTGGAAGATCTCAATTTTGCAACAAAAAAGCAGAACGTTTATCATTGAGTTTAGACATTTTTGCCATAGTTTGCAGCAATAACTGGCGCTCAAAGTTTTCGTCTGTCATCCTAGTGCAATTTCCTGCAGGCGTGTCTGCACAGACACTGAACCGACATTTCGCTGAAGCACTAGAGAGAACTGCTGTGCTCACTTTTCTTTTTTTCTTTCTTCTTTTAAGAGAAGGTGTACGTTCGGAAAGCTCTCCTTGTCACTGCCCTCGCAAGGCGGGCCAGTGACAATGGATAAAGGTAAGAAATATAACCGGTGAACCAAAGATGGGAGCACTGTAAAAGTATCGGTAACGGTACGTAGATCGCGTTACCATAAATTTCTAATGGAAATACTTTTCCAATACCGATTTAACTAAGTATCGCGATCCACACTTCGATACCGAAAAAGTAGCGGTTACGTTAACGGCGTTGCTTGTAACGGCGTTACGTACAACATTTCGTGCGTCACGGAATGCCGAGTATAGTGCAAAGAAACAGCCACACGGGGGCTAAATGTTACGAGAGCATTATTAGGATGTAAGCGCACCCTGGTTCTCGTTTTCGCTCTTTTGTCAAGTCTCGTACTGTACTTGTTCATGTGCTGTCAGTGACACCTACACAGGGCTTGGGGGAAAGGGCGGTATATGTTTATTCGAAAGCCTACATCAGGGATCAAGATGTTCGCCTTCGATTAGCGTTGACGTTACCGTGAATTGACGTTGTCTTGAATGATGTTATCGAACAGCGTTAGCGTTGACATGTCGAGTATTTTATCAGTACAGAACATATCTCCTGGCGTTTGATATACATTCAAATTGTGAGGGTCTTCGGCGGCGCTTTGTTCTTGTACGCTCGACAAGTCTATTGTTCCTTCCTCTTTGGTGCCTACATTGTTTAGTGACATAAAAACGCCAGTTTTTCGCCTTACAATGACAATTATCTTGGAGAACGAAACCGGTGATACTTTTCTCCCTTCATTTATCTTTTAAATCTCAAGCAGTTACTCGTATTAGCCCGATCCGCATCTGTGTAACTGCCATCTCCATTAGGGTGCCTGAATACTCGCTGGTATTCAGGCACCCTAATCTCCATATTTTTCTGTTTCCTTCACCCATCTCTACTCTAAACAGCCTTTATCTCTCTTTGTATGAAGCCAGTCGTACGTGCGTCGTTGGTGTCATATTATTTCCTGTTTTAAGTCCATCACCAGTTACGGTGACTTCAGTTCTGGATCGTCACTGATGGGTCTAACGCGTCCGTGACACTCAAAGGGAAGGCTCTGCGTCTGTCGGTGTACAACATGCTCTGAGCTGTCTCTTTAATAATCCTATCTATGGGGCACGGTATGTGTTAATGATTTCTTTCCGTCGTGCTGGGACATCCATCAGTGTACTTGGGGAAACGTTCAATGCCCTCATGCATTCCCTTTGTTCTCTCACCCCACAAGTCGGCACACATTTTTCTTACACTTGCGTACTTTGGCACTCTGTCAAAGGGAAGAAGAAAGGGAAGAGCATTCCGCCGCTGCTGCTGCACCCATCGTCACCGCCATAAGCGACAGTCTCTGCGCATGCGCGTTCCAAGCTTCTCTCCGACTGAGTCGAGGGAGCCGAAGTGAAGGAATGCCAGGCGTTTTATCGATTGGGGAATGAGTCATCCCTCGGGGTGACCTTTCCGCATCGCTTTCGCTGGACTCGCCTCCTCCGAAATCTCTCTACCGGCTGTGGCTAACCCTTTTAGGAGAGTCACCCGTCGTTCCACGAAATGAAACTGTACACGGGATTTCAGAAGGGCATCAGGATTACCGATGGTGGTATGGGGATGGAGAGACATGTTTGTGTATTGCGACCAGGGTTGTTTGGATTTAATCCACATGGACTTTATCCGGTGGATTTTTTATTTATTTTATCCACACAATTTTATCCGGATTCTTTTAGAGATTTTCTCCAGATGGAATGTGAAAGACAATCTGAATTTAACGTCACACGGAAAACTTCCGGTTTATTTTCTTGTAGTGTTGGCTGTTTCTAAAAGCCCAGGTACGCGAAACATTAGCATTTACCTTTTTTCACTTTAACTTTTTAACTTATAACTTTTTGACTTATAACTTTTCAAATTGAACTTTTTCCCGCTTTCTTCTACTTCTACCCATTCAGGGAGAGACTTTCTTCGGCTTCCTGGAGGCACCGTAACTGAAGTGCACCGAAACACGACAGCTAGTCCGGGCGTGTAGGGTCCACACCATTCAACCGCGCATGCATGGAACTCCACTTTTTGGAAAACAATAGACACTGATACAATGTTGCTGGGACAGGCAGTTCCGTAAACAGACACTATGAGAGGTCACCTAAATCGAGAACTGCAAAGCACATTTGTTTTTACTTTGCGTCACATTTCTAGCCTTGTATATATTCTCCAAAAATATCCGGGTTTTATCCAAAAAAAAACCCAAAAAGAGAGGATATTTTTAAAAATATCCGGATTTTTTTCAACCCTGATTGCTACGGCATTAGTAACAAAAATTCTCGTGTCTCATATCTTTTCCTCGGTCAATCAACCAATGAATCGGTGAAAAAAAAAAGTATAACACGTCAGTAGCTTTTGAGATTTTCATATGTGAAAAAAGTGAAAAAAAAAAAAAATCAATAGCAAATGTGTGCATTACAAAGAACATCACACGTGCGGCCGAAACTTCAACTCATCAACTTATCTGAGTCCTGTGACAGTCAATGGCAGTTGACTACCTACCTAAGGGACGTGAGTCTTCCATTTCAAGCTGTCTACGTTTGGTACCACGGGAACAGCTAAAACCACTCAGCGTTTTCCTACACTTAGTTACACATTTGATTATCGTGGCTTTGGTAATATTTTTTTGACTTTGTATTGGCCGCGGACAGTTTGAAAACTTTCTACTTATTGTGACTTTACACTTCGTATACCCAGAAAAAAAATAACATTAAGCTGCGCCGTACCCAAAACAGTAAGTACGAATTAGTAATGCCATGCCATGCCTATACTGCGAGTCCCCAGAAAGCTTCCTATGGGCTCCATCCCTCCATTTCGTCAGTATTGCACCGATTTTAAAAAGGCGGCTTACTAACACATAACTGGGTTGTCCCTCAAGTGGTACAAAGCATAGTGTGTTTGTGCAGTCTCCATAGCCATTGTCTTCTGCCCATGAGCTCAACGGAGTGCTTACCCCCGTCTCTCCGTAGATTTGCGTGCCAGTGTGCGTATCAATGTCCCATCTGGTCCGGTGCAACATGATGGCCTGTTGCGCTGGTGGACGGCTCTGAGCAACAGAGGGGGGGGGGGGGTATCCTTAGTATACAAGCTTCGCCAACTTAACACACGCGGCGTCCCTCGCACGTGCTCCACCGCGCTCCACTCCACCAAAACAACAACAACTTTCTTGTGAGATGATGAATGGGTGAATGGGAAGTGTCATCGCCGGGGACGATACTCTACCCACCTTACCTTACCTTAGAAGTCGGCCCAGGACGCACATTCCTCAGGACTTTAGTCGTGACGTTGCCGACCTCTGTGAGGTTGACAACGGCGAGCCCTATCACCCTCGTCCCCCCACCATCTGCCCCATTGCTGGTGGTGATGTTACTCAAGCAGGATAATCATAACGGCAAAGAAACACAGTTATGAGACCTGGAAATGTAAGCGGTCCTTTGAAATGTGGTCCTATGGGTGTCACGCTCACATTTCCCACTACACTTTGTATTTATGTGTGTGCGGCTTCCGTTTGGCAGCTGATACGCCAGACTTCTTGTCCACTTAATTCACCTTTGCGGATAAATTTGGAGCTATCCGAATTTCGATGTATCTCATTGATAATCCCCATTTGGATTCTCGATAACCCAGCATCCAGCTTTGCCCCGTCCTGCACCCCAACTGGAGGGCTGTCACTGCCGCTCTCCTCAGTTTTCTCTGAGTCTCAGATCTGTGACGTTGTTATAGTGCTTCTTTTCGTCTTTCTTTCTTTCCTTCTTTTTCTTTTCCTTTTTTTCCTTTCTCCCTTCTTTTGGAATAGCAAGTCCGCTCTTTACCTGGCTAACCTTTCCTTTCTTTTTTCTTAATAAACTTATCCTCCCACTCCCACCCCCCAGGGTCAACACGAACATTTCTGTCGTCCGTAGGCTGTCCGTCCTTTTTCTTCTTCTTCTTCTCATTGACGACGACATTGACATTGATGACGACATCTGCGGATTCTCGTTGTCTGTGCTACAACCGCGATTATCGCACAATCTGTGGTCGTTATCCCACCCTCCCATGCATAAACGTATAACCCGCATATGGTGACGCATCCAGCCATTCCCACCATCCCGTTGTGCGTAAGTGGCTCAATGCGAGATTCCTACTTCTCCGAGGAAACTTTGGGATCTCCCCACCCTCCCGGGTGTTTCCTTGCAGCCTCCAATCGAAGAGGATGAGTCATGCGCCTGCTATAGAAAAAGAGGGAAACGTTTATTCCCGGGATCTGACGTCTGTCGCTACCCGCCAGTATAGTGTCGTATCGCTGTTAGCACGCAACTCTGGTTACTAGGTAGAGTGATGTCACTCGGATAGTTTGTGGCGTCACTGTTCGTTCAGACACGAGGTGGAGTGCGTCTGCAGGCTGCTTTCTCCGTACAGTCCGTGGGATCGCGTCGCACGTGTTGTTCGTGTGGGATCTGCAGCTTTCTATAGGCAACTTCGTCGAGAAGACGCTTAGCCAGGAAGACTTCGCTGTGTGTTCAGAAGTGCACGATTTTCGTACTTCGAGTGGTATCGCGTGTTGGAACTTACCGGCATCAGTGCTCAACGTCACGTCGTAGTTGAGGAGGCGTGCGATCTCGCTTCCAGGGAACTACATAGCTGTCCAATAGGACGACCTGTTTCCATTTGACAACGCGTCACTGGAGATGTCCGGGTGAGTAGCTATGGACCGTCTAGCTTTTCCAGACTCCGTCGTTCCCAAGTCGCCCAAGACGTTTCGACGTCATGGACGTGCAACGGACGCAACCCCGACGTCTACATTCTGGCGTCGAAAGCCTGTGCAGTTGCGCAAGACGGAAGAAGTGAAAAGAATGACTTCGTCGCTGTCGGAGGATTATTGGTTTCTCGAACAGGACGTGAAGCCGGAAGCAAGGGACAGGAAGTCGAGCGCCATCCGGAAGGGAGAGGATGGTTCCGGTTCGTTCTTGTCGCGATGTTGCTGTCCGCGCGAAGGTGAGAGAAGCGTTGCGTTTTACTGCTCGGGTTTTACGGCCCACTGGACGGAACGGGTGTTTGATCTTCTTTTTCTGACGCCTTTATCGTTATGTCTACGAGATGCGAAGTAACTTATGCTGTGTGCAATGAAATATGTGGTTTGAAGATGAAGCGAGAGAGAGGGCAGGAAGTAATAAGCGCAGAGTTTTCCACTAAGAGCGGTAGAACCGATATTATCATATTAAAAACTGAATTTATTAGGGTGAGGTGGGGCAAGATGAGACAGATATTTGCAATTGAATATGAAATTTTGATTTTTCGTGTTTTTCGAAAAAAACTAGCGATCAGCACATTCTCAGGGGTCTAGAGCTTCTGACCTGTAAATGCAGAGCGGACGTAGCCAGTCTAGAATAGGCACAGGACAAGAAATTAAAAAATGCAGATTGTCTCATCTTGCGCCAACCGTCGGGGCAAGACGAGACGTCGCGTGGGGCAAGATGAGACACGCCGTGGTAATGACCTATACAAATTAGTTTTTGCAATCCAAGCAGACAAGGTAAAGCCCGTAGGCCCCTACGAAACCCCCTTGAGCCTACCGCCCACATGATAAATCAATCAATAAATCAATAAAACCACACAGAACCCGGCGCTATTTTGCTCCACAGCTCTTTGCAAAAAAGGCACCGCCAGTATGATGTGTCGCTGGTCGCTCGCCTTTGCTTGCGCTTCTGCTTAGCTGGAAATGTCCTAGGACACAGGAAAATTTGCTGGAAAATCCTAGGCAATATGCAAAAAAGAAATACCTGAGGAACAAGCATAAAGCCACCTAATAGTTGACTTATCAGTTTCAAAAGTACATTCAATTTCAATTGTATTAAATTTAAATTACATTAAATTGTCGCATGTCATCGGATGCATTATTTTTTTCTGCTCAACACCGGATATCCAAGAGTGCCCATATTTTGAATATATCTAGACGAATGAATAAAGAAATAGGATGTGGACTTACATTGGCAGAATAAGCCTGCCAAACGCTGCTGCACACATGACAAGAAAAAGGACTGCAGAAAATTGCGCCTTCTTTGCTGGTCTTTACATTCCGGGCAGAAGTAAGATTTTCTTTTCTCTTGAACACACACACCAATCTGGACAATAGACCTCTCCCTGTTTGTAAACAAATGACGTCATAGTGTTCGACAGCGCCACCAATGTGGTAGAGTTGAACTACGCTCAAAGCTAGGGGCGAACAAGATCGCGCCCGAGAGCCAGGGTCTTGAGGGGATTACGATGGTCCCTGAAAGGGACGCGACCTTCGGTCCAACTTTGCTTTCAATAGGAGGCAGCGAACAAGTGGCCATCCGTTTAACCCAGCCCTCCCCTTCCGATTTTTTTCGGTTTCAGTTTGTCTACCAACGTCATGATGACGTTTCTTGGGTAGAGGTCTATTCTCACGTGCAATAAAGCAGACATGTAGAGCCACCTATGAGTAACGTTTCAAGCGCATGAGCAACGGGTCTCTCAGACAGGCAGCGCCGAGCAAAAAATGTCGCGTCTTGCTCCATCTTACCCTAATCAAAGAAAGGCTAAGAACAGGCGACATGAGTCAGCGCAACTTCATTTATTATCTCGAGCAATTAATTTGAGGTCGCGCGAATGTCTGTTCACACATCTACGTACGTCATGGAAAGGGTGAGATAAGCGCCACCAGTAGACTTACCCGTGGCAGGCGGCGTACTTTATTAGTTTTCTCACGAAACACGAAGAAATTATGGGACGCTCCTTGACCGTCACTTAACTACAAAAATGGTAGTAGCCTAAAGTGTCATCGTAACACTAATACTTTTTTCTATTTTCTGGTTCTTGCTCCGTAAGACAACCTTTGTGTAACATCTGTGTTGTCCTTATTTGTTTACTGCCCAAGCTCAGGCTGTGTTGTCCATGGATCTCGTCCACCAGCTGGCCCGCGTCTACTTCTCTAACCTGTGTGAGGGCTGTTTGAAAAAAAAATAAAAAATTTATATATATAATGCACACCCATAGGTACCCACGACCCATTGCTAAACTGCAGAACAGGAGGACATCGTATACTGAAATTGCCGAATGCGTATTGAATGACTGAATGGGTATTGTAGGTTTGTGTTGAGTTCCAGATAGAGCCCTGCACCATCCCCGGATATCCACAAGATACTTGCGGATTCGGATGAAAATTTAGCACTTTCTGCGGTGTGCGGATCGGATGCGAAGGCGGCGTATCGGTAGCGGATCGGATGCGGATATACCGCGTGCTGTAATTTTTCTACCAGCAATTTATTTGTATTGCGCGCCGACAGCGAGCGCATGCTCGGGTTCACCTTTGACCATGCACGGCCAAGACGAGAGCGGAGGCATTCTGGCGTCTCGATTCTCGAACCACGCGAGCACCGGCGAGGTAGCGTTCCACGCGTTCCAGAAGTCTCTCCCTATCGCGTTTGTTGAAAGGTTTACTTGTCGTCGTGAATCCTTTCGTGACAGCATGTAGGCATCCGAAATTATACCAACATCCTTACAGCGGTCTTTACGCGTCATTCGAAACGTGCGGATTTTGTGGATCGGATGCGGATGGTGCGTTTTGCTCAGCGGATCGGATGCGGATGTAAAGTGTTATGTATGCTGCGGATGCGGTCGGATGCGGATGCCAAAAATCTCATCCACGCAGGGCTCTAGTTCCAGATACTTAGATCTGAAGTCACACAGAAACAGTTCGGATCACAAGGAGGCAGTGACATTTTTCACGTCACGTCAGCTTCGCGCGCAGAAGCTCAAGGCAGGACTTTTTATTGCTGAGCACAGTTCAGTACTCATGGACAATCGTCTGTGAGAAATTTTCAAGTTTTTGTTTTTCTGATAGCGCTGTGGCAAAGCGAGAACATCTGTTTTAATTTATATGCGTTAAAACCTTTCCGCATATAGCTGAGTTTTAGCGAAATGTACACTTACCGGATTCTAGCAGAACCGCTGAGCTGCTCTGGCGCATTGTTCCTCTAAAACTTTGGCAACACTGTTACTGGCAGACTTCCAACGAGCGAAGACGAAGAGCTGTTGCCAGGCGAGAGACGCTCGCTATCGATGACGTCATCTACTCTTGACGAATCCGAAACTATGCAGTTTTGCATTCTTTTTTCCAACAAATTAGTGGAAGCGCGTTCACTGACGACATTAATATTTCTCGTACAGACTCTTTGAGAGAGGTTTTATTTAATTACGAAATAAAATAAATAATATATTAGTCAGTAGTGGCACTTTCTAAACAAGGAATTAATTTCAAAGAAGCAGGATAGGAGAAATTAGTATGGCATCTGCTGCTCACAAAATATGCACTCATACTAAAATAGAACAATTGGGACTAGGCAGCAAGCTGTAATGCGGCTTCAGCAAAATGTACAGCGTCATGCACATGTTGTTTCGCAAGTCCTGTCGTTCGTACGTACGTACGTCCCGTAGTCCACACCCTCACCCATCTCACTGCAGATTTTCTAATGCTTTCCAAATAACTTTTGGGCAGCGTATCCAAAAGGGGTGGCCCACTTAGAGAAGCGTTTCGAGCATGATCCTATACGCGATTGTGGTGAGGATGAAACAGGTTGCCGTACTCGGCCAATGTTCGGGCGGGCAACGTCACGACCTTCGCAGAGGGACTGTGCGTCCTGGGCCGACTTCACAGGGGACTGTGTCTTGTGTGGGACATTTGTCTTAAAGCGTCTGAGGAAGATCCCAAACAACACAACACAGTGTGCATACGTGGGTTGAGCGTAGAAACGAACGAAGAGCGAAATGAAGGACCAATGAACGCGACGCACATTGGAATTGAAGCTTAACATGCACGCTCGAGCCAGTGTAACTTTTCCTGGACGACAACGAACAGCGTGAATTGTCCATCGGGCAATGCACGCCGGCACGCGAATACTGTTCAGGGTGCGCCTCTGTTTGCAGGCAGATATTCTCAGTATATAAGAGGGGTAAGCGGTGCGGAAACCACATTTTAACGGCGCTGTCCTACGATATGGGAGCGATCAATAAGACAAGCAAAGCAATAATGCTGGTCGAAACGAGCCGTATAACGCCCATAGCGTCCCGTTCTTTACACATGCCCACGTGTTAAGCGTTTCCTCTTTTCCCCACACAATGTTTACGACATCTTTCCGCCCCTGTAATTCCAGCCCGCACGCACTTCATTAACTTCCGTCGAGAATAACCCGCTCCTTTCTCCTTACGCACCATTCCGACTGGCTTTAAGGGAGGAAGACGTTCTTCCGCTTAACCCGAGGAGCTGTGCTCGCTGTGCATTAGGGAAGCGCTGCAGTGTCACCAGATGTTCATATGCCTGAACAAGCATGCTGTAATAATATGTGTGTTGGAATGACTATGCAAGGGTTTGGTTTGTATATAGGATTGAAACTTGGGGTAGTTGGTATACACTTCAATGTGCATCAGCGCCAAAAAGGCATCGCGGAGAAGGAAGCGCCACAGAGTACTGACTAACAACTGGTTTATTGTGAAAGGAAGCCAGCCAACATGAGTGTTGCACGAGAGAGTGACCCCTAATTATTAGAAAAAAATCTACGTGAGATAAAGATTGGAAACCATTTGCACAACGCTTGTAAAGGTTTTTGCTACCCAAACAGGTGTTTTCTATGAGTGTACGTCATTGATTAGTCTAATAGCTTAACTGAGCTAAAAAATGTGCCAACGAAAGGTAACGTTTATTTATTTATTTTTCGGGAATTAGTTAGACCCATGATTATAACTCACCACTTCAGTCACAAACGCAGGATCTTTTACAGTGTTTTCATAAAAATTTGACACCCCAAAACACGTAACAACCGCCACAAAAGCGTCGCGCGTCAAGACGCGCGCTCGTCCAAGTTGCCGTGCCTACAGTATGGGGAGGAGGAAAGGACAACACAGAACGTCCGATGTCGGTGATATAAGTAACCTGATGGCTGCGAACGGATAAGCTTGCGAAGGCAAAATACGTTATTGCGCCCGGTCCCCGCACTCCCTTTCTTTTCTGTTTTTCTCATGCTGTTTCCATGCGCAGTGGGAGAGTCTTCGGGCCGTGCCGATAGTGCCGCCACTGCGAAATCCCAAAGCGCGATTAAAGATATGACAAGTTTTCGGGTGTCAAAGAATTGGGGAATAGTTGAAGAAACTTTAAGTTACGATTGGAACAGCATGTTGTGGTCACGGACTTTCTAATTAACGAGAGAAAAAAAGTTTCCTTGGCAAAATTTTTTTGGCAAATTGAGTTTTAAGACAATGAGCCTAATTAATGAGATACACTCATTCAAACCACCTGTTTGGGTGGCAAAAACCTTCACAGGTGTCACGCAGGAGGTTTGCCATTTTTATCTCATGTATATATTTTTTAATAATTAGGGGTCACTCTCTCGGGCATCAACCTGTATACGTAGTGACACCATCCCGAAAGAACTTGTATTTTTATTCTTTTTCTTTATCTGCTATTGATAAGGGCATGTACACCCCCCTTTACTTCCCCAGTCCCTCTTAAACCCCCATCAACAGTACATACTTCCCAAGCAGCACAATGTACTGAAAGTCTAGTGCGATAGGGGTGGACGGTATGCGTCTTATCACTGTTCTTTAGTTTCACGAATGTGTTCAAGGCCTTCCACCTACCCGTCCACCCCTATTGCACTCGACTTTCAGTACATTGTGCTGCTTGGGTTTATTTCATCACGGGTGATTGCCACAGAGGAAGAACTGACACATTTTTTCGCTTCCTTCCTTATCAATATGATAAGCCTCCAAAATTTCGAAAGTAGATTAGGAGAGCACGCGGCTTCCCTGATAGGTACCCCAAACGGACATTAGGCGTTTCATGTAGATAGGTTTGGCTTCTGTACATTTGTTCAACACAGCAAGTGTATGGAGGAGAACCATTATGAATGATCTCTCCCCGACTGCAAACAGTTTATACCATCACGCGACATGCTCCTCTGGTCGTTCGCGTAAAGCGTGCGCTCGAGGGCACTGAATCCGTGCAGGTTAGGTCACACCTTGAATATCGGCGGTGTGGATCGGAACACGAGCTCTCAAGTTCCGCTTTCCGCTCCTTCTTGCCCTCTTTTCCATTGCTTGCACTTGCTCAACATGGCCGCCATGGAACCGGCGGGCGTACTGCAGATGTTGGATGCTTTGCATGAGTCAGGTTCGTCGAGTTCAGATAGCAGTAGCAGTATAGTTACACCTCGCTTTGCTGAGACGTTCGACAGATTTTTTTGTCCACGGGCAAAGCGTCCGAAGCTGGAGAATTATGCGTCGTGGACACTGTTTCGCGCTACTCGGAATATGATGGACTCGGACTGGGACTCGGATGTGGGTTGTCAATGTGAATCCTGGCATTGCCATGTATTTTATGTTTAAAGTGGTTATTAAAGTGGTAGTCCTGCGGCCGCCACTCCATCTTGTACATCCGTTGCATCAGTTGCATGAGTTTTTGGGCAACACTGGCACTATCTAGCATGATATGCTTGGTGGATCGGTATAAGCAGCACTGGCGCGGTTTTCCTGCACTGACCTGCACTCAAATGACCAGCTGAATTCGATATTAAATTTACGCAGGGCGCTTCGAAACAAGCAACAGCGTCCCTTCCCTTCTACAGCAAGCCGTCTAGCACGGCACAATGTGTGGATAATATTGCATTCCTCTCCTCGGGATAATGTGCGCCCGATCTTACTGAGTGCGATGCTTTGTTCGAGAAGAAGGTGGGCACTTCCCCCTTCGTAAGTTGACGTAGAACTGGCGCAGAATA
Organism: Ornithodoros turicata; assembly: GCF_037126465.1. Taxonomy (NCBI): domain Eukaryota; kingdom Metazoa; phylum Arthropoda; class Arachnida; order Ixodida; family Argasidae; genus Ornithodoros; species Ornithodoros turicata. The sequence goes on from NC_088203.1 coordinate 87,778,203, forward strand.
AGCTCTCGCCCACGGTAATTAGGCCAATCGTTAGCTGCAGAGCAAATACGGGGAGTGCGACACATGTGTGCGTGCGTGAGGGCGCGTCACATCAGGGGCTGCGCTCGGCCGCTTATCGGGTTCTGAAAATTTGATGCTGTTGCTCTCGCTCGACGCGTTCGCGTGGGCCTTTGAGCGCGCAACCTAAATTATTTAGTCTTCCGCGTGGGTGGCTTCTGGGCACCGCTGGCGATTTGTCAAAATTATTGTTGATAGGACGGATCAACCTCTTTCTAGACTCCGAAGAAAAATGTAGGGAAGAAGAATTGGAAAGGAGGAGTATACGCGTGAGTAAGGTGTCTCTCGTTTTTTTGTTTTCCGTCAGTGTGACTTGGTCTCTTGCAAGTTTGCGTAGCTATGCCAGGTGCATTTTGAAGCACATGTCTTGTAGTTTAGCTGCTAAGTACTTTCCCCCCTTCATATTGCGCGTATGTGAATGAAATTAACGTTTAGTTTGGCCCTGTAGCTTCGCTTCTATTTTTCTTTTTTTGACTCTGTGCCGCTGTAACTGCTCAGAGGTGTTACTGCTTGCGACAAGTGGACTCTAAATGATACAGTCACTGTGCCGGCCTTGGAAATCGCCGGAAAGTGTCCTGTACTACCAAGCTTTCAGGAACACACTTAGTGTCTCTGAACCGGCTAACTGTCGCCCCCTCCCCCTTACTATGACACAAAATACTTGACCCGTGGTCAACTCAGACCCACCAAAGCTCTGCCCTGAGAGCACTACTCACCTTTCTGAACAATGCAGGGCTTCGGTCCTCACTCTGAGTGGCCCCATTATATTTTCCCCAATTAGGGCGAGCAGCCGGGTACAGTGGCAATCAATGTGGCAATCCTGTGGCAATCACCTCAATTATGGTCATCAAACGAACGTAGTTTTTGCGATTTGCGAGGTGCAGATAATCCGGGTTCGTTCAGGTTCAAATAATGTAGGAATACTCTCTTCCAAGGACAGGGTATATTACGGCGAGTGTTCCGCGTTTCTGCAAGCATTCTGAACGCCACGTTTTCGGGAATAAATACAACGAGATACACAAGTATAGTACGAGGATTTGTCTTTGCAATGTCTGTCGGAAGTAATTCTGCAAATTATAAATTATTTGGAGATGAGGTAGAGTTTAATGGTGAAACGACAAAAAAAAAAATTGTATCGGTGATTATTGAAATCTTTCTTGCGTACATGGATGAAGTATCGATATTTTGTACCCATATTTCAATCGGCGTTTTTCGATATTCGAAATTCCCATATGTTTGCTCGCCATATGATGATGACGTCAATAGAGAAAAGAAAACATAGCTCAGTGGATTGCAGGAGTATTGTACACATGTGGCACTGGATTCCAGAAGGAGTTTGATCTTCTGAGTGTATAGTGTACTGTGTTTCACACTCTCTCTCTCTCTTTCTTTTTTTCACTGGCGCCTTCATTCGTAGGAAACGTATGAGTGACTGCACAGCCTGTGTTCAAACAATGGTTTGAATGCATTAATCGTTGTCAGTCATGGAACGCATGAAAAAGGCTCGCGATTCATGCGTATAAACATGTTGTTAGCTAAGCCAACGAAGGCATATAATAGCTTTACGAAGGAAAGCATAGTCGTTCAAACCTGTGTCCGAGCGAAGTGGTGATTCTTTACGACCGCTGTCAGAAAAATGTCTCACTCCCTCCTCAATCCTCCACATTCGCCTTCAATTCTTTGGGCAACACGAGGTTTGGAGAACATGTTGGGATTGCGTATCGATCTATATTCGCCGATCTTGTTCGTCTGTAGGTGCGTTGGTAAGAGATTTAGAGGGCGAGCACGTCGTTCGATCGCCAGTGAAATTGACATGCTGGGCCAAACCTGCAGAAGGCAGCCAAAACAATCTGTGAGGCGTGGTATTCAGGACTCAATTCAGGATTTTCTTGGGGTTCGCAATGCAAGGAAGATGAAGAAGAAGAAAAAAACACACACATACACACAAACTGAAAAACTGACAACCGCGGAATGGGCCCCAATTTTAAAGCCCCAGTTTCATTGAAACATTGTGGACCTGTTATTTTCGGCAATGCTTCGACGACGGATCGTGTAAACAACACGCGGGATAGGTTGACATTACGGATGCCGTTTGTGGAAAGCTCTCTTTGGGGTGTCTCAATATCTTATTTTTTTGACACTGACAGTAGATGGAAAAACAACCCTGGACATATGCAGAGTTGCGGTGCCGGTTTTTTTTTCTCTTCTTCTCCCAACCTAAATCTGGAGTATGAGAGATTCCTTGCGTATTTTAACAAATTTTGATGGCGATTACAATGAGGAGAAGTTGATCCTCGGCTCTTTACCTATTACGCATTTAGAAACTGAACAACAATAACTTATTTGGTGATCTTCTAAGGGTCGAACTCACACCGCTGGTATACGAACAACTAGAGCCACTGGAGCACATTTAGCGACTCTACTAACAACATTGAGTGACGGAAGGAGTACGTCACTGTCGATTGTCGTAGAAGCAGGCTATCAGCGCTCCCTTAACTCTTTCACGGTTCCGATCGTGACGCATGTGACGCTGCTGACCGTGCAACCACAATAGGGTTTATTCCTATGACGTCATCCACAGGAGAGCGCCGCTGTCGCTGGCAGATATGCCTCCATAATGGAGGTCCTCAGGCTCTGACTGTGCAAGCCTTCACCCATATCGCATTCTGGTGTTCCAAATTTACTGTACTGTGTGAATATTTGTACCACAAATTTTCGTGTCTTCAGTGTTATGAACCTCGGAAGAGAACCGCGGAACCAAACTTCGAGGGACCTATACATTATGGCGGCGATTTCGCCTTTACGAAGCTGGTGCCCTCTGGAGGGGTGACGTCAGTGAATAAACTCTATACAGAATGCGGCACGCAGCACCTTATTATTAACTGCCAGCAATCCCATACGCAACATGAGACTCTTTGACACTATCTGGTTTGTCTGACACACACATGGGCGGTCGGCGCTTCTTCGTGCAAGCCGTGTGCCACCCAAAGGTAAGAAGCACGGGGAACACACTTCTAGTAGACGGAAAGCGAGAAGAAGAACACGAGAGGAAGGAGGAGCGTGGAAGAGAGGTTCGGAGGCGATTTCAACGTGCGTGGTATTAAAAAAAAACGACGTACTTTTATGGGGAAGAATTTCTCGCGTGCAGGTTTCTAGACAAGAAGAACCGTTTCCAACAAACATTTTGTGGTGTTCGAGAAATTTCGTAGTCCGTTTAATATTACGATAATGGGACTGCGAAGGACGGCTGAATGTACGGGGCGAAGGTTAACAGGATTCGGGGAACGAATCGCACGATCTCCTTTTTGATGCAGGGTCCCGCACTTGATCCCGCGTTGATTGGGCTGTGGACGAGATAGAAGGGACATCACAGGTTCACCATATAACTGGTAGCGGTAAAGTGTAGTTGTGCGCGTGAGTGGCCACAAAACGGTTGGTACGGGAAGCTGCCGTCCCCGCAGCGGTAACACGAACGGGACGGTAGCAATGTGGTGGAGGTATAGATCCTTATATTTCGCAAAATAAACAGGAGCCATTACGTTTTTCACTAAGCTTTCTTTCGGATTTTTCTAAGCTAAAGCCGCACTATACTCAAACACGATTGCCTCACCCACGACTTCCAGGACGAGCGGCGAGCATTATGTTAGCTGCCTGTGCTCCTCAACTGGGGATGGCTGCTGTGGAGAGGTAACAAAATGGCTTCCCTGCTCGCCTGTGGAACTCGGTGTCACTACTCGGAAACGAAGATTATTTAGCGACGGTAAACATTTCTTCCCGTACCGTTTGTTGGAGTGTGTGACAGTGTACTATCCTACGGATTTAAGCGTAGAATACATCGTTGTGCCCTCCTCGCCTATTTTCAGATTATGTGCGTATCCTATATACGTTCACCTCGATTTGTCAGTACGTCGAAGCTGCATTGATTTTTCTTTAGAGTTGCCCATCGGATGAGGTGAAACGCGCGATTCACAAAAGCAGATTACGTTTAGGAAATTTAATTAGTACCAACCTCTACTCACCTCCGTCACCGTTATTTTCCAGTGTGCTCGCTTCTTTAGCTGATGAGATTATTTAAGTTAACCAGTTTGCTTAGTCGCTGCGCACAGAGAACTTCTTTCTGGTTTGTTCCGCGTTACCGCGATAGGTCGATCCCCCTAATCATTCGGGTCCTTGCATAATTTGCTCTGAAGTAGGCGTATACCTAATTTGCTTGATATCACGTAGGGATGCCACCGCTTATTAGGTCGCTCAGACTGGCGCTAATTGCGACTCTAATCCCCGGGAAGATCATTGAATTGTGAAGGGGCCCTGCCTGCCTCCGCTGATGCGTTGGCGAAATGGGGCAGGTGTTTGTCACGAACTGTGGTCCCTCGGCGCATACCGTAGGCCTAATTGCGCGCGTGGACTTGATTGCTCCTGCGCGCATATTAACGGTGTATTTACTAACAAAACGGCACGAAACGGTCATAGGCTCATAGGTTCAAAGCATTGGCGGGATAATGTTTTCAGTCCTGAGCTGGCCAGCGAAATGTCACGAACCCGAAATCTCCGCTCCTGTAATCCTCTTCCTCGTCCTGTTATCTCACACTCTGACGGTATATGTTGCTTCCATTAACCGTCAGCGCGTATCGCTGGATTCTCCACTTTTCGACACTCTGATTGTACGGTAATTTGTTATTTTCTGAATAGAGGCTAGATAGCGTAAAATAAATGTGCGGAAAACACCTGTGCACGCAATATTGCAGCACCCAAGAGAAGGAAAGTTATAGAATGAAAAGTGCTCGCCCCTGTAGGCAAGGATCAACAATGAGAACGAAACTTTTGGAACGGTTTGATAAGTGACCAGGTCAGGAAATGATGAGTTATTTATTGATTATAATGATTGATGTCGATCATAATAATCAGCTTGACGAAGGAACAAAAATTCAAATGCGATTTAACGGTAAATGCGAGAGTAATGCGTTAGCATTAAGCGCCTTTTCCGGTCAAAACACGACTTCCAGTTGTCCACTTCCTGTCTATACGTGACTTCCGGCTCGACACTTTCAATTACTGTATATAAGTCCATTTAATTAACCTTTAATGAACCTCTGTTACTGTCAATTACTCTTTAATTAGCGAAGGCAACCACAGGGCATAGGCTACGTGAGATCATCTTGAAGTTCGTTTAATTCCCTTTAATTACGTTTACTTGCTTTAATTACTCTCAATTTCCGTTTAATTGACGTTAGTTACCTTTAATTACGTTTAATTTACCTGCCTCCGGTACCGATTACCTGCCTCCGGATTACCTCAAGTAACCTGCGGTTACCTTCGGTAATTTTTAAAGGACAACGGAAGCGAAATTTGTGCATTGCAAAAAAGGGTCTGAACAAGGTGTAAATATCACGTAGAATTATGGTGCCACTAGTATTTTGCGAGTACGCTGTACAGATGGGCATATTTTTGACGATTACGAGCGCGCTAGGCCGTCTCCCGACACGATCGCCCATGGAGCGCGCCTGATGCCGCAAAGCATTGCGGGGAAATCTGTGGAGCGCGTGCCGTCAAATATCTCTCGAACACGAGCTCCATGTGCGGCTGCCCGGTGAACGGGATAAACACGGCGAATTCCGAATAACGCCTGAAGATGTTCGATTCGGAGATCTCGTGGAAGTCTGAAGGCGATATATTCTATGACAGATGGGTTCGTACCTATGCTTCTTCGTCTCCGTTTTTTCCCCGTAGCGGGAATCAGACGTGCGCCGAAACGCAAAGTGGAGGTAAAGATTTGTGCCTTCCGTTTTCGTGAAAACACAGAAGGGGCAGCTCCTCTTCCTTCTTTCAGCCTGATGTACTTCGTTGACAGGCCAAGGCTAATGAGCACCTCTGGATTTTTTTTATATAGATAGATAAGTGCTTTATTTAGACATTCAATATATTACAAATTATAAGGCGGGACCGCTAGGCAAGCCTGTAATGCGGTCCCCGTAAAAATTACAGTGATGACTAATAATCTGATACGCCTAGAAAAAACACAACACATTTTCCACAACAATATATATATATAAGTATATGATCAGAAGTAACATTGCCGAGACAGTTTCAGCGTAGATACATAAACAGCAATAAACGTTACAGAGAAGGAATAAATAGAAGAAGACAACAAGAAAGTCAACCACAACACATTCGACAACAGCCGCTTAAACATCTCGAAACTAGATACTTCTCGTATCTGTGACGGAAGACTATTCCAATGCTTTCCCGCAAAGTAACAGAATAACTGTAGACCATAATTTGTGCAGGGCTGGGGAAGCGTTACACAAAATTCACTATTTCTGAAACAGTACTGACTTGCAGCATAATTAACTGAAATTAATGATTAATTGACCATGTTGTGCAAAAGTTTAAACAGAAGTAACAGACATTTGTATTTTATTAAGGAATAGATGTTTCTAATGCTCAGTAAGGAAAACAAAATGTAAAAGGCTCATATGCGGGGAGTCCCATCATGGTACGCAAGGCCTTCTTTTGCAAAAGAAATATTGGTTGAATACTTGTCTTGTAGGTAACCCCGTATGCTTCCAGACAATACGAAATGTGACTATGAATAAGCGCATGATGGACTAACACAGAAACACTCAATGGCACAAGGTGTCTTAAACGAGCAAGTGCAAATAAGCCCTGTGAAATCTTCTTTCTCACATGGAGAATATGTGGAAACCAAGTGAGGCAAGAATCTAAACGTACACCCAGGAATTTAACAGAGTCGACTTTCTGAAGTGTTGCATCTCAGCAAGTAATATTCTAACTGTGATTTGCGATTTTCCTCTGCCGTGGATGAAAAATCATGAAACATGACTTGGTTAGATTAATTTTTAGCTGACTTGCAGCGACATAGAGACAGTTTTTTAAGAGCCAGGTTGGTCTTAGTAATAACCTCAGGTGCAGTATTGCCTTCAACAAAAATGTTTGTGTCATCTGCGTACAATGCTGTAACTGTTGATAAGTACTTGGGCAGGTCATTCACATAGACCAAAAATAGAAAAGGTCCCAGTATAGACCACTGCGGGACACCGCAAGAAGTCACACGTATTTTGAACCATTCGTCAACAATATATCTGCGCACTCACCTGTCTGCAAGTAGGCATAGACGGATTCGCGGCGAGAATGAGATTCCTGTCTTTCGGAAACAATTGAAATATGACAGTCATCAAACAAGTTAGACATCGGTGGAATTTGAACTTCGCATCTCTCGATTGCCAGGCGAGCGCCAATGGCCAATACGGCCACTGAAACAACCACAGACTGGTAGAGCGTGTTTGTTCTGAAACATATCTTGGCCGAACGCAAGGTAAGACAGCAAGCAATGTAAGCCGCAAGACTCTCACCCCTAGAGAGAATGAGATCACCTTCCTTCGGATGGATTTTGGGGGCCAGCCTCGGTAGTGTTGTCTTTGTAATAAACGTCAGTCGATGTTTGACGCCATGTTTGTGCTCTCCATTCGTGTGTCGTTCGTGCAAGGAACACTATGTCCTCGCGTTGCTGAAAGGAAGTCGGCAACATGCTGTAGCACAGGCAGGAAAGACTTCACAAGCGTGTGCAATTTTTCTTGTCGCGAAAATCAACCTCCGATCGCACTCCAACCGCGAAATGAAAGTCAGGAACTCCAACAGGAGAGACAACGTGCGTCACTTCCGTGGTCTGCTACGGCGGCGCGGCGACGCTCACCAGGGGCTCAGAGTGCTCCGCGGCCGAATTTTATATCGAGATTATGGCGGCATTTCAACTAATATACGTAAATCTAAGTCGAATTCCAGATTGTTTTGGTACACATCGCAATATGAGGCAAACAGCTTTGCAGCTTATTTTCGCTTCCGTCGTCCTTTAATTTCATTTAATATTTCTGTTAATTACATATATCTTACATTCATTACCTTTAATCTCAACTTTCTTGCTTTCATTACCTCTAGTTACGATTAATTACTATTACCTCGTACGGTTAGTTACCTTCAAATAATTCAGTTTTATGACATTTACCTTCATTTACATTTACCCTCTTAGCTTCCCTTTACATGTCCACTTATACCTCTGTCTCGGTGAGGCTTCACCATCTCATACACGCACACATGCATACAGCTTTTTCCATTTTGTCACTTCTAATGCTAACGCATTAAAAGTAAACAATGGTACCTGAATAAACGCGTATCTGTAACACGAGCCTCAGCCAAATCAGCTAGCGACAGTGGCGCTCCCATGCCAGTGAGGTCACGTGAATGAACCCGTGAATGAACGTGAATGATTGATTTGCCACCGCGATCTAGGTCCTGATGTTCTTATACCGCGTGAATATTATGTGGCCGGGCGAACTGACAGCAGAAAGAACAAAAACTTAAAAAAGAAACTGAAATGACATTACAGACCGATTCGCGGCAGCGAACGCTTGGAAGGTTAAGCTGTAAATTTCGTATCATATTTTATCCTCGTGTTTTAATGGACTACAATTTTTTCTCAAAAGATTAACGAGGTTGAGGTGCATTTCGGGTTGAAAAAATAGTAACGTTGTCCTATAGAGATGTGCGACAGAGGCTTGAACGCGCAATCACACTCCTTACCATGGGCGCTGTTCTTTCTATGTACGTCACTGACCGTATCCCAGAAAAATTTCCCCCTTTTCAATGTGAATACTTAGTCGCGTAAATATCAAATGGCAGCGTATAAAAACCGAAACCAAACTACCGCGTACTTACATCATGGCACAGGTCTCTCCTTTTCGAAGCTGTAATACTGCTGCAGGCATCGCTTTTTGCTATTCACGTGTGAGAGCGAGGCATACAAGCATTGGCGTTCTTCTGTTTTTCAAGCGAGTTTTGAGCCTGCTCTACACAGCTTCGACGTTCCACCACGCTGTGTTTAGAATCTCTGTTTTTCTTTTTCTATAACTCTTTCCGTTCCGTTCGAGACTCATTACCGAGCCTGTGTGCTCGACATGGTCCATCTTACAGAATAGACGCGCCATTAGCGGCAATGCATGATGGAAACACTCCCTGCAGACGTGCCATTACGTTGTGCGCGTCTCGAACGGCCGGTCTCATCGAATAAGCGTCTGTTTAGGGTCTTCACGACGCCCCTTTCATGGGATTCCTGGCGTTGTCGGTGGCCGCTCATAACACAGTCCAGACCACATATTATTAAGGGCCGCTATGTTATACTTGACGTTCCAAGGCGTTGCCCGCCGCCTGCCTGGACTCCGCCTGTGCTCTATCACCAGCGCTACCATAATGCATGAAGAGAGGGATGTACTTCCGTGCCTTGGCGGCTTTTTCCGCGCCGTCCGCTCGTGTTAGAAGCGGCAGTTTGAAAAGAACACGGCTTCTGGAGAGAACTGAACAGATGCCCCGATGTTATCTGACTGCTTCTTGGATAGTATATCTTAGGACTTGGGATGTGTAGATGCAATGCAGCAGAGCTTGCGGTACGTGGATAATGTCGGGAAGGTTCGGGGCCACAATCACGGTTTGCAGGACACTGAATCCGTCGCAATACGCATGTTGGTGCTAATGGTTCGCCCCCCACAACATGTACCTATATATATGTGCATAATATAAGTGTTTCGATGTCGAGATTGTAATGCGGCTGTATCTTATATTTCAGGCACACCATCCTCTCCGAGTCACGCTAGTGTTTCGTCCAGCGACGGCCAACAGCGAAAGGGAACTCCCCAGCCGCCACCGCATTCATCCTCCCACGCCCAGGGGGCTGACAGGCAGACACGACACACGGATGAAGGTACATCACGTCCTCTTCTACTCCTGAAGAGCTTAGTTTCGAGCAGCGGGACGGTATACACCCGAAGTTATTCAAACGATCATCGCGTGCTGTCTCCTGTGACAGGTTCATCCGAAATGATGGATAACTGCGGGCAAGAAAAATGTTTGAGGCAATGGTATCGTGTGGTGAAGTGATATTGCAATAGACGCACCCAGAAAAGCCCGAGCCGCTAAGATTCGTTCTTGACAAAATTCTTACACGGGGGCTATTAGTTTGCATAGTATTTTGCTTGGTGCTTTTGGTGCTTTTTTCATTTTCACAAAACACGGTTCCCGCCGCGATCGCTCACTGCACTCACTGCACTGCACTCACTGATTTCACTGCAATCGCACCAGTATTTGCAGTGGCAAACTCGCCGCGGAACTTCGCACTTGATATGCGGCATCCTTGCGTTGACGATGCTATTCCCGCCACGCTGTTCGTGAAAACAGGAACGTTGAATGCGCATACAATTTTCGACGCGGACGCAATTGCCTCGCACCACCGTGGATCCACCATGGGTGATGGGAACGACAGACAGAACGTTGAGAGCAAAGGATGCTGTGGCGTGTCTGTCACGTTGTCTAGGTCCAGGTGACGTTGATGTGATGTCTCTTGAAGTGAATAGGTGGCGGTGTTACGGACAGACACGACGGGACAAATCGTCCCCCATAAGGATGGGCTTACTCTTTCGGAATTCCGTCAAACGCCGTAGCTTTCTAGGGCCACCTTCCGATCCCGATCCTTGTGTTTCCTTGTTCTCTTCCCCCTCACGTTTTCTCTCGCCACGACTGTTAGGGCCGGACTTCTGCTTGGAGGAGACCTGACTGAAGGCGAGCACTTGTCTGCGGGCACAACATTAACAGGACGTTGAAAAATGTTAGGCTAGTTTAGCTATATGGGACCAGACGGAGCGGCACTAGGCAGTAAAGTAGCTGTGGAAGTCGTGGATGTGCGTCTAGCTTCGAAGGTCTCGCGAACACAGCGAAGAGTCTCATCGTACACGAAGCACTTGTTACCGATGAGTAGGTTATCGAACCTAGGCCGGAAGGGAGAAGCCTGAGCGCGGCCGAAAGTCAGCATATGTTTTCGGGCATTCCGTATAGAGGAAGCAAAGTCTTCCGATACAGACAGATTCGTTCCCTTTAACTTGAATGATGATGAGAGTATACGCTCTTTTAGTTTGAACGAAGCAAACTTAGCTACACTCTAAATCGTTTCACACCTTTAAAGTGTGTAAAATAGGTGTATTAACAAACATCACACCCCTTTCACACCCTACAACTTTGTTTTGGAAGTTCCTGAGGGTGTAACAATGGTGTATTACGCCCCCAGGTGAAATATGGTGATAAGTGTGTCGCCTGGGTGTAGAAAGGGAGTATGTTTATTTTGGTTCACATGAACAAAAGTAAATATATACTACAACAGGGAACAGGAAGTTACATTACAAAAGTGCATGGCCTGGATTTACAACACGTCTACCATCTGGTAATGCATGCAGATTTAGAAGATCTGTTGAGATAGTGCTTATATTTCTAAAACACGTTGCTCCTCATTGCAAGACAGAACAAATACATGATAGTGCTCATCATACTCAGCTGTAGGTAATGTTTGTATGAGAAAAATGGTATCAGAGTTAATAACATGTATGCCTGCAATCTCAGCGAACACGGGTAAGTCCTCCGCGGAAGATTCTTTGGCAACAACACAGCCAACAGCAAATGTGTTATCCTTATCAACTGCACTTTTCACATAGACTATATATTCTGCGTGAATATCACGGTCATGAATGTAACTCTGAATTGCTTCTGGGGCATGATGAAGTATTATCTCCTTGGAACCATCAGTAGATGTGGCATTTCTGATGAAGGGCTGCAACCACACATGCATTTGATAAAATTGGTGTCATCTTGCTAATGAAAGGGTTATGTTCTTAAAATGTCGAGTTTTTCTAGCAACATCTTTAAAATGCTAGTGTTTTCCTTCGAAACGCGTACAACCATACAGATAGGAGAGGACCAAACATCCTGATGAGTCGCGGATAATGAACAACGTAATGCATTTTACAGGGGTTAGATATTTGTGAATACAACACTGCAAAGCCTTGAAGAAACGAATAAATGCAACGTTCTAAGTAATGAACATGCATATGGGGGAGGTGCCTGCTCATGAGAGGGTCTACAATTTCACGAAAAGCTATATATAGCTGCCATGCTTCATTACCATGCACAGCTGCCATGCCATGCCATACATGATTGTCTATATGTCAGCTGTGCATGTTTACACACATATTTAATCACCTTGATGTGCATACATATGGACCTCAATGTGATTATACGCAATATGCTGGTAATTGTGAATACACAGTTACCAGCATATTGCCACAAACCCAGCAGTTTTATTCGGCGTTACACCCTTTACACTCCAATTGCCATGAGGGTGTTAAAATACACCTTAAAAGGTGTGCGCCATGAACATTTTGATTTACACCCTTTAAGGTGTAAAACGATTTAGAGTGTATAATCGGACGGGTCCTACCATTGTGGGAACGTCCTAGCCGGTGGGCTCTTTCAACAGCATCTGGATTGATACTAATGCTTAGCTTATCAGAACATAGTTCTATTATTTTCTGTTCCGATTCAGCCCACGATTCATTGCCGGAATCAGGTATTCCGTAAAAAACAAGATATATCTCGGCGCATGCGACCTTCAGGATCATAAATCCTTGATTTTAGGAGGGTTGGTACTTGGGACCTCAGTCAACCTATTCTGAGCTTCGCGAAGGTCAGAGAGTGACCGTTGAACTGTACATACGTCAGTTTCTATAGAAGCAACTCTTGTCCCAAGCTGAGAGACCGACGATTTCAGCGCGTGTTGTTCATGTTGTAGTGACTTAACTTCCGTGAGTAAGGTGCTTTGACCGTCATCTAGTTTCTGTAGTAACTCCATCATGTTATTAAACTGCGTTTCCTGATCCTTAGTCATAGGGCCAGGGTTGGACTCAACATCGCCGGAACACAACAGTAGCAAACCAATCACATTTGTACACTCGTTCAATATATAAAAACATGTTTGTGGGGAGGGTAACAGGAGCAAACATACGTTATTGCTTCTCTTACAAAATAACGAATAGTGAGAACCAACCTGTGGAAACGCAGGTGGATAGATTAGTGTTGTCGTCATTGTTCCGTTACCAACCCCACTGGGGAGGGAATGGCGATGCTCTTCTTTTGAAGGAGAAATTCTTGTGACTGGTGACGTATCACGAGATAACAGTTCGTGATGGTTGGTGAAATTAAGTGCCCCTAATTAATTAATCATTCACCATGAAAAAATACAGGCGATTAGAACCAGGGAAGGGTAGCGGACGTATTTTCGTTACCGTTTCCATTTTTGGTATCGCTATACTTTCGTTTCTGTTATCCGTTTCCGATACCAGCCGTTTGTTTCTGTTACTGTTTCCGGTAATGGAAAGGCTGTTATAAAGCTGCAGGAGGACAGCCATCCGGTTCTGTCAGCACCCTGTTTTCCCCAAGTGCTGCTTCGGTGTCACGCGTACACACTACACAAGTAATTTTACGTCGTTGGGATGACCACATCTTGCAATATTTTTTATAGGATGTAGGAACATGTCTTCAGTTTTCACTCACTCTGAGTCCAGCAACTCAAGATAGGCGTACCCTTCATCCAATGTCGCGTTCATAAGCGGACGCTCTCAGTAGTAAGTAATACTGTGATGCCACGGTGAAATGAAAAAAGTAAAAATCAAATAACTAAAAATCGTATGCTGTCATCCTCGTGCTATGGTGGATGCATGTGTTGATGTCATGGAGTTATGGACTGGCACGAGGTAACCGTGGGATGCGCCTTCGAGATCCAATATTGCGCTTTGTTTCCATGCTAGGACACTCAGACACTGCTTTCTTACTGCTCTTGGTCTGAGACACTCAGTATAGGTTCATCGAAAGTCAAATTTGAGAGTGCCACAGAATTCCGCATCTTCAAAGAGGCAGAGATGCGGAATTCTGTGGCACTCTCAAATTTGACTTTCGATGAACCTATACTGAGTGTCTCAGACCAAGAGCAGTAAGAAACACGGGCGTTACCTTGTTGCAGAGTTAATACACCACGCAACTCGTCATTTGACTGTTGTTTTTGTGCATAATCGGATTATACTTAGACAGCTCACCATCCGTTTTGTTTCAGAGGCGGGGAGTACCCTCGAATTCGCGGAAGTTCGCTCGACAAGCAATATAGTATTCGTTTTCTCTTGGAAAGGGAATGCTAGTACCTTTTGAAGCTTTTTGGACTGTGAGCTTTTCCATTTCTCTGTTTGCTTTATTTAAACCACCGCGCTCTGTGTCCGTTATGGGAATTACCAGAAACGGGTACAGTGGGGCAACAGGGAATGAAATAGTTATGTGGTGGCTACTCTCTATAGTTACGGGTCCGTTAATGGTGCCGACACCAGCCCCCTAAACACACACACACACAACTCTCGCAAAATGTTTCAAAATATGATTTGAAGATGATAAAAGCAACTTCAAGCTCCCAATAAACATCCATGCGTCGTCTCGATCTCAAAGCTGTCAATATCCCACGGACGTCTACTGTACGTTTGTGGGATGTTCGTGGAATGTGCAACAGGGGAAGATTTTTTTGTCCCTTGGACGTAGAGATGATGTCTATGGGATTTGTGGCGTGTTCCCTGGGACGTTCCAACCTCCGAGTCAGGATATGACATGGATGTTCAGGGGACGTCTCTGGTTTACTGGGCTGTTCGCCTCTGACGCGAAATGGAAGCGTGACGTGTCCACGATTAATTTAATTACATACACAAACAACACGGAAGTGAAGAATTGCTTGGAGCATTAACTCACAATCAATATAATAGCTGTGTTTCTTACCGCTTTTACTGATTTTCGTTTGGGACGTTTTGGTAGGTCCACTAAACGTCGTTCGCGCGCAGTGGTACACCAACGCGTGTGTCTCTATATCTCGGGAGAGATGCTCCATGTGACACCCCATCCTGGACCTAATTTGGACAATCCTCGAAGCAGCCACGAGAGATGTCCAGTGGACATCTATTTCTGGATGTGGCCGTTGGGGCTCGTTTCGGGCGTCGACATGTGCTAGTGTTCCCTCAGGGACGTTGTCCTACTAGAAATAGTAGTACAACCACTTGCACTGGTTAGAATACTGTTCAGTTGCAAACAGATCATGTACGTTATTAGAGCCTACCGCTAGAAATCGTTGGGGCTATCCATGTGTCAAGATGTCACTTGCGAACAATGAGTGGCGACAGTGCAACAAGGCTTTACCATGCTCCGTACTCTTGCGTCAGAAAGGCAGAGTGAAAAATTGAGGCCTGAAATTTGAGGCTTGATAGTGACACCGAAGACGGCTGTCCAATGCAGAGAGCTAATCGCGACTGGTTTCACCACACGCCTCCCATATAGCAGGGTTGGGTGTTGGGAGCGGTTGTCTTTGACTTTTTGGTGCGACCTACATGCTTGGTGTGTGTTCGTTCTCAGCACCATCAGAGCCATGTCCGGAGGAGCCAGGAACGGACGAACAGTGCACGGGGGACGCACCTGCTCCTCGAGGTGCAAGACGTCCTCCCCTAGAGGGCCAAGCCGACGAGATGGCTCGACAAAGGCACATCTATGAAACAGCGTTCGATTCCCGCATCAAGCAAAGGGACGACGGCATTCTGGGCACCCCTCATGGGCTCCGCGCTGGACCCTTGCACCCAGCACCCTCTTCCAGTCAGCAACAGGGGCACCGAAAGACGCAAGATGTTGGCCCTAGGCCACCCCCTCATCAAGTAGGCGTCGGCCAGTTCTCATGTCCTAATGTTTGTCCTTAGAGCTAAACCGGCGGGTGAAACACCAAGGCTAGCTGATTTGGGTATTCCTTCAAGCATTCGTGTATAATATTGTGCAGGAAATACTTATGTCTGTGTGAACTCCACAAATCTGACAGCATGGAGGAAAGAAAGAGACGTCCATGTCTGAGACAGGCTGTCAGTCGCGACGTCGCGGAGGAAAGAGATAGTGGCGTCGCTGGCCCGTCGCGCAACGCGAAAATCGTGCTAGTTGTTGCTCCATGTGGTTTAGCCTTTAGGGAAGAAATGAAGAAATGCGAGGAGTTCTGTGTGCTGCACGTCAGCTACGACGAGGGCTCTTGTAGAAGAACGCATAATACTTAACGTACTGTGCGTCAGAAAAATAAATAAATAAATAAATGTCCTTGAGCAGTAATTACAGCCGCCGCAAGCTTCACAGGAGTATTTTTTCACTGTGTAGATACTGAAAAATCAGTGTTGCAATGGCTGCAAGTTACTTTCCGCTACTTGCGTTGACACACTCGCACACTGCATTATGGGCACGGTTATAGTCTGCTTTTTCCCCTGAACTGATTTTTCAGTTAGGTGTTCTTAGTCTTTGTTCTGAAGTATGAAACCATTACATGTACTGAAGTACATTCAACTGTAGCTGAGGTGGAGGACCCTTGGGACGGTTGCGCCCCAGCATATTCATCTGGATATGAAGGTTTCGGTGCTACTGTCACTTCCATTGTTGGCATTTGCATCAGTAGTGGCACTTCTGCAGTTTAAGGCCCGTTAGACTGGATGACGCCGTTTATGTCTTCTTTTAAGCGATGCTGTAGTTGTAGTACAAAATGTGCATGTTTGCATGGGGTGATTGCCTTTTCAGGGCAGTGGAGGGTCGTCTGTACCGACCCCAGCGCCCCGCGGAAGCAGCGGGAATAACGCTCCTGTGCCAGCGACACGGGCCAGTGGGGCCGCTGCCAGACAAGCAGAGAAGGCCATTTACCAAAACCAGCCCCTGCCACCACCCCAGTCCCCACTCACAGAAAACCCATCTTTCGCTGTCAAGAGGCCCATCCATGCTGGTGTCAAGGTACAGCAGAATTCGAATACCTCGTGGTACCCATTGCAACTCTACGGATGTTTCCGATGTAGGAAGGTTGAGTGCTACCCTCTGTCTCCATGGAACCCGCGAGATGACAGTAAATTTCAGAGGCAGTCACAGGATGCATTTTGTGAAGTGAGCCCACTTCTCATGTTTGCAAAAAAAATTCAATATACAAACCAGACATGAAGTCCTAGGTTTTATTGTACAGGGCAGCATTGTATGCAGTGAACGTGATGACTTTTGCGAAATTAAAGCCACAACTGTCATCTTATTGCTATGCGACCTTCAGAGCTCGTTGGCTTTAACATATATCAACCTGCATCAATGTATCCATGTGAGAAAGGACAAGCATCTCTGGCGCAGAGAGCAATGTAGCCGCTGATGTATGATGTAAGCAGCCGGAAAGTTTTTTAGGTGCCTACGTGGACTATCTACTCTAAGAGAGAGAGGGAGAGAAAAAAAACTGTGACTTGCACTCTTCAGGTACTTCCATCAGAGCCATTGCGTCGAAGCCGCCATGGTCATAGGAAGGACAGTGAAGGGTCGTCTGGGGAACGTCCACCCGTCCTGGTGAACGGGTTCAAGGCGACATCGTCTGACAACGTGTCTACATCGTCCTCGGACAACAGCCCGCGGAAACCCGAGGAGAAGCGAGGTCGTCATGCCCCGCCTCCCCACAGCGGGCCCTTGCAGAACGGAGCCCTTTTTAGAGCCTCACCATCGGCTGACAGCCTCTCGACGTCCTCTGCAGACAGCCCTCGGAAGCCAGAAGAGAAAAGAGGGCGGCTCGTAGCCGTCGCACCTCCAACTGTTCTCAATGGGGTTGGTTTTAAGGTACACTGTATCCTTTTCTCTATTATGGAGAGAATGTAAGGAAAAGAAAGCGTGAAATTGTCTCATAATTTTCGCTTATACTTCACTAAGAGTGATAAGTAAGAGGTCATACAAGACTGAACAAAAACCTAAAATAAATTTCGCCCTCGAGACTAGAACCACGAGGAAGATTTTAGGCCAAGAACCAGTGAATGTTGTTCACTCATTGTTGTACGTTCAACCATTGTTCACTCTGTCCTGCTCATAATAGATCTTTTTCTTTTAGCCACTTGTAGTTTCTGCGACGGACAGCGATGTTTCGGATAGCCCTCGAAGACTAGAGGAAAAGCATGTGCTACACATTCAAAGTCCACACTCAGACACGCGTCCAGAAGGGGACTACGATCACCCTTGGGATCTGCCTCGGCTCAAGAAAGGAGAAAGTCCACCTCAGGTAGAAACCCTGGCTGCTGTGAAAGTGGGCATTGCTTATGTACCTCTTAAACTCCAAAATTCAACATTCCCCGCGATAATCACTATAAGCCAGCATCCCAATGGCACCGTGCTTAGAGCACTGCACGGGCCGCGTTCTTGGGCCGTGGCCCGGCCTTTCTTTAATTTATTTACCCTTCCGGACCAAGCCTGACGGCTCCGTACCTGGCCCGGGCCGGGCACGAGCCTGAAAAGTTTCAAGGCTACCCGGCCCGGCCCAGCCTGGTCCAGTGTAGCCTGCTGTAAAAGTTCACCGTGGCTACCTAATAGTGCGGTAACACAGGCTCGATTCCGATCTAGGACCGGCAATGCACGGGCCCATAAAGTCACCCCCGAGCCTGGCACAGGCCACCCAAAAAGAACACATTACTCGGGGCGGTCGCGGGCTTTCGAGTAAGCCTGAACACGTGCAGTGCTCCAAGTCAGTGCTTCCATTTCGTTTTTCTTCCACCTGGCTGGCGATACGTTACTCCCCATGCTTGAACCACCCTCGGACCCCATCCTGAGGGTTTTGCTTCCACATCATGTGGTGTGCCCAGGGCCGGGTTGATAGGAAGTGCAGAAGACTGTGACACACCCTGCCCATACTTATAGATATGCTCTGAGGTTTTTGGGGTTTTAACCGATTCTTCCCCGAATTTACCCCCCGAACCGTATATTTAGTGATTCGGGTAAAATCCGATTTCTCCCCGAACCGGGGGACATTTTGTCTCGCGGCGGCGGCACCACAGTGCACGACAGCGGCAGTGGGAGATCACCGACGGAAGGAGGCGACAGCCGTGAGGGCGAAACGCATGGAACGTTTCCCAAACGTCAAAACGTCGCGTGCACGCCGTGACCTTGTACGCGCGGCCAAGAAACGCCCGCGGATGACCACCCGTATGCATGGTACGCGCACCCGCATGGGACGCGGATAGAGCGAGTGACGCGCGCCAATGTTGCCACAGTCGTTGACCACAAGTGTTCACGTTCGAATATCAGTAGCCGACAGATTCCGGCGTACAGTCTCCGCGCGTCATAAAAAACTCGGTTTTCCGAAGTCATACGCACGCCGAGCGCGCTCGCGTCGTAAAATCGTCGGAAAAACGTTGCGGCGCGCGTGGCTTCCGGCAGTTTCACGTCTGTTGCGCTCGTTCGGCATGGCTGTACTTCCCCGTGGCTGAAATAACTCCCAGCGCCAAGGAACTTAGTAGCAACTTAGATAGTTCTGAAAAGGACGGAGTCAGGAGCCAAAGGCAAGCAGAATTGCCGATGAATCTTCGATACTCCGATGCTCTTTTCTCCTACTTCGACGCCGAAACGAAAACGCAAGCGTTTCTCACGTGAAGACTTGTGACAGCGTCACTTTAAGTGAAGTAGTACTTTAATTCATGTGCAGGTCTGCATTACCATGCAGGTTTGAATTACTATTCCATTCAATGCGTGTTTGAAATGCCACAGACCTTTTAACACCGTCCTCATTTTGTCGCAGACAGTGTTATTACTTAGTTTGGAAGCTGTTTTATTTTTACATTTGTGATATGTATAAGAAGCCTGATAAACACGATTTGTACTTGGCACATAATTCTAGCAATTTAACACCCGAATTCACTCGAATTGGAAGCTGCTGTTTTCCAGCCGATTCTTTCCTTTTTTGACTATAATCGTGACAACCAGCTTGACCCACTCGTGTGTGACCAGCAACGACGAGCTATTTCGCCCTTCGCCTTTTCACTGGTTTTCTGGTTGAGCACAACCAGCTAGCGTAAGCGACCACATGTGACCGCTGTTCCAGAAGATGTTCCCAAAATATGACGAAGTGAAGCACTACAGGTGCCCACGGACGAAGACCACTGCCATCATTGGTAAAATGCCTGCAGCTGCGCAAAATGCAATGTTGAAGAGCCTGAGACGATGCGTCTTTGCAATTGTGGTTGACGAAAGCAACACTAGTGTGTCACAGCTCTACCGATAGTGGTGTAGCAGCAAACGTCAATGACGATGACGATCAGCTACGCTGTTAGGTCACACGACGCCACCATAATGAGTTTGAAAAGAACATCGCTCGTGGACGTCAACTCAGACTTGGAGGCGTTACTCGAATAAAGTGTTAGGTCTTCTCTGATGTGTCTACGCGTCATTGGTGACCCGAACCCTGGAGTTCAAGAGCTCGGCAACAGGCAGGCAAGCGACATGCCTCCTCATTCCCTGCCACCGCATCAACCGCACCACTCCATGGGCCATGTCGCTCTCCGCCTCCCTTCGTTTTGGCCACGCAACCCAAACATATGGTTTATTCAAGTTCTTTATTTGTTGTTGTTTATTCAAGGCTCAGTTCCAGCTGGCCGGCATGTCTTCTCAGCTGTCCATGTACCGCCACATCGTTGCAGCTGTCCTGCTGGACATCGCTATGGAGGCGTCTGATGTTCTTCCATCTCCTCCCGCAGAAGAGGCTTATGCTCGGCTCAAGTCTGCGATCATCGAGCGTACCTCCATGTCCGAGCGTAGTTTTCTCCAGCAATTGCTTACTGCTGAAGAACTCGGAGATGGCCGCCCGTCCCTACTGCGGTCAGTGGAATCCTTGCTTGAGAACCGCGCGTAAGCGTTGACCTCGGGGAGTTGTTCTTCCAACGGCTTCCACCCCAGGCACAGATGATTTTGGCCCGGGCCTCAAGCGTGCCTCTTCAAGATTTGGAACAGTAGGCTGACAAAATTATGATGGTTGTTGGCCCAGGCGTTGCTTCTTTTGCTGAAGCTCCTTCACGCTGTACGCCTCGCCTGCCTTCCTACACAGCGCCTCAAGATTCGCTAGCCGCGCGCTTGTATACCCTCTCCCAGGAGGTCTCCGACCTCCGCGAATGTGTAGCGGCACTTTCTCCCGCTCCAGGGAGATGCAGACAGCACACCTTCCCTCGCAGCCGCCGTTTCCAAAGTCGTTCCTACCGAGCACGTCGCCGTTACCCTTCTCCAGCAACCGGCGACACCTCTTCTGCACCCCTGTGCTGGTATCATGACCGCTTTGGCAACCATGCCGAGCGATGTACATGGCCTTGTGGATGGTAGGGAAACGTGCCGAGCGCGCGCTGACGGCGACCAGCAGCACCCCTGTTCCAACGTTCAGACCCAGTCACCTCTTCTACATCACCGACCATGTCAGCAAGACGTGCTTTATGGTCGACATGGACGCCGAGGTCAGCGTTCTACCTCCCACTGCCTGTGATCGCCGAAGGTCACCCATCTTTCATTTCAAGCCATTCCACGGCCATTCCAGTGTATGCCAGCGACTTCTTGACCTTAACTCTGGCTTACGGCGCAGTTTTCCCTCGCTCATTCTCGTAGGCAGTGTTATGCAAGCCATTTTGGGAGCAGATTTCCTGCAGCGTTTCGACCTTACTGTCGATCATTCACGCAAGAGGCTCCTCGATACCTCGACACGTGCCAGTTCTTGCTGCGGCATTCTTGACCATCTCTGTCGTCGCTGTAACGCTGCCCCCTTGCTTTCTCTCTATGCTGCCTCCTCCAGGAGTTTACCAGTCTTACTCAACCACCCGACTGGAACCGTCCTGTAGCCCATGATGTAATCCATCACAGTGAGACCACCCGTGTTCGCTCGGGCTCGTTGACTGGGCCCTGAGAAGCTGAAGATTGCTTGGGCGGAGTCATAGCACATGCTCGCAATTGGTGTGGCTAGACCCTCCTCCAGCAATTGGTCTTCCGCCCTACACAGGGTGCCCAAGAAAACCGGGGACTGGCGTCCCTGCGTAGACTATCACGCTTTGAACCTGGTCACAGTTCCGGATCACTATCCGCTACAGCGTCTGCAGGATTTCACCGTCAATCTCCATGGCACCACCACTTTCAGAAAATTTGACTTGATGAAGGCATACCACCAAATTCCTGTAGCCCCCGAGGACATCAAGAAAACTGCCATTACGACCCCCATTCGGCCTGTTTGAGTTTCCCGCACATGCCTTTGGTCACCGAAATGTGTCTCAAACCATTCAGCGTTTTATAGACTCTGTGACTCATGGTCTTCCCTTTGTCTTTGCATACACTGACGACCTGCTTGTGGGCAGTGCCACTCTGGAGGATCACGTCCAACATCTCTGGCTCTTGTTTTCCCGGTTGGCCGACCACGATGTAGTCGTTAATGTGCAGAAGTGCGAGTTCGGCGTTGATTCGACAGGGTTCCTCTGCACCAGAGTTACCAAAGAATTTGCATTGCTCCCCTTTCAAGTAAAGTTGAGGCCATCACCAACTTTCCCCAGCCTCAAACCATCCGGCAGCTCCGCCGCTTTCTTGGCCTGGTAAATTTCTAGCGGTGTTTCATACCTCACTACGCCGCCACTCTTCGTCCGCTCGAAGCTCTTCTTTGGAAGCTGTCACCCCGTGCAAAGTCCTTAGCTTGGACCCCTGAAGCTCATGCCGCCTTCCAGAAGATTAAGGCCAACATCTCTAGCGTCACGTTGCTTTGCAATCCGAAGTATGGTGCGCCTACCGTACTCATGGTTGGTGCCCCTGGTACCGCTGTTGGTGCCATGCTCTAGCAGCAGTTCAACAACTCCTTGCACCCTACCACCTTCTTTTCAAAGGGCCTCAAGCCTACAGATTAGCAGTACAGCTGTTTTGGCAGAGAGCTTCTTGCCACTTACCTTGCCGTTCGCCATTTCCGACATTTTCTTGAAGGTCGTAACTTCACCATACTCATGGACCTCAAGCCCCTGACCTACGCCTTTCGTTCTGCCAGCAGCTGGCACTCCCCCGTGAAATTCGACATCTTGCTTTCCTGGCCGAATTCTGCACGTAAATCCAGCACGTCAAGGGCTGCAGAACTCCCCCGCTGACAACTTGATCCACGTCTCAACCTTGGCATCGCTATTGCAAGCCATATTTCCTGAGGCGCTCGCTTCCGCCCAAGTCCTCGATGAAGACCACAAGCATTTCTGTGCACGCCAGCCTTGCTCACTGAAGCTGCAAGATGTCCCTCTTCCTGGCTCCGACCTGAAGCTTTGTTGCGACACCTCCACCGGCCGCCCTAGGCCTTTCGTTCCCCCGGTGTCCTGTCGGGCCATCTATTCTTCCCTTCACAGCCTACCGCATCCTGGTATCAAGGCCACCCAGAAGCTTATCTCCGAGCGCTACGTCTGGCCTTTTATGACTACAGACGTTCGCACCTTGGTTCACATTTGCCTTGCTAGCCAATGGTTGAAGAAGCATTTCCACTCCATTACCCCGCTCGGTTCGTTCAAGCCTCCTGATGCCAGATACGACGTAGTCCACCACCACCTTAAAGCAGCACTCACTGTGCATGAAGATCGAGCCCACTGGGTGGACAAACTCCCTCTCGTGCTCCTTGGTCTCAGAGCTGCCCTCAAGACCGATCTAGGGCTGCAGCTTCTCCGAAATGGTGTATGGGTGCGCTCCGCCTTTCTACCGAGTTCTTCACGCCTGGCACATTGACCCTCGCTTCTCCACTGTGTCTGGACCGCCTCCACCATACCTTTGCGAGTCTTCGCGTCATGCCTACCCATTCGAGTTCGACCCGCCAGCCTTATGTTCCCCAGGACCTCAGCACAGCATCCCACGTCTTCTGCACACCGACGCCATCAGGAAGTCCCTCTGTTCCCCCTACTTTGATCCGTATCCCGTCCTGCAGCAGACTGAGAAGACCTTCCATATTTCCATCAATGGATGGGAGGACAGTGTCAGCACGGACAGGCTTAAACTAGCATTCGTGGAAGACTGTTTCCTCTACCGACATCCCAGACAGTTGCCTACCCCACATGGACCCCTATTTGACCCAGTCTCCTGTCCTGCCCACCTGTCGTCTGCACAAGAGCATCACCTGGGCAGACAGCTCTCCGCATGTCTCTAGCAGGGGTCCATGTAGCAGCAGATGTCAACGACGATGATAATGAGCTCTGTTGTTACGTTACATGGCGCGAGCATAATGTTTTTAAAAAGAACATGAACAAGAAGACAAAAAGAGGGGGCGCTGAGCGCGCTTATTGGCGAAGGGAGATAAGGCACTGACGATTGTGGCTCAGTAAAACAAGTGTTCCTTGACTTGTGTCTCTGCCGCTCGGTGCAGTGGTAGGGAAAAAGACGGGTTGGGCTCTACTCCGGATGGGATTTACGGAGTGGAATCCCACTACGTCGACTCATACTTTGAGGCATTACTCGAATAAAGTGTTACGCCTACACTGGATCTGTCTTGGCTACTTATGACGAAGAGGAGTCGCAATACAGTGGCAATGCTATTTCGAGTGCAGAATGCTAACGCTCCCCCCCCCCCTTTACGGTGAGGGAGTCTCCCGAAGTTGGAGATCGTCAGGTTGGCAGGTATGTTGTTGTCTGCAAATACTACTGCCACATAACAGTACGCGTTCTTGCAAGGGGGCTTCTCATTCTTTCTGTGAGTACAGGCTTTCACAGCTGTCGCTTTTTCTCCGAATTTAAGATATTAATTCACCTGTAAAAAGTAAACGACGAGAAACTCCGAATTTTCAGACTCTCCCAATATGTAAAAAAATAAACTACAAAATAAACTAGCTATCGGTCGCTGGAAGCCCCAAAGGAGAAGTTTGTCGGATACATCCTAATTGCTCCAACTTTTACCATTGTATTTTTTGGGGATCTTTTTGGATCAATCCAAAAACTGGAACTCTAATGATGATCCGCGTATGGATATAGACCTTGAATTAAGCGACAACCAGAAAACACCTGTCGTCTCTAGGTTTCCAGAACAAAACGGTGTTCCACCTTTTCCCTCTCTTAGTTAACGCGCAACCTTTATGGTGCTATGTTTTTGGGTGAAAAAGTGTTGATCATGCGAGTAAATATTGTGCATTTCAATATGTGATGAAACGCACATGTAGGTATGTATGCAGTGCATGATTCTGTTACCTCAAAATTTTTAGGTTCCTGACCATCGCACAAAGGTGCAAACACCTCCAGCCGCATCCCATGCTCAGCAACTAGTGTCACCCGAACCTGTGGTTGGTTTGGCCCTCTCTACGCCGTCCTCGGTCGTCCAACTTCCAGCCAGTCCTTCAGTCGCAACAACATCCTCTTCTTCTTCAAACACTTCACTGGCAGCAGAGGCGTCACCTCAGTCCAGACCCTCGGGTTAGCAGCTATTGTTTCGTGTCCTGCTGAGCATTGCATCCCAGATGTTTGTCCAACTGAATGAACTGACATCTGAATGGGCACTAATTTCTCCATGCGGAATGAAAGATGCTGTTACCTTGACACCGATACCAAAGGAACGGCACTCATCCGTTGTGTCGATCATGGTTTATGAGTGAAAGGAACTGCAATGTATACTTTCCCTCTTCCTAAGAAGTAGACTATGTGGAGCATCCTCCCATTGGTCTCCTCAAACGATCCCCGCGATGATTGGGCAAATCGTTTGAGGAAACCAATGGGAGGCCCCTCCGCATGGTCGTGCATCTAGAGGAGGAGAGATGATGGAAGGTGCAAACTGTTGTCCCGTTTGCGCGCAAGTCTTGAACGACGCGACGGATGAGTCCAGTTCCTTTTGTGTTGGTGTCAAGGTAACGGCATTTTTCATTCCTCGAGGAGAAATTTTTACACTTTGGGGCCCATTTAAGTGCATGATGTCAATTTTAAAGCCTGCTGAGCTTTTTGTGGGATCAATGACTCAGCCGGGAATGCAGGCAAATCTTCTTCACATGTTTAAGTTAAACGATAGAGTGCGTTCCACATTGTGTAGTGGAATGTCATGCTATGCCTAATGTCTACTTCTTGTGCTACACAATTAATTTCAAGTATTTATTTTCTGTATTTTAGCAGACCTCTTCAAAAGCTTAGTTTTGATAAGCATAGAGAGAACCATTGTAATGCAGAATGGAGTTGAAAGCTTTTACAAGTCCGACAGCACAATATCTGTTCATGGCCGATATGAGATGTTACGGTAATGATATTTTGCTCCACGTTTGCAGGACCTGCAAGACCCTTGCTCAACTTGAATCTCAACCTAAATGCATCTAATTCTCCAAAACGCTCGCGGCACAACTTGACCCTTAACTTTGGTTGCGCCGCGCTCAGCGTCATTGGTGAAAAAGTGGACCCCAGTGTTCCTCTTGAAAAACAAGGGTAAGTGCGTTGTTAGCAGTGCAGAGCCATAATCACCGCTTATATATTTGCTTTCTAGCGCACTTAATTGGTGTTTCATCTCAGATACCGCCTGGGGTGCTCGTCGCCGGGCGCTTCCAGGCGGGTGCATAATCCTGCACGTCTGAGCAATTTTGTTCGATAAAATCATTCGTCTCCCTCTATTCAAATACACAACTTTGACGGGAATTAACAGGATTGCACTGTGGTTAATAATTTAGTTAGGAAACTCTATATTTTTGGTTACTCAGGCTGCAAATGAGCTTGACAACTCCCCTGCCTGAACCTTTTGCTTGCTTGTTTTTGTGTCCTTTGTTGCGTATTGTGTATATCAGCTTTGACAAATAAACAAACAATTTCTTGCAAACAAACAATTTCACATTGTAGGCTCAGTCACATAGTTTGCAGGTTGTCATCTGATCATATGACAGTAGCATAATCGCAGTACATATACTACTGTCATGTGAGAACATCACAGTGGTGGTGTTTATAGGATCATGCTGTCATGGGGAATATGGTATCCCCCACACGACACATTCCTGAATGCCATCATATGTGTATTTGTTTCAACTAGTGTACCTGACCAGTGGTCAAAAAAGAAAGCAAGATCAAGAGCACATGATCTTGTACTGAAAGGACACCACATGCATATGCACTGAAAGAAACCGAAAAAAGTATTCAGACCTTTGCAAACATAAAAATTGAAAAATCTGAATGCCATACATCAAGATTGCTTTGCCTTAGGATGTTGAAAAATACTAGGTCTCGTATCACTTTTGTTCTTTTTCTCCCGCCTTCTCTAATGCCCGTTTGTCGGCATTTGAGGTACCGGCGTAAACAAATACATATCAGGTAGTTCCCTTGTTTTGTGACTCTTTGATGCATCATTTGTTGTAGCTACCTTATCTTGGATTGCAACACTTATTAGAAAGTGAAACTCTGCTCAGTTCTAAGCTTCGTTTGCAGGTGGTACCACGGATCGATTAGTCGTCTAGACGCAGAGAACCTACTGAGGGTTCTGAAAGAAGGCAGTTACCTTGTCCGTAACAGCGAAAGTTCCAAGCATGATTACTCTCTCTCCCTGAAGTAAGTATCAGCACCGCATTGTCATATTAAGCTTTTCTTCTCACTTCGTGACTCTGGTGAAAGCAGATAAGTGGTACATATGTGTAAACATTGATTTCTCCTGGAAAACTAGCATCGTCTGACGTCGCCTAAAATGAATGAGTTAAGGACTGACAGAAAATACAAGACTGTAAGGCTCTTGAACACTGCGGCACGAATTTTTCACTCAATCGCCGCAAGGCACATATTCGCAGCAACTCAACTTGTACATTTTTCGAAAGCTCTGGATGCGAAAATTCGTGTCTTCACTGGCTTAATTCTTGATCAGACCGTAACACATTTGACAAACATGTCACAGCACATATGCTTGCATAGCTGGCATCACACATGCTTCTGCTACAAAGTAGTCGAACAACCAACTGTGAAAACAGATTTTGCAATAACAGAATATCTGTTGAAGTGTCAGTTATTGCTCCACGTTTTTTCACATCCTTGAAATTTTCAAAATTTAGGGTCTTGGGAACATTAAGAGTCTTTGCAGTACAGTAAACCCAGGTTAACTCGCAGTCGCATAAACTGAGAAAAAATTTGGATGAGCGAAACTCCAAAACTTTCAGTGTGTTGATCATCTGTCATAAATAATATACACTTCAGCCAACTTACCTTCACCGCAATTACACAAAATGACCACTCCAAATAGCGGAAAATGTCCTGCGGGATGCTTGGTGTTAAAAACCTCAGTTCCAGTATGATATAGAATGATCACAGTATTTGTTGTGAAGTTGCTTATGATTCTCAAGTGGAAAGGGGGATCGGGACTCATCAAGCTCGTAGCTTTTTTCCTGTTCCCACCAAGTGATTGGTGAAGTAAAGAGTACTACGTGTATTATTATTATTATTATTATTACACATACCAAGTACAAACGGTGCCAGCTCCTAGCAGGTGACATGTTATGTGAAGTCATCAGACAATACTGGTGGATGCAAACAATGCAAGTTCATGTCAATGGAAAGTTTTAGTGAGTTGTACGCTATCGCATTTGCTTACGTAAGGGAAACCGTGGTAGTTCTGCACAATGCGCGAAGCTCTCTTTATGTATGCGCGTGAGCAGGACCACCAACGCTATCTCTTATGTACGCATAGGCGATAGCGTACGATGCACTAAAACTCTAATGGTGCAACAAAGCCTTCACAGATCTCGTGAACAAAAGGAACCTAAGTACTCCTTGTGACATACTTGTCTGAAACCGGCAGCTGTCAGTTTATCCAGTCTGAAATCTCTAGATGTTGCAAGATTGTTTCTTCTTGCTAATAGACTCGTGCGCCATACTGCACACACTCAAACACAATAATGGTACAGCTCCTTTGGGCATTCAAGCCAATACTGTACCCTTGAACATTACTGGGTTACTGTACCATTGAACAAATATTCCAGACAAGTGTGCTGCATGTAGTACACAACTCCTCATAATGGTAACCAACATGTTAAGTCTGCTGAAGCTGGAGCTGTCTTTATGCCATTTGTGTCACTGCTAGTGCTCGCATTTTTTTTTCATCACGCGATCCTACTTGATTTAGCCAGTATCTTGAGGTGTAATGCAGTATTCCAATATAAAAATGGTGCATCAATGAGATGCTTGATCTCACTTTGCTTTGGCATGTTGTTTTGTGCAGGAGCGCACGTGGCTTTATGCACATGAAGATAGTGCATAACAACGACGGGAAATTTATTCTGGGCCAGTTCAGCAAGCCGTTTGAGAGCATCCCTGAGATGATCCACCATTACTCGGTCAATAAGTTGCCCATCAAGGGCGCTGAGCACATGTCCCTCCTCTACCCAGTTATAGACCAGCTACTCTGAGGTGGTTCTTTTGTTCTAACTCTCCGGTAAGGTTTCTCCGCTCTCAGCTAACCTGTACAAAACGTCAAGCACCCTTTACTTTTAATGCCACTGGTTCGGGAGGAAGCATGGCAGAGGGGAAAGGATCGTTAAAAGTCTAGCTTGACACTTTAGGATACAGTCGAGCCCGTTCATTACGAGATTAGTGGGAACCCGAAGTCTGATCGTGATATCAGAATATCGTTATGCATCTATGAACTTCTGCAAAGTCGCAGGCCGTGATCACGTCAATGAAGTAGAAGGGTACACTGCTGGACAAAAGTTTATGAAGTGGATGATAAATTGTGGAGATAATTCAACGATATCATGTCTTCTAGTTCCGGCAGGGAAGCACATGTAGACATGTATTTTTGTGTGTTCTATTCTACATGGAGGTATTACAGGTGATATCAGAGCGCTTGTTGGCCTTCCCAACCACGTTTATGGGTACTATGGCACAGGGAAACGGAAGATATAGACTTTGCACTTCTGCCAAGCTTAGACCATGTTGGCAGTTTTTGCTTTGAAAATTCAGTTGAATAATTTTTGTGTGTTGCCACTTTGGTACGACTGTTAAAAATTACCCTTGCTGCATTAGTTTCTTGCTGTATGCTGTTGAACGTTGTTATAGGGGTGCAAAAATATAATTAGCATCGAAAATATGCCTGTATTCTGAACTTCTAAATCAACATCCAATCTTCGGGATCATTTCAGGACGTTTAGTGGGTAGCTTTTCGATAGCACCACCTGTTCAGGAATTATTCAGCCGGGGGACTTCGTGAAACATCCGGTATAATAGAGGTTAATGGTTACAGTCCAACGGTAATGCAACACTTGACATATCTGCTCATTACAAAATCTCCCAAGTGTAGCAAAGGTGCACAGTGCTATGTCTAACAATGTGTTGAATTCCCTAAAATCTCACCTTATGAGTCACTGCTGCAATTCAGAAATCAAAATGGGATAAGGTGGTTCTCCTTTTTTGTATTTTTATCTCTTCTTTTAGTTTCTTTTTTTCTGTCATGACTGATGCTATGTTCTCATGCATTTTTTGGAATAACTTTGTTGCAATGAACACAGTTCTGACACACAGCTTTGTGCTTGTTATTTCCAGAAGTTAGTTATCATTTCAAAGACAGAAGAGAAAGAAGTCCAGCATTGTTTTCAAGCCACAGGTTGTGTGTGCAAGTTTTGGGCTACCTCTTCTTGCTGAGATGTTTCCTCTTGTGTTCGTTAAGAGAAGTAACAGCATTCTTGTGTACATATGAAATGCTTTGTTGCTATACAATGGAAATACTCTGGTCACTGAATCTCGGCAGAACTAGCCCTGGAATAAGTGAAAGTCATGACTCAAAGTGAAATTGTGATTTATTTCTTACATTTTACGACTTATATATAGTAAATATGGTGGGGAAACAAGTGTAGGAGTTTGCAAAAAATACTTGCCAGGATACGTGAATATGTGTGTATTTTTATGGCAGACTTCATGCAAGCTTCACAGCCTGATGTACTTAACTTTTTTTGAGGAGGAAAAGTGTATGGCAGTCTAGTCTTCTGATACACTGCTAATGCCACAACATCACAGTAGATTGAAGAAATTACTATAATGAGCAGTGCATGTATGCTTTTCCTAATTTCATGCATAGGTTAAAGCACAAGACTGTTGCAAACTCTCTACTATTTCATACACACGCCTTTTTGTGCCAACTTTTACATATTGAAACTAAGTGGCAAATAATTTCGTTTCCTCCACTGGCATAATAGGTTTGACAAACAGCGAGGACTATTATTAGCAGTGTTCAGGCAGTGGGCAGTATGAAATATTCTTGGTTTTAAGAGGGTCTGGAGGTGCGGCAGTCTAATTTTCATATTTATTAATCACATTCCCTTTTTAAGTGTCTTTCTTTCGTTTGTCACTGCATCATGCTGCTTCGACCGTTTCATTTGTTCTGAACATGGCCCTTCATAACACTACTTTGCAAATTGTTCAGCTTTCCCACCTGCAAGCTTAGCCTAGCATGATGGTTAATTCACATAGCTTTTGTTCTCAGAATCCAAATACTAAATATAAAAAAGCAGAAAGCACAGTGATGTTGTTTATGTTTTAGTTAATCACACTCACTGTTTTACAACGTAAGTTGCGTTTGTAGTTGTGGCGCTAACGTGTCTTGCTCGCGTTTCTTCAGTAGAAGCCTGACATATTCACAGAGTTTTGTTTTTCCAGTGAATTCCCTGCTACAGGATGACCGTGGGCTCCCCAAAATTTCATACCCATTTCGTGCAGCATGATACACGTGGGCACGAGATCCCCCCAACTATGCTCTTGAAAGCCTTGCCGAACAAGCTTTTGCTCCCCTGCTTACGTTGGCATGCAGCTGCTTCACAGTTGTCTCCTCTTGTGGCTCTCCTCAGTTGCGAGATAGAGCAAAAAGGTATGGAAGTTGAGGGATAAAAACCATGCATATCATCTCAGGTCAAAGAAGCATACCTGTGACATGTACTAGGAGCACATCTGATTTTTTTTTTCTCCTCAGGATGTTGTTGCCATCATCTAACTGTACCTCTTGAGTACAATAACTTCAGTCTGCTGCAAATTTCACAACACTCTATAGATAGAGCCTTGCATTTTAGGGTTAAACCTAATAAAACCAGTTTTGAGACCTTTAAATTAGATTTTTATCAATTTGGGTAAAATCCGTAAAGCCTCCCCAAAAACTGAGCTTGTCAAAATGCAAAGTCGTCAACCCGTACAGGCACTGCAGTAAATGCTTCACTTTCTGCACTGCCGCTTGGGTTGTTGTGTTCATCTGAAGTGCGTGAAGGACTTTTATTTTATTTTCTGTCCAAAACTAACACTTTTTCACCTGGTATTGCCTGATTTTAGCCTATTTTGGAGCTCCTGAAATCAAACTCGATTTATATATGCGATTTTAAAGGTAACATAAACCCTGAAGACACGAGGGCCTATCTGTAGAATGACGGAATGTGGAATGATGTAATTCCTTAGGAGATACACACCCGAGTTTTTTCCCGTGTGGAATAAAACCCATGGAAAACCATGTATGCAAAGTCACGTACACGAAAGAGAAAACGAAATGGCAGACAACGATCATATAATTCTGATGTACAGTGGATATTGAAGATTGGATTGTGTATTTCCTACAGTGCATCTGACACTGGCAGTGATGAACATCATTCTCGAGTGCCACAACATGCCTAGAATTTTCCTGCTTACATAGACGACTGTTCCACAACCACATAAATGCGTCAAAATGTGGTACAACACCGTGTCTCGTGTCAATTACTGTCACGGCTGCCAACACTTATTTTGATAGCTAAGGTTGTTATTTTGTAACACACAAACCACACAAGTTTTTAGAAGACCTGGTAACACTGAAATACCATGTGGACAGAAAAGTGTCACTTCAGGAAGTGCAGAATATTAACTTTTAGAAATGCTGTGCATCGTGCCACACTTAAGTGATGTACTCTGTTAGGAAAATGTTCAGTGTGCTGACACTGATTGTCTGTTCATAGCGTGTGTATGTAAGATTGTAAATATAGGTGCCAATAGTGTACACGAGAGTGACTGCAGTACTGGATGTCTAATATCTAGTGTAGGTTTTAAAATTGCAGAGAGTCAACATCAACTGCTTTCATTTACATGTCCCATTCACCACCACTGTGATTTCCAGAATCAACCTTTTTTATTTCACACTTTGTATACTTTTATCAGAGCCCAACATTTAAGTTCGAGCAACTTCAATCAAATTCTTCGGTATAGTCTTTTGTTGGTGCTGGTTAACTTTTGTTAAATGAGGGTAAATGCTTGCATACCCTCATACTCTCTCAGATACTGAAATATGAGAGCAAGGAAAGGACACGTTAAAGGCAATTCCTAAAACACAGCAGTAAAAGGTAATGAATCCAATCTAGAAGGGCTTTTGGAGTGATCCTTGCTATGTAAACTTTGATTATTTGGGTTTTGATAAGTTATCAGGGTAGTACATTGTAGCATGTGCTAGAGTTGTGCTACTTCATGTCCCAAAACCTTAGATTGGGTAGCAGGCATATGGAGTGGAAAAGAAAGACAAGAAATCAAACAGAAGCGGAAAGGATTGGAATGACACTTTGAGTGCTTATATTTAATTATATTTTCTGTGAGCTGTACATATACTTGTCAAAATGATACTTGCCTGCTTTGTTGTATAGTTGCATTAAAAAGACAAGATTACCTGTAGATATGTAATATTTATGAAATAAGCAGTGCACTCTACAAAGGAAGTCCAGTTCGATGGTGAAATTGAATATCTTAGGTGAGCATTTTTCTCTTTTATGTGATCAGTGCTTTCAGTCTGCCATTGATAGTCCTTTTTCGGAAAACGCAAACAGAAAGTAAAACTACTCCTTGAAGTTGTAGCTTTGCTAAGTGGATTTTGTTCCCTGAGATTGATGTGGGGAGCAGGCCAGGAAAGAAAAACGTTTGATTACTTTGTACATAGAAACGTGCTACAAATGTTTTGTTTGACTATAGATGGACGCCTGTACTTAAGTGGCTCCATTGTCACTGCACACATCAAGTTGCAATATGTGTAGTAAACCTTAAAGTTGTACATAATAGCATTCTTTATACTACCCTTCCAGTTTATTTGGAATGAGCACGCTTTTGAGAGCTTTTACCAGCTCCTGTTCTATTGAGCTTGGATGAAATCGTCAAATTTTTACAAAAATGTGTGTTGGGCACAGAAAAAAGGTGCTGCATCAATACATATACTCTACGCCTCCTCTATTTTTTCAAGACCTGGATGTTTGCTGCGAACTCTGACCCTTTATGGTGCGGGACTCACAGCACAAATGAAACAGCTATAGTAGACACTACCAACTGAGAGGAGTGCTCTCATTGGACATAGAGAGCTTTGACCCGGAAACATGTCATGGGAACACCCCTATGACGTTTGGACATTTTGGAACTGCCAGGACTTGAAAGAATAAAGGAGACACTGATATACGTTACTGTGACCATGTGGTAAAACGTGTACGAGGACATTTGGTAAATAAAGTCAGTTTGGTAACGTTAGTACGTTTGCTTCGTGATAATTCTAAGGAACACAGGTGGTGCCACATTGTTTTAGTACGCTTTGCATAGCAGAACCTCATCCATGTAAACCTGCGTGCGCCAGTCGCCCAATCTAGCTCCTTTGGAAATGTTCACCGACGAACGTCATTGCCGATGTCATCACACATGTGACGACAACAAGGCCGCAGCGTCCATTGGAAACCAAACCTTGTTGCTTTGATTGAAGTCTCGATTTCACATATATTGCTTTATCTTCAATGCGTCTACTCTATGTGATCACCGCAAACGTATGCGGTGCTGTAGGACTTTCCCAGATGAGTGATGACAGTGTGGTTCCGAGGCGCGCTTCGCCGATGCGGTGCACCAAGTGTTCGAGTAAACAAACCTCTACGTCAGGATAGGAAATGTAATTTAGACTGTAGTAACACGGAAGGAACAGTAAGGAAAACACGTTAGGAGGCCACGAGCCACTCAGAAGCAAACAGGAAAGGTAGACATGAGACGTAGGTACTCAATTGATGAGAAGTCTGAGCCACATTTCCGAGTCATTGATTGGAACACAAGAGAGTCTGAAAGTAGTGGTGGCTGCTGTATGAATATCCTCGGAGCCTGAGAAATTTGATGGTGATGCTTCATGTTGTCTATACCTTGCTGTAAATTGTGGAGCAGTGTAAGGTGACCGTGAAGTTTTGTGACCAGGCACAGTTACTATACATGACTTGAAAACCCGAGACGAGGTAGGGACGGAAACAGACACACACAAACACGGTCTCAAACTCAGCTCAAAGATCGTGTTTGTGTGTGTCTGTTTTCGTCCATACCTCGTCTCGGGTTTCCAAGTCATGGATCGTCACCACCAGCTCGCTTGCTACCTAACTTTCCTTTCGTTAACAGTTACTATAGTTTTACTCTCTTCGCAGGAGCACATTCTCCGTTTTGTTTGATTCCCTATACAATGCGTAGAACCAATTTCTGAAAAACGGCGTAGCCCTGCACACGTTGAGCATTCGTATGAACAACCGGGGTGCAATATTGCGTCTCTTCGAGACGATCCCGAGCGAAAGTAAGAGCGGGTATGGTGGTCGGTGATGATCGAACTGCTTGCCATAGCCGGCCACGCGTAGGCGCGCACCGTCAAGACTGTTGCAGGGGTGGATCGTGCGTCCTGGGCAGACACCGTGCCGACATTTGTCTAAAAGTGTCTGAGGAAAACCCAGACGGCACACCCGGCGCCCGGATTCGAACCCGCGTCACCTCCTACGCAGTCTGGGAGGTGACCGGTGGCTTTGCCCTATTAAAACAAATTAAAGAATGGGATCCACAAGGATCACCCCATATGTGATTTTAACGGTGGGTCTCATTCAGTCCAGCCTTATTAGATCTCATTCAGGTGGTCCTCTAGGTTCCCATTGGTTGAGGTCACATAGGATGATATTTCATTGTGGTCCAAATGTGGTCAATTTTTATGTGACCTATAATGTGGTCGGTTCAATGTGATCCTGCAGGAGCAGCTCTTTGATAGGTACAAGCGGCACGTGCCGGAGGTTAGGACTGCAACCACCTGTGATTTCGTAACGTGCGACCGAAACCATTGACACAGGGTGTTCAAAACGAAGGCCCACATTGCTAACGTCCTCAACCTGGATGGAACCCGCGATCTTGAGCTCAGAAACCCAGCACGCTACCGACTGAGCCACAAAGGGTGATCGGAAGTTAATCCTCATCTCGTCCAAAAAAAGTTTGTAAGCGGAGAAATTGATTCACATGTGTTGAGTTCAGATAACTACAAAGACATCGTCTTTTCTTTTTTTCGACTGCAGCTGCGTTGTTTTCAAATTTGTTTGCAGTGCAGGGCGGCATTGGCGCGCCTTTATTATGCCGAACTCTCAGTAGCACGCCCGCAACACGTGCGCACAACTTCTCGGCCCAACGCCGTTTGCCAACCAGCACTGTGAGCGACGTCAGACCGACATTGGTCCAAGGTACAGTGACCTAAAAAATCGTTTGCCGACCAAAAACCCATCACTGGTCGATGATCGACAGTCGGTAATTTCCACTTGGGAAGTTGGCCGCATACTGGAGCGTGGGTGTTGATTCTGCAAAGATGACCCAGGGCTGAGCCGGCTGGCTGATATTTTTTACATGGCAAAGTGAATAGCGTAGAGATAGGCACACACAGAAGATGTCCTACACAAAAGATGGTCACCACAGCAGCCTGGCCAGGCTTGGGAGAGACCAAGAATGAGTACTGGGAGCCACGGTCTTCACAAAACGCAGAACGCTAGGCCCCAGCTGAGAAATCAGCGGACGGATCTTACAGTGCTTGCATCTCGCAATCTTCGAGATAAGCGGGTGCCGCCGATGATGGGCTAGTAGGCGAAGAAACAGTCGGCACATCTCACCGTAGCGAAGAACATCCAGTGGTGCCTCCTTCACTTCAGCAATCCCTGTCTGTGCTGCAACTCTGATCTGTGCTGCTCGGTATAAGTTCACTTGGTATGAGTTGTCTTGGTATCAATTGTCCTCGTATCAGTTGTCTTGGTATGGGTTGTCCTGGTATGAGATGAGTGTTGGTACAAGTTGTCTTGGTATGAGCAGGGTGGCCGCCGAATCACCAAGGGTTGTCAAGTCCCGGACAGGTCGCTGCATTGGGTAGGAAACACCGGGAGTGTATCCAAGATACCATTATTTGCGTGTCTGTGACGACGCGGCCCAAGTCGATTAAGTTCATATTTGTGGCTTTTTGCAGTTGAGCCCTTACAAATGTGTTGTTTGCTACTTGCTTGCTGTGTTTGGCGACATCGGTATTATTCTGCACTTTGTTCGTAAGCTTGTGTGTTATCTCTAGTAAATTTGCTTTTGAATTACATAGCAAACGTTGCAGAGTATAATTATTCAGTTTTACATTTTTGAGTTTGCGCCATTTGTTTTGTTCCAATGGGTCGGTGACGCTGGAGCAGTAGGTTTAGGGCAGGAGATAGATGACCAGAATTCCCCCATCTGGAAACAGTAAATTTCGTAGATAAATTAAAAAATTGATATTCATGGAAATTTTTGGTCTGTAAATTAGTGAAATTCCATGTAGAACAGGCTGCATCTCCTGTTTCTGCCTTTTTAATGATTTTGTCTCACTAGAAACCGCGGCATCATTACTAAACTGAGTCCATTCGAGCTAGCGGGGAGTGTTGGAGTCTTCAGTGGCCTCACAATGCCCACGGACACCACCTCCACGAAAGACCTCTGAGGACTTCACTGTCGAGGCTCCTGTTGAAGCATCATTCGCTGACGTCATGGATGCTATCATCGATGTTGTTGGGCTAGATGGCCTAGATACCATCCAGTATCAAGGTGATACACCATTCCTCCGTACATCAGGGAAGATCCAGACCCTGGTTTTGGGGGCGGGGCGGTTACCTTGCTGAAGCGTGTAGTGGGTCAAATTGGCGGCGCGTTTAGCGTGAATGTATAAACTGACGTTTGGGAAGGGGGCGATCACCCAACCGCCCTTCCGTGGATCCGCCCCTGATGGTGGGCGAACTTGCCGTGACGCGGCTCTCGTAACATCGTCCACGTGAGTAGTATAGTTCCGTGACGAACAACCAAGAGTTTTTCTAATCCGATAGAAGCCAATTTGAATCCAACACAATCCAGTTCTATCCTCTTCCTCTCCACATTTGCTAGACCTCTAAGTCCTCTGATTGGTCGACCGTAGCTCCGCCCTCACGCTGATTGGTCCTTTCCAAGCCTACTGATCGCTGATTCACTGGCATAGCTCAACCTGTTTATACTGTAGCAGCCCCAGTGGTGCTATCATCATCCTGGTTCAACATCTCGCCCCCGCGTAGCCACGGAAAATAAATCAGTTGGGCTCTCGCCGTCAAACCAGCCGGTTCTCTTTGTCTCTCCTTGAGTTCCAACAACTGGTGACCCAGACGTTCCGTGACCGAACATTCTAGAACCTTGGCCCGTGCTCCGCCATGCCTCTCGTGGACCCACAAACCAGCTCTGCTCCATCACCGATGTCTTCACTGGCTGCCGTCGCCGTGAAGCTGCCCCCGTATTTCGACCGCAACCCAGCTGTGTGGTTTCTCCAAGCTGAGGCGCAATTTAACTTGGCTGGTATAACCAATTTGAATTGCGTGTGGTCTTGGTATAACCGCACAACAGACCAAGTTTTACCATGTCATTTCTGCCCTTACTCCCTCTGCTGCGAATGAAGTCTACGACATACTGGCAAGTCCTTCCCCTTCTACGCCGTATGACCAGCTAAAGAAGGCTCTTCTCCAGCGAACGACATTATCAAGCCGCTCACGCCTGCAACAGCTTCTCTCGACAGAGGAGCTCGGTGATCGCAGGCCCTCTCAATGACTGCGGCGCATGCGACAGCTGCTCGGCGATCAATCAGCTTCCGTGGACGATGCCCTTCTGCGTGAGCTCTTTCTTCAGCGACTCCCTGCAGAACGTACAAATGGTCCTGGCCACAGCGGCTGACATGACTCTTGACCAGCTGGCCACTCTTGCTGACGCGGTTATGGAGGTGGCCAATCCAGCTGTAGCTGCTGTGTTCCCTGCATTGCCCCCTTCGGAACCTGCCCGACCTCAACCGTGCCAGCCCCCGCAGTCCACCATTGACGACTTTTGTCGCGAGTTCCGCTCCCTGGCCCGTGTCATAGCCGCTTCCCAAGCGTCAAGACCAGACACCCATCTCCGACGGCAAAGTCGCGACCGAAGTGGCCTTAGGACAAGACTGTCCCCTTCCACCAACCGTTCCGCCAGCCGAGACCGCAGTCCTGCAATGTGCTGGTACCACCGCCGCTTCGGTGCTGACGCACACCACTGTTTCCTACCTTGCTCATGGAAACAACAGGGAAACCAGTCGGCGGACCATTGATGGCGACCAATGGCCCAGGCTCTTTCCCCAGTCGCCTCTTCTACGTCCGCGAGCAAGCTTCTGCCCGACGTTACCTCATTGACACTGGGGCGGAAGTCAGCGTAATCCCCGCAAGCCGTACAGACCGTCGACAACAATCCTTGTATTCCCTTACTGCAGTGAACGGTTCCCGAATCCCGGTCTATGCCCAGCGGTCGCTCACCCTAAACCTCGACCTCCGACGCACCTTTCGGTGGATTTTTCTCGTGGCTGACGTAACCCAACCCATTATCGGAGACGATTTCCTTACCCACCACCATCTCCTCGTCGATATGCGTCGTCGCAAACTCATAGACTCCTCCAC
Source organism: Ornithodoros turicata (assembly GCF_037126465.1). Classification (NCBI taxonomy): domain Eukaryota; kingdom Metazoa; phylum Arthropoda; class Arachnida; order Ixodida; family Argasidae; genus Ornithodoros; species Ornithodoros turicata. The sequence continues at coordinate 87,817,667 of NC_088203.1, forward strand.
CAGCCTCACTGTGTCGGGCATACGTTCGTCCTTGCAATCGCTTCGAATTGCTTTCTACCAAGACTCAAGCAACCCCTTCCTCGCCATCTTGAGGGACTTCCGGCAGCTAACTCGCCCTCCTGACTGGACCCGGCCCGTGAAGCACAGCGTGGTTCATCATATTGAGACCACAGGTCCCCCGGTCTTCACTCGTCCCCGCCGTCTTCCGCCGGAGAAGATGGATATTGCACGCGCGGAGTTCAACCACATGCTGGAAATGGGAATCATCCGCCCATCCTCCAGCAGCTGGGCGTCGGCGCTGCATATGGTGCCTAAGAAGACCGGCGACTGGCGCCCCTGCGGGGACTACAGAGCCTTAAATCGCGTTACCATCCCCGACCAGTACCCCATCCCCCATGTCCATAACTTCACAGCATCCTTACATGGCGCTACTATATTCTCGAAGCTGGACCTCATACGGCATACCATCAGATCCCCGTTGCCGATGCAGATATCCCAAAAACGGCCATAACGACCCCTTTCGGGCTCTTCGAATTTCCACGGATGGCATTTGGCCTTCGTAATGCAGCCCAATCATTCCAACGGTTCATCGATCGTGTCATCTGTGGCCTGCCGAATGTCCATGCCTACATCGACGACATTCTGGTGGCCAGTCCAACACCCGAACAGCACGACGCCGACCTGCGCTAGCTATTTTCCCGCCTCACCGATTTCGGCATAATAATCAACGTTATCAAGAGTGAGTTCGGCGTTCCCGAATTGGACTTCCTGGTCCATCACATTTCCTCGGCTGGCATTTCTCCTCTACCATCCAAAATCCGAGCGATCATAGATTTTCCGCAACCCGCCAACTTGCAGCAGCTGCGGACATTTTTGGGGATGACAAACTTTTACCGCCTCTTCATCCCGCACTGTGCGGAGATATTAAGACCACTCGAATCGTTCCTGTCCATCAAGTGCTCCGCCACCTCGTCTCTGTCCTGGACCGCTGACACTTCTGCCGCATTCGCCAACATCAAGGAAGCTCTTGCTAACGCCACCATGCTGGTGCACCCGGTACATGGCGCACCAACCGCCCTCATGGTGGACGCTTCCTCCACAGCTGTAGGCGCGGTGCTCCAGCAGAGGACATCAGGCGATTCTGGATCATGGCAGCCTCTGGGATTCTTCTCCCTCAAGTTGCGTCCACCGGAAACGCGCTATAGTACCTTCAGTCGGGAGCTACTCGCAATTTACCTTAGCGTCAAGCACTTCAGACATTTCCTCGAAGGCCGTGCTTTTTCAATTTTTACGGACCACAAACCGCTTGTCTACGCATTCCGTTCTTCCAGAGCCAGCTACTGCGGTCGTGAGCAACGACATCTTGCCTTTATCGCAGATGTCACCTCAGACATCCGCCACATCTCCAGCCCCCTCAACCCCGTCGCCGACGCCCTCAGCCGCGTTGACATAGATCTCTCCGTCCTTGCGTCCGCGCCGCCGGCACTTGACCAGCTAGCCGAACTTCAAGCCCAAGACGAAGAACTGAAGTCTCTGCGGTCGGCGTCGTCGACAAGCTTGATTCTTGAGGACGTAACCTTCCCCGAAGCTCGTGCCCCAATCTGCTGCGATGTTTCCAGTGGCACTCCTCGACCAATCCTACCCCCTGCAGTACGCCGCTCGGTGTTTGATCACCTCCATTCTGTGGCGCACCCTGGTATCCGGGCCACGCAACAGCTAATTTCTTCCCAATACGTCTGGCCTGGTATGCGCTGCGACGTCAAGCGCTGGGTTCGCTCTTGTCAGGCTTGCCAGAAGTCCAAAGTCACCCGGCACACGACTTCGAACCCTGGTCGATTCCTTGAACCGGACATCCGTTTCGCGCACATACATCTTGACCTCGTCGGCCCTCTGCCTCCATCAAACGGATTCCGCTATGTCCTCACACAAAGTGCACCCAAAAGTGCACCCAACAACATTCCAGAGATCCCTTCCTGTCAAATACTGTGTTTTTAATTCAGGTTATCATCTCCATAATGTGGTTACCTGCTGAGTGGATCTGTAAAACCAATGTTTGTTCTCTGCTGCTCGAAGAGTGCTACAGAGATACATTGCTGTTACTTATTTAATTGTTACAAGATTTTACTTGTTCACTCTATATCTCATGCTGAGACAAGATATTTTTGCTTGCTGCCAGCACTCTGGAAAAAGACAATTAAATTGGCATTTGGAACAAGATTTTATAAATTTATAAAATCTTGTTCCAAGTGCCAATTTAATTGTCTTTTTCTATAGCGCTGGCAGCAAACAAAAATATATTGTCTGAGCGTGAGATATAGAGCCCATAGATGTTCGCTGGTATGTCCTGGCGACTATATAGTCGCCGGGACATACATGCAACATCTATGGGCTCTCTGAGATAATTCCTGGGATATCCCAATACCCAGATGTAGATATCACACAGACATTGCCTAGATATCAATGGTTTACTGGGGTCTGAGAGATTGCTAAATTAACCAGTTTTCATGTGCAGTTTGTTATCTCTAATCCTCATAACAATTCAACATGTTCAGCTGAATTTCCCCCCCGTAATGTCAGTGGTGGGTCGCAGTGTATCATGGGGTCTGAAGACTCTAAGGTCTGCCTTTATCCAATTAAAAAATCGCAAAGTGGCCTCATTTGTTGACACCTGACTCGACTTTTGTTTCTTCTTTCCTTTCATCAAAGCCTAGTCCTTAGGAAGCATATTGCCAGTGAAAGTAGTTGGAAATAGTTAGAAGTAATTTTTTAATTAAATATCCTTGACATGCCAGCCTCTCGACCACAATGCTTCCTGTGAAGTTTGACGTTACATATCTTCATAACCATTCAAAGTATTGAGCTGCAAGTAGTTGTTTGAGTTATTGAGCAAGTTATTGAGCAAGCATATTGGCAGTGAAAGTAGTCAAAGATAGCTGTTAGTCATTTTTAAAATTAATTATTGTTCACATGCAGACGTTTCGACCACAGTCTTTGCTGTGAAGTTTGACGTCACATATCTTCATAACCATTGAACAAATCCAGCTATCCAGTTCTTTTTGCATGCTCTCAGTGGTGGGTCTGGTTGTCTCCTAGGTTCTGAATATTCTTAGGTCTGCCTCTGTCTAGTTAAAAAAGCACAAACTGGTCTGATTTGCAAAATTTGGCACCTCACCCAATTTTTTCTTTCAAACACACATTGAAGCCTAGTTCCTATTGTAAGCATATTGGCAGTGAAAGTAGTTGAAAATAGTGAGTAGTCATTTGTGGGCTGCCCTCTGACACGTCAGACATAAACACGGCAAGTGTGTGTGTTTTCTGTCACTGACATGTTGGTCATAACTTGCAAGGGGATACCACGGGCCAGGGTATACGCTTCCTCGGCAGGGTGGTCCGTACGTGCCGAATGCAACACATCGTAACTCACGTAATCCAATTGCTGCGATTTCGTTTACTGTGCATAGTATGAAATAAAAGAGCTTGTTCTCAGAGCTCGAAGTGTGAGGACGTGTTCCCTGGACCCTGTGTCCCTCCACTGGAGCGGGACCTTGGCATAAGTGCCCTATGACAACAGCGAAGCTTCGTATTTCTTTTTATACGCACGAGTTACGCGTACAACGGTCGCGATGGTTAAACTTTATTCAGAAGTGGGATTCTACAAGCTCATCACTTTCGTCACAAGTGGCACAACGAATTCAGATCACCGAAGGTGCCACCTAAGTTACGAAGTGACGGTGTAGGCACCACAAGCACCACCAATGATTTGAGTCCAAGGGCGAACGATGACAACGACTCAAACTTCAGATGCCATGGCCAGTCAATATGTCCCGCAACTTCTGGAATTTATGAAGGAGCAAGAGGCGGAATGTAACTGCATAATGAGGAAACTACTGGATAACAAAGCCAAGGGGGACGAGTCCCATTCTACGCACTTTACTACCAGACCTTTCGAAAAAGGTACAAGTCTTCAATGGGGAAGGAGGCGAGTGCCATGCAGAAAAGTGGCTAGATACCTTCAAAGAGCTCTCGCTTCACTGCAAGTGGAATGCCGCCGCAAAGATGACGCTGGTCCAAGCGAAGCTTGCGGGACCTGCCTCACAGTGGTACCGCACCAAGGTGAAGGACTCTCCAACGTGAGAACTTTTTGAGTTGAACTTTAGAAAAATGAGACGCTTTTAGTATTGCGAGGAAAATGCGTGCTGTATTGCGAGATACAGTTGGTGCCGACGACGGAATCCTCGCTGCTCGGTTCATAGCGGCTGACATGTTAGTCCTAAGCTTTAGTGCGGTAGTTTACGGTGCTCCTATATAGGACCCTTGGCCGGCACCCTAGTTGGCGCGGAGCTAGCGCCGCCACTTTAGTGTTCTAAAAGTTTCGTGCAAGCCACTTACAGCTCCAGCACTACACTAAGTGGGAAACTCGTTAAAGTAGCACAGAAGTAATTTTTAACACCCAGTTTTCTTCCTATAAAACTGTTAAGTAGGCCAGTAAGATGCACCATGCGAAGTAATTTACACCACAGAGTCATAATTATTGCAGAAATTGAATTTAAAATACGCCGCAAAAAGCGACTGTGCGCGACGGTGGTGAAGAGCAGTACCAGCCTGTGATCTGCCTGGAACCTCGCGCTGACGCTATAAGGAGAACTCTCGCTGATTGGCCTAGAGAAATGTTGTCTGCTACTCCGCTGTCGTCTGCTACTCGGCTGTTCGGGGTTCTGATAAAGCCTTTCTCCTTGCTCGGTAATGCTTCGGCCGCTCCTTCTATCCCCAATTCTCCAGAAGAACTGGCAAAACAGGTTTACGGCAGCAAAGGGACAAGGCGCTGACCCCCACTGACCTGCGAACCAGAACGAGTCTCCTTATACCGTCATCGGTGACGTGTCATCATACCTCCTCATCCTCGTTATAGCTGGAGTGGTGAGTTAAGGGTGAACGCGCGGAGCTATGTTTATGTGAGTTTTTTTCTGGGAAACAAATTGCACACATCAAAACCTTTCGCACTATGTGGTATAATGACACACACACTTTCATCAGATGTCTTAATCTGAAATTTTTTTGGATGGCCCCCTGTACTCCTTTAAGTGTTACACTAAATTCGTTTCGTGCAAGCGGGCCCAGTGAGCATCCACCTGCAGTGTAAAGTTTTTTTTTCTGGAACCCGAGACCAATCAGCATCCACCTGCAATTTAAAGTTTTTTTTCGTGAATCCTGGACCAGTCAGCATACACCTGCAATTTAAAGTTTTCTTTTTCTGGAACCTGAAACCAGTCAGCATCCACCTGCAATTTAAAGTTTTTTTCGTGAATCCTGGACCAGTCAGCATCCACCTGCAATTTAAAGGTTTTTTTTCTGGAACCCGAGACCAATCAGCATCCACCTGCAATTTAAATTTTTTTTCTTGAATCCTGGACCAGTCAGCATTCACCTGCAATTTAAAGTTTTTTTTTCTGGAACCCGAGACCAGTCCATCCGTAGTATCGTACAAGCACGCCCCAAGGTTGCACCCCGCGTGGCCAATGCTGTTATCCTCCAAGGTTCTGCCCTTGCCTGTATTGCTGGTGCTCCCTTTCCTAAAGACTGTCTACAGGCGGATCCCTTACCTTCTGAAGCTTCCCTGAAAAGCCTGAGACCAACACTGAACCCCAGCCTTCAGCCGAGCCCACCAGTGTTATCTCGGTTCTAATCCATAGTGAGCTTCCACCAGCTGCAATTGGAGTGCATCTGTCGTCAAGCCAGCAGTCAGTTCAGTCCATCTTGACAGGTCATCATGACGATGATATAGGCTACTACACAGGTATTGAACATTGCATTGACCTTTTGCGTAGCACCATGCCATATAGCCGCAGCCCGTACCGCTATGCTACGGATGACCAAAATTTTCTGGAGGAACAGACAAAGAAACTCCTGTCTCAAGACATTATATGACATGCTATGGGCCCCTGAGCGTTTCCTGTCGTCGTCGTCACCAACGGTAACAAAAAGCGCCTTTGTGTGAGCTCATGCGGATGACATCATCCAAGACATTTCCGGATGTGGGTTCTTCACCTCCCCTGACTTTAAAAGTGCCTACTGGCAGGTGAGCCTTCGCCCAGAGGACTATGAAAAGACCGCCTCCATTACCCACCACGGCACTTTTATGTGGACTCGCATGCCATTTGGATTGCAAAATATTTGGATATTGGAATATTGGATATTTGGATTGCAAAATGGCCTGTCGACATTTCAACGTATCACGCAGTTTGTCTTTCAGGACCTCCAGCGTCATACTGGCAAGCATGGCATTCGTGCTTATTTGGAAGATATTCAGATCTATGCTGACTCCTTTGGCACCTTCAAGAGCCTTCTCGATGAAGTCCTTCATCCCTTGATGGCCTGAAGGTCTCGTTAAACAAGTGCTACTTTGGCCTCCCCAGCATCAGATCCCTTGGATTTGTTCTCTCGAGTGAAGGGGAAAAGCCAGACCCTGACCGAGAGGAAGCTATACTCCGGATCCCCCGTCTACAGAAAGAAGTCCCTTCCTGGGTTCAGACAGCAAACTTCTACCACAAGTTAATTCCCAGCTTTTCCAGGGTTGCATCTCCACTCCAAACCTTGATCAAATCGCTTGACTTCGCCTGGACAGTACAGTGTGAAGAAGCCTTCCAGACTGACTGAAGCCCCACTCTTGTCTCATTTCGAACCCAAAGCCCTAACAACTGTCATTACAGATGCTTAAGGAGTAGCAATTGGTGCCATTCCTTTCCAAGCACAAAACGGGCTTGAAGTGGTCATCGAATACGCGAGCACAAGCCTCACTCCAGATGAGCGCAAGTTGCGTAGCAACGAATGGGAATGCATAGCTGTTCTCTCGACCATCACAGTTAAAGGAGCATGGAAAGGGTATTCAAGTTGTATAAAAACCGCTCGCATTTCGTGAAATGGTGCATGAAAAGCATACACGAAGATTATTTCATATCAAAAAGGTCCCACTACAACGACCTATTGTCCTAACGAAGCGAAGCAACTTCTAACTCTGAAGTAGCTCAGGCATCATGCAAGCAAATGTACGACAGAACCAAACCCATCGTCCCCATAACTACTCCATTGGAGACTTTGTATGGCTTCCCCGCCAAGAGCCTGTTTCAATTGAAAAGTTCGCTCCACGATACAAAGGAATTTACCAACCTGTGGAACAGCTTACAGACACTACATTCAAGGCCCTCTGTTTGTCTCCCAGCAGCACACGCAATCTGAATCAGCCAAGGACTATCCACGTGTCACAAATCAAGCCTTATGTGCCACCTGTATCACCAGTGCATCACATGGTGCCCCATCCAGCCCGTGGATAAGCAGAGCTCCAGCATTACTAGCGAACAAACGAGCGATGCACTACCTGGTTCCTGGTTCGTCCTCGGACCGCCCAGTCCGTCAGCGCAGGACGCCAAGTCACCTATACGACTATGAACTCTGCTAGACTATCAGTTATTATGTTTTCTGCCATTTTGTATATTTGGTACTGTTTTTTTTTCTTTTCTCAGTTTTCTGCTGTTTCTTGGTATATTTTTTCTTTCTTACCTTTCTTTTTCTGTACCTTTTTTTTAACTTTGTTTTTCTTTAACCTTGTACGAACCTTTGCACTGGTGCCACCATGAGGACTTGGTCTCTTCAGAGAAGGGTGGGAGGTGAGCGTAGTACCTTCTCCCCTGCTTACCATTGGCGGCACACCAGTGCCAAGCCTCGCGCACTCCCCCATTGCTAGCCAGAGTTGTTCTCCTGCTTTGCCTCACGTGCGGATGCACACTCCCGTTCGCCAATAAATCAGTTACCATTATGTAGCCAGTGACTCCAGCCTTATTAACCTTCATTCCCTCATCATTCTCATCATCACTCCATTTCCCGTCATCACCCCACCCCCGCACTATACAGCTCCACGCAGAAGATGTTGCACACGAGTATGCCCTCCGTAAGACATCACTTCTCTGTCTTTCTGGGACGTGGATGAAGACGGAGAGACGAATACAAGTCGACGGCTTCAAGTGCTGCTGCGGGGTGCGTCGCAGTGGCAAGGGCAACTGAGCGGCCGGAGTTGCTACTTACTTGCGTGCCAGAGTACCGGCTACAGTACTTCAAGTCACCCTTCCTGGGGACGACGTGGGGATTTGTGCCGTGCAGCTTCGCACAGGGCTCGTCTTGGTGTGTGCTAATTGTCACCTCGCGCCGCTCCGGAACGCATCCGCGACATTATTGTGTATGTACTCACGCCTTGCTGCAAGCACGAGCTTCTCGTCGTCGGAGACTACAACATGGACGCTTCACTGGCCAAGAACACCACATTCCTATGTGATATGGACCAATTGGACCTTAGACCAATGGAGAACAATTGGACCTTCCGCTGTGCATCAGAATCGATTGACTGGACCACCCAGCCTGATTCTGCATGAAGTCTCCCTGCACTTGTCTAACATGTCTAGCACTGCTGGGTATGCCGGAAGGGGGCGGCACTGGAGGAAGATGAGCGAGCGAGCGGGTTCGCACGAGCAAATAAAAAATAAACTGTTTTCCAGTAGAATACGGTCGGGTCAGCCTCCTCTATCCTTAACAATTGGTGCCGAAACCGGGGAGTAGGCTGACCTCTCATATATTTACCCATGGAGAAGCTTCGCCGTAACCGAGCTGCCCTTCGTGGCGCCGTGACGCGGTGCCTGTCATCCGCTACCGAACTCCTGCAACAGCCCTCAGCGGCCCCGTCTGACTTGCAGGTAACCCTGGATGAACTTCTCGACAAGGACAGGACTCTTACCGCTTTGAATGATAAAGTCGCAGAGCTCATTGACGACGACACCTACGAGCAAGAAATCAGCACTGCTCTCGATTACCACGAAAAAATTTGCCGTTGCGTAAGTCGGATTCGGTTCCTTCTGAGTTCTCGTGCCGCATCTAGCGCTGCATTTTCTAGTACCGCTACCCAAGACCAATCAGGAGAGCGCTCAGGCGAAGGGTCGGGTACCGTCAATGCCGTTCCGAACGCTACTGCGAGCAGCTCGCGCTCAGGAACGCAACGGGTCAATCTACCGACACAAGGGGCCGGTCTTCTCTGGTGAGCTCCGTGAATGGCAGGGGTTCTGGGAACACTTCGAAGCAACTATCCATCGACGTCCAGATCTCCCCGACATAGAGAAATTCCAACACCTGAAGACATACTTGAGTGCATCTGCAAGGCGTGCAGTCGAGTGGATTCGCCTTAACGAAACCAACTACCCTATGGCGATGAGCGTGCTCACCGAGCGGTTTGGCCGTACCGACGCTCTTGTCGATGAACATATTGATAGCCTTCTTGCCATCGCGCCTATCTCACGTTCGTCTCAGATAACTCGGCTCCGGGACCTCTACGAACAGATTCGGTTCCGCACCAGCTGCCTCGAGAGTCTTGGTGTTCCTGCAGCGGAGTACGCAGTAGTTCTCCATCGTGTCCTCATGCGTTCCCTACCGGAAGATATCGCTGTTCTTTACAGACAGCGTTTGAAGACGCAAGATAAACAAGATGCACCGTCCAGCTCCGCAGCAGGCTCTCGTGCCGAAGAAGTGAACACTGTCATGGAATTTCTGAGGGTCCAAGTGGAGAGCCGAGAGGAGACCAAGGCAGTACGCGTGAAAGAAAACTCGAATCTCGCATCAACCGAACGAGTGCAATCACGGAGCTCCTCCCGCCTTCCGTCTGCTTTGGCGTTAGCTACAGGGTCCGTCCCTCCCGACCAGCTCACGTGTCCTTTGTGTGACCAGTCTGGTCACACAACCCAGGAGTGCCACGCCTCCTTATCAGCCGATGAAAAGCGAAGGAGACTGTCAACAAGGCGTTGCTGCTTCAAGTGCGGCAAGCGTGGGCACATGGCTCGTCAGTGCCGCACTGCAGCGACACTGAAATGTCAGGCCTGTTCAAGCCGCCATCTGACGGTACTGTGCGACCTATGGAAGCGACCTGACGCAAGGTGTCCACAACCGTCATCCGCCCTCGGGGCCTCGAACTCCCAGTCCACATCTGGACCACAGAGCCCACAGCACGCTACAGCTACCGTGGCTGCGACTCATACGAGCAGCGGGGTCGGTCACCCGATATTACTACAGACAGCGACAGTATGGGCGTCTGGAGAGGGTGGCAACGTCATGGTGCGACTACTGCTCGATACCGGCAGCCAGAGAACGTTTATGCAGAGCGATCTTTCCCACAAGCTGCACCTTCCTTGTGAAGAACAGGAAGACCTCACCGTACTTACGTTCGGAAACACGAGTCGGCCGCGACGGTACCATTGCCGAAGAGTCAAGCTCACTCTTAGCAGCCGATTTACCTCTAATGCAGTCACCCTAGAAGCGCTGGAGGTTCCAGAAGTATGTACCGTAACAACTACCCTGGCCACGGATCTGCCGGAACTCAGTGGGAAGAATCTGCTCTTCGCCGACGAACCTAATTCTTGTACGAGTGAAAACTCTGTCATTAGCGTCCTTATCGGCTCAGACTTCTACTGGAGCGTGGTTACGGGACGTACCGAGCGCCTCGGCGACCGCGTGTGTGCTGTGGAGACAGTGTTCGGCTGGGTAGTCCAAGGAGTCAACTCAAGTTCCAGCCTTCCAGCACCTATGCGCGGCAACACTGTCGCACTCTTTTTAGGCTACTTCAACATCGCTTGCGGTAACGAAAAAGTGATAGACCCTTCGGAGATGTGGAGACTTGATGCAATTGGCATAACCGATTCAGCTCATTCCCAAGCTACCGAGGAGCGCACGGCATTTGACCAGTTTCAGAGCGCAGTATACAAGGAAGAGGGACGATACGTCGTTCGCTTGATGCTCAAGGCGCCCTACCTTTTGTCCACTACGAACCGAACCGTTGCTGAAGCAAGGCTACAGAGTCAACTTAAACGTTTTGAAGCTCATCCGGACGTGCTGCGAGAATATGACCGCACAATCAGCGAGTACTTCAACGAGGGTCATGCGGAGCGAGTGGAGCCGTCGGACCAAGGTGCCCGTCATGTGTATTATCTTCCTCACCACGCAGTCATACGGCGGGAAGTGGTGACAACCAAGGTTCGTGTCGTGTTCGATGCCTCTTCGCATGAACCGGGAAGTCATTCGCTTAACGATGTACTGGACAAGGGCACAACGCTCGGTGCAGAATTGCTGCAACTTCTTCTGCAGTTCAGGTACAATCACATCGTCATGACCGCCGACATTCGCAAGGCATTCCTGCAAATTCACGTCCGACGAGAAGACAGAGACCTTCTTCGTTTCTTGTGGATCGAACGACTTCCCAGTAGTGACGAGCCTTGCCCAAACATCGTCGAGTGGCGTATGACGAGGGTGCCATTTGGAGCTTCGTCGAGCCCATTTCTACTGTCTGCAATTTTGATGCATCATCTTGAATCTTGGAAGGCTGTTCATCCAGAAATCGCATTACGTAGATGATTTAGTTATCGGCGCGGCAACCGAACCTGAAGCACTCCACATTTGCCTAACAGCCCGTGCTATCGTGGCGGACGCCAGCATGGAGCTGAGAAAGTGGTGCTCCAGTTCCGAAACGTTGAACGAGCAATTTCGTGCAGACGGTGTCTCCCTCGACGCCATTGGTCAACCGTTGGTTAGATGCAAGGTGCTTGGTCTTCCGTGGAACCGATCTGCTGACACTATCGTAATGACCACTCAAAACGTGTCATCTTACGTTGCTACGCAGCCAGCTACTAAGCGAGTTGTACTTCAGACCTTTGCGAGGCTGTTTGACCCTCTTGGGCTTCTTGGACCGTTTCTCGTCCGCGCCAAACTTCTGTTCCAAGAGCTATGGCGGCGCAATTGCACATGGGAAGAAGCTCTACCTGAGGACGTGCATGAACAGTGGAAGACCTGGACGTCCGAGCTTAGCGAACTTTCATCGTTCCAAGTCCCACGTTGTGTCATATCTCCTGCAACGCAAGGCGCAAAAGGACAGGAGATTCACGTATTTTGCGACGCAAGCCCAATGGCGTACGGGGTTGCCGTTTACGTGAGGTGCGTCACGTCTGAGAACAGTTTTGCTTCACAGCTCCTCATGAGTAAAGGTCGCATAGCCCCATTACGGCCCGTTTCGATTCCAAGGCTGGAACTATTGGCCTGCTTGTTGCCAGCCAGGTTATGCCACTATGTCAGACAACTTCCCGAGCTCTCACAGGCCGTGGTTCACCTTTGGACTGACTCTGCGATCGCATTGCACTGGATATGTGGTGACGCGGTCCGCCAGGAAGTATTTGTACGAAACCGCTCGTCCGAGATTCGCCGCCTAACCAGAGGATTTCACTGGCACCACTGCCGGAGCCAGGATAATCCAGCAGACTTACTTACCCGTGGCGAGCCAGCGTCCTTTGTTTCCCGCAAGACAATTTGGTGGGCCGGACCTGCGTGGTTGACCAATCCTCAGGCGGATTGGCCTACAGATCTCTGCCCTAGTCAAAAGCACGATGACTTGCGCACTGGACTCACCTCTGCCTGTCAGAGTTTAAGCTTGCCGACTGCTCCTCATTTGCACGATCCACTCCTTAGGATTAATGATTACGGACGCCTTACTAAGGTTCTAAGAGTCACTGCTTGGATCAAAAGGTTTCTTCGTAATGCGTCACTCCACACCACGTCCTCCTCCGGACCGCTAACAGCCGCGGAGTTGTGTGAGGCAGAGTTGTACTGGATACGATTTGTTCAGCGCTCTGCGTTTCCTTCAGAAGTCGCTACGTTAGAGGTCGGACAATCTGTAGAGTCTGCTTCCACTATTCTGACTTTACAGCCCTTCCTTGACAAGAAAGGTTTGCTCCGTGTGGGTGGTCGCCTGCAGGCCCTTGATGCTTCGGAGGAGTTGAAGCATCCTATGATACTACCTTGCAACGACCGGTTCACTGAACTTCTGGTCGAAGCAGCACATGTCCGCCTTCTTCATGGAGGAGTCCAGCTAACTTTAATCGAACTCCGCTCCAGGTTTTCGATTCTGAAAGGACGTCGGACAGTGAGGCGGGTATTGAACGCTTGCTTGCCGTGTCGTGGTAGACGCTTGCGTCTGGAGACTGCTCCTCCTGCACCGTTACCGAGGGACCGCATAACCGAAACCATGCCGTTTGACGTAGTTGGGATTGACTTTTGCGGACCACTGTACTGCCGCGCGTCACAAAACACTGACAGGAAGGTGTACATAGTTGTGTTCTCATGTGCAGTGACAAGAGCGATCCACCTCGAGTTAACGATTGATATGACGGCACAAACATTCCTCCTTGCCTTTCGCCGCTTCGCTTCGCGACGGGGTGTGCCGTCCACCATCTATTCGGACAACGCCAAGACGTTCCGTTACTGCTCTAAAGTACTGCGCGCGCTCTTCGACGACTCTGTCCAAGACCATGCCAGTTCCCTCCGCATCCAGTGGAGGTTTATCGCTGAAGGTGCGCCCTGGTGGGGCGGTTTTTGGGAACGGCTCATTCGTACTATCAAGGACGCACTGAAACGTTGCCTAGGGCGCAGTAGCCTCTGCTATGAGGGGCTTCTCACCGTACTACTCGAAGTTGAGGCGGCCGTCAACTGCCGTCCCCTTACCCAGCTTGCCGACGACACAGAGGACTGCGAGGCTCTGACTCCTTCCCACTTCTTGATCGGAAGGTGCGCTGTAGCCTTACCGGCTAGCATGGGGTTAGAGGTGCCCAGTTCCACTCCTGTAGGTCTTCGTCGCAGAGTTCGACACAGACAGGCTCTTCTTGTGCAGTTATGGACTCGTTGGAAGAAGGACTATCTCCTGCTTCTGCGTTCTGCACACCACAGTCAACCGAGGGCACATCCGCGAATCCGCGTCGGCGACGTCGTGATAGTGGAGGACAATGCACTGCCACCTCTGGTTTGGAAACTCGGACGCATAGTTGGTTCCTTCCCAGGAAGAGATGGTGTCGAGCGCTGTTTCAAAGTACTTCTCCCGAATGGTCAACAATGGTCAACGTTTGTACCTGCGGGAAGCTGACTCGTCCAACGCGGCCGCGGGAGGATGTTGAGTATGCCGGAAGGGGGCGGCACTGGAGGAAGATGAGCGAGCGAGCGGGTTCGCACGAGCAAATAAAAAATAAACTGTTCTCCAGTAGAATACGGCCGGGGCAGCCTCCTCTATCCTTAACAAGCACTGCCTAACATGTGAGAGATTTTTTTAGATGGCATGGTTCATTGCGTTGGATTTCACCGTAGAACTGTTTTACATAAAGTTAGGCGACATGCCAGCGGATGGAGTTTGAGGGCTACAATTTTCGATCTCGAAATATTCGAATTTTCAATGGCTGTGTCAGTACCGGCATCTACTCTGCGCATCTCGGGGGACAAGTGGGAAATTTGCGCCTCTGGTATTCTTGCTCCCCGAAAGGTGTCTCTTTGTGCCCCTTTAAGCGAGCTCAGGATAGGCAGTTGCCCCCCCAGCCCCACCGACCGCGCTGTGGTTCTAGGTACGCAGATGCTGGAGTGAATGGCCGAATACAGGACCCGCAGACGAGACATGTATAGCGGAATGGGCAATTCCGCGAAACTTAGGCTACGATATAAAACAGATGGTTCACCACACGCATGTGCTCTGGTGGAGAGACTGTGAGTGTATATTGAAGCATGTTACTGTTTACGCGTGCGCATTCCGACGATCTAGTTTTCTGTACAGTTATCTTTCACCACGGTAACTTACTCGTTAGGCTACCATTTGTTGACACATGGTGCGATGTAGATTTCTAAGCCTGGAAGGTATCTGTATATTGTCCTCCGTAGATAGCACGCATGGTGTTGTGAAATCTTCATTTTGATGCTTCTTCGCTGCAAGTTGAGTGCGTGCGATGCGATCACCCACAGATTACACATTAAAAAAATTATATTGTGTGTATGTATGTATACACACAATAGTATATATGATAATGGCGTGTGGATGGGCTAAAATCGCGTGAGTTGTCCACGCGCCGCATGCGTGAGCACTGGAAATTTGTGTTTCAGATGTTGGCGAAAATTTGTGCGTTGCTCTCCATACGGACGGTGCTCGCGAATCCTTCATGTGGCAAGTTTGTGAGGTGCGAATCTATGTGGTGCGAACTCAATATAACATTGAGAGGTTTGTGTGCGTGGTAGCCTGCGTTTACAGGACATTGTGTGGCGCGCTTATGATCTCATAAAGGACATGCTCAAGTTTGGATTAGAAGAAAGCTTTCAAAGAAGCTATAGCCCATTCCACTATCACACGTCACTCCAACACAAGGTCTACGATCTGTGTGTACAGTATGCCACTGGTATGGCATGGTACCACAGGCGATAACTCTCAATATGCAAGCTGCATATCACCTGCAACGATTTCCCGAGAGCTTAGACCTGACCCCTTGGGCTGTAACGGAGCTGTAAACATTGCGCACAAAACCTTCTTCACAGGCAGCAAATGCAATAAAGTTCTTTCAGACTCTGCACCAGTTCAGGGATTGTTCTTGATTGCTGATGTCGCTGTAGATCTATGTTTTGTCTTGCAAGCCTCGAGGCTGTGCACCTTTCGCCGCAGCTCCTACAGCTTGCTTCTTGGGTGTTGAAGTGATCTCTCGTGTTGCGTCATATGCCGCTGAAGGAGGTATTGTTCACCCATGCCTAGGAATGATGACAAAAGTAAGGTTACGGATTGCAGTAATTGTGAGAACAAGTCAACTCAATGGGTGTGCATACCTGCAGCTTGCGTTGGTGGTCCCGATGGCACCTATACAACATCAACAGCACGTGCACAGACCCTGCTCCCATAGCCGTGATCGTGGAGGGAGGTGTCGTACGACATGACGCTCAGTAGTCCGCTGGGTTGTGAGACTTTTGTCCCATTCCTTGTTGTGCAATGGAGGGCAGTGCACTTTAACTTCAGGTTATGCCACTTTCTCATGTCAGTGCACCTCTACTATCAGGATGATGGCGATGATCCTGATAGGGTGAGCGTTGTGACCCACTGCTCCCTGTATCACCTTCTGACCTTGCCGTTTCGTCACGGACGGGCATACTGTGCACAGAGATGACGGCATGTTCTCCGTTGTCCCCCAATAATTGCTACTGCTTTATGCTATATGCTGTCAACATACATCTGTACAACAATACATGCATCTGTTTTACTCCTTCGGAAGTCATGCGGATATGGTGACAGGAACAGAGAGAATATTGCTCAGTTCTATGTTTTTGCTGGCCCTATACTTACCAGCACTATATGAGGATCACTTTCGGGATTGCATCCCACCTGAGCCTTCCTGTGTGTAAAAGGACATAGCTCACGCCGTTAGCGGGGCCAGCAATAGGGAATAGTGTGACTATGTTCCGCTTCTGTACCGCACGTTGCGCTTTCAAGTTCCAAAATGTGTAGCTCGAGTGTTCTTTGACAATATAGCCATAAATACACTCAAAACATGCGGAGCATGCCCGTGGAGAACAACAAACGGACAAACGTGAGGAATTGCACATGCGCACCATCCGGAGAGCAGCAGGATGCGGAAGCACGCTCTCTCTGCACGACTTTGACGTACGCGTAGAGCAGGCAAAGAGGTACCGTTTCCTATATTGAATAACCGAGTAAAACCGCGTACCCACATGCGGTAGCGTTGTGCGCAACCGCCTGCCGCAAGCGGTCGCGTATGCATGCCGCCCCAGCTCTACTGCCTCCGCCCATGACTCTCCACAGCGAGAGCTTGACAAGATGGCGAACGACAGCGAAGTCGAGTTACTGAATGTAGTAAATGTTCTTACATCTGAGCCTTTGCGAAATCAACATCGCAGATGCAATAAACGCAGACTTTGGGTTCACTCGCAATGGCGATAGCGCATTCTTTTGTCGTGAACAATGTTTAGCTTTCAACTTTCTGACACTATGACAGTCAATATCTTACACTTTGCTTACCTGCACTCCCAAATTTTATTCCAGTGTCGACCCAAAAAGTCATTTTAATGCAACGCTCTATAATGTAGGCAGCAGTGACATTTTATTTCCGTCATAAATTCGCCGGCTGTAAAACGTGAGCATCACTGCGACGTACCTTCCAGTCAACGACGCCGTCAATGCTCTCCGTGCGGGAGGCCGGAAGAAAACAAGAACGCACGCAACTTTCGTTTACTTCCTGATTGGCCGAGCATGTGCGGATGCCGCTAAAAATTGTGCACTGCGCGATCGCCAAAAAGCGGAAAGCGGAGGTGGCTTTTCCCGTACAGCGGCAAGAGTTTACCGCGGCGCGTTCGCGTTTCCGCGCAGATTCTCCGCATGTGGGTACGCGGCCTAAGTCATTCGTGCACGTAACTTATAGCGTCAAGTAAAAAAAGAAAAAAAAAAAGGAAAACCGTTGCTTACATTCGTATTTGTCCTCGCAACACCCAGGTTCGCCCGCGTATCAAAATACCAGGGTTGGCGAGTCAGATTTCGTATTTTTTTCCCGCCTTTGCTACATTTTTTACATTTACGTTGGAATATCCTCAAGTGAAAGCGTTTCACAACAGAGGAAGCGCATGATAACTAATTGCCCTGTCACACCGGCGCGACACGACATTCAATACCTCGCGACACGACACAAGTAGTCGGAAGCTGTCGCATTGAGTCGTTGTCTAAACGACTTACCGTCACACTGACGCGACATCAACGCGACACGACAGCAGGACAAGTGTCGTAAGCCTA
The DNA here is from genome assembly GCF_037126465.1 of Ornithodoros turicata. NCBI lineage: Eukaryota > Metazoa > Arthropoda > Arachnida > Ixodida > Argasidae > Ornithodoros > Ornithodoros turicata. The sequence continues at coordinate 87,835,329 of NC_088203.1, forward strand.
GTTTTTGCAGTGTGACTGTAGACTTCATTTGATGGTGGGATGTAACGTTTCATACAGTGTCGTGCCTCGTTTAATAGTGAGTTATATATACCTATATATAGTATAACGTACGCTGTCGCTTTTGCGTACGTAAGGTATAACGTTTTTGCGTACGTAAGGTATAACGTGGTGGATTCGCGCAATGCGCAAACCCCTGCATGTGTCTTGCGCGTGCGCAGAACTACCAACGCTATGCCTTTGCCAGTGCAGTGCGCTGGTGTAGGGCCTGTGCAGGAAAACCGCGCCAGTGCTGCTTACACCGATCGCCCAGCCGATCATGCTAGACGGTGCTAGTGTCGGCCAAAAATACGAAACGGCGTTCAACCATCGCTGCGCCGCACTGACAACACCGGCAGCGGGAAGACTCATGCAACTGATGTATAAGATGGAGCCGTAGGACAACCTCTTTAAGACCCGCTTTAAACATGAAATACATGACAATGCCAGAATCCAAATTCGCAACCCACATTCATAACCACAGACCACATTATCCGCAACGTATAGTTGTGTCCGTGTATAGTGACGTCCACGTATATTTCACGTGTCCGCAGCGTATAGTTCTCCAGCTCCGAACACTTCGCCCGTGGACAATAAAATATGTCGAACGCCTCAGCATAAAGCGAAGTGTAACTACTGTGACGCGACTGCGTGAACGCGACGAACTTGACTCATCCAAAGCATCCAACATCTGCAGTAGGTCTGCCGGTTCTATGGCGGCCATGTTGGGCAAGTGTAAACAATGGAAAGGAGGGTGACAAGGAGCGGAAAGCGGAAGTTGAGAGCTCGCGTTCCGGTCCACTATCCGGTCCGCAGGTCCACACCACCGATTTTCTCGGTGTGGCCTGACCTTCGCGGATTTAGTGCTCGCGAGCGCACGCGAACGACCAGCGGAACATGCACGCTCGAGCCAGTGCAACTTCTTCTGCACGAAAACGACCAGCTGAATTAGTTATAAACTCACTAATCTCTCCTCAAACATGTGCGACCACCGCTCGCGATAAACAGGCCCATTCTACGCCATTCTATTACATTCTGTGGGAGAAGCACACTTTTTCTTTGCTCTTTGAATCTGTACCACAACTTCGTCCTTGACCACTGACCTGAGATAACACACAAATGATTGTCACGAATTAAAAGCGGTAAAAACGGCCGATATAACGAACAAGCACACGTAAGCATCGCACACGGGTGCGCTATCTGTGTGTGTGTGTTTGTTCGTCTTCTCGTCTGTTTGTCTTTCTACCTAATCTTCCTCCTCCACTCAGCGTGGCAAGCAGTCGCCAATTACTGGTAACGGGCACTGCTCTGTGTCCATAGCTCTGCATTTGGGGCCCTCGAAACTCACGATCACAATCATCTGATAAGGCGTGGGTTCAGACTCTGTTACGAACTCACGTGAAGGTTGACATGGCGTATCTGTGAGCTCGATCATGCCGCATATTAGTGCACTCACCGGAAAACATCGTCCTTGTAAACAGAGCAGAGTGCACTAATATGAGACGTGATCGAACCCACAGATACGCCACGTCGACCTTCATGTGAGTTCGTAGCAGGGCACGCCTTATCAGATGATGGTGGTCGTGAGTTTGGAAGGCCCAAATGCCGAGCTATGTCTGTGTCACACACTCGGTTCAGTGTTGCTCTAAAATATCTAAAAACTTCATTTACATCGGCACCTGCACAGGCGCCATCCTCAGTGCACAATGTGCCAAAAGGTGAATTTTAGCCCACTTACTTATCAAGGCGTTGTAGATATCCGGCAGGGGGCCACGGTTCTTACAACCCCTTGGTAGATAAGAAGCTTGAGTCACCCTTGGCCCATTGTGTACTGAGCACGGCGCCTGTACAGGTCCCCATGTAAACGCAGTTTTTGCAGATTTTGAAGTAACACTGAACCGAGTGTGTGACACAGGACAGTACCCGTTAGCATTAAATGACGAATCTCAAAAGCCATGCATGCCCTCATGTAAGTGTCTCGTTTGTTCTTGTATCTGGTGCTTGCTCCCTCAACAATGGATAATTTCGGCAAATACGTTCATCAGGAACCTACCGCTAGAGTTGTCATTCGTGCCTAATTCTTACGTACGTACATACAGTGTGTATGCGATACCATATGCCGTTGCCAAATACGACTCGCTCACACGATTAATTACTGTTCCAGGAACATCAAACGCCAGGCATTCGAGAAAGAGAGAGAGATGTGTGTGTAGTGTGTGACTTCGCAAGCAGCAAGTGATGCAGCGGTTACGATACGAGGGAAGTCTCGCAATTAAGCAAGTAATTGACTTACTTTATCAAAGATAACTACAATTCCAACAGCAATATCTTTCGTATGTAGGCGTAGCAGCTCGGTTGATAATACGTGACGTTCATGGTGCTCTTCGCAAGTTAGCCGCAGGCAGGCAACGCGCAGCATAATTGCACGAATCCTAGGCGAACAGGTGGTATCAACAACGTGTTCTGGCATTTGCAAAACATGCCTCAAATAATAATAATAATAAATACTGCAATCAAGGAGCCTACGTCGATCGAGCAGACGCTCCCTGCCACCATCGCTTGTCTACATTCCCGTATGCGCCGCACAGAGGGAGGGTTGTCTTGAAGAATACTGACACCACTTACGTCAGCGGTATAGACCGCTAAACCAATTCCGTCATAAATGTGGCGGCCCCCATGTGTGTTTTGGGATGGTTAATTTACGATTATTTAAAATATGGGGCCATTTTCTGGAAATGAAGGGTGGCTTCAGACACAGTTCGATATGGGCTTCCAGAACATCGCTATAATTTCAAAAATGTGGGTACCCCCGGAGCTGACTTTTAACCTTTATAAGCTCTATTTTCTTTACTCTCAGGTACAGTTAGATTTGGCGACGAAGCTAGATATATGGTGCCGTAGTCTACTGGTTTCATGATGCTAAACTGTTCTATTACATGCGCGACGACCTGTGAAATGGACCTTTTTCACCACTGCTTATGCGCATGCGCTGCAGCGCCGATGACCATAGTTTAATATAGAAAGACTCTAAAGAACGTACTGGGCGCGCCGTCAATGGGATTCTTCTATCCCCGAGCGTGACCGCCCGTGCGCTGCCATCCATTGGTCATGGACAGTGTTAGTGGATGAACTTCAGCCCCCTAACTACAGCCGGGCTGCTCCGTTTGTTGCCAACCCTGTGAAATCACGTGGGATTTCAAATGGGGGAACGAGCCGATGGAGGGAACGACGTCCATCGTAGGAAGCGAGGCAAGCCGTATAATTGCGTTGAGTACGTACGAATCTCCGGGATACGTGCAGAATTGAGTAGTGCTGTCTGAATCACAAGGTAAACGTCGTATTAAACGTGAATCGTATCTATGTGATTACCTGTGACACCGCCAACCCTTTACTTTCCACCGACACAGATGAAGATGTTTACCGCCTATATGGCATGTTGAAGTGGCGTTTGTATGCTTTGCGAGCGAAATCAATAAATCGTTACCCATCGTAACGAATGTAGGCATGTATTTCCGAAGGCAACAGTATTACAAAGATGAATACACACAGTAAACCGCCATTTTCATGCTGCTCTGCCAACCAACGGGAACCGGAAATGGCAAAAACGAAACCGCCCGCCATTCCTTGCTCTTGTCTGTCAAGTTTCGGGATAATAAAGTGAACGAACGAACGACAGCACACACGCAAGTGATGTAGTGGGATGTGCAGTGATTCACTGCTTATTTGTTTAACGAATACGTATGAGATACGCGCATGGTACGCCGAATTTAGATAGCATGTGACGAATTTGGGAATACGAGCACGTCAAGGTTAGCGGAATGAAGCAGCCAACGGAAGAGAACGCCTTCCATGACCAACGGATGGCAGCTCCCGAGTGGTCACGCTTTTTTGAGCGAGTCCGACCCCCCT